>NC_137047.1:41360991-41553491 GCF_032717465.1 Coenobita brevimanus
CTCTCCTCCCTTTAGTCTCCTCTCCTCTCCTCCCTCCCGCTCAATTCGCCTTTCTTCCTCTCCCCATCATCTCCCTCCACTTCCTTTCTCTCCCCCAGCAGCTTCTTCTCCCCTCTTGTTACTCTTGCACTGTCTTCATAGGACAGTAAATGTATCCCGCCTGTGTTTTAACTCTCTCTCTCTCTCTCTCTCTCTCTCTCTCTCTCTCTCTCTCTCTCTGTCACACACACACACGCACACACCGAAGACCCTATCATGACACTTCCCACTAATTAGGCTAAGTTATTGCTGGCCTGTTATACGTGTCAGTAACTGTGTCGCCGCCAGTACCACCATCACCAACACCCCTAACCTTTACGACAGGTTTGTTGGTGTGTTGTTATTACCAGTGATTTTAACAGCAACTTGCAAAACGAGAGTGGGTGTTGTGTACTGAGTGGTGTGTGTGTGTGTGTGTGTGTGTGTGTGTGTGTGTGTGTGTGTGTGTGTGTGTGTGAAAAAAGCAAGCAATTTTCATCCGATTTTAACCAAACTTGCTGGAAGGACTGAGGGACAGAACATGAGTACATCTCTTGTTTTTGCAAATAATGGTTGAAGGTCACACGGCTACGTCTAAAGTTACCCAGGCTTAGTCAACTTAAACTCTTTTCATCCAGTTTACAACAAACTTTAGAGAAAATTTTAATGGTACTGCAGTAATGAAGTGACTGAAATTTCATAACACCAAGAAAAAGGTACCGTGAAGGTCTTATTCAATGTTAAATTTTGAAACGTGTGTGTGTGTGTGTGTGTGTGTGTGTGTGTGTGTGTGTGTGTAATTATAAGCAAAATAACAATTTCGTCATCAGCTCCCCATCCACACATTTTCCACGGGGACCAGCTCCCGCATTGAATAATTTCCCCCCAGCGGCATATTTACCAAGTTCAGTTTATTTTCTGCCAGGAACCTAATTTCTCCATGGAATTATTTTACCTCAGAGGGATACTGTACTTTCAATGTCAACATAATTTTCCCCATGGATTTGTTCTTCCCATGAACTTTTTTTTCCAGTGAGTCTGTTTTTCCAGTGAACAAATTCTTCATGGAACTGATTTATCAATTGGCCTGTTTTTCTCTTGGATCCACACTGTCCATTGTACCTATTTTCCCTGTACATAAACATATTTTCCAAGGGATCTATTTTCCCTCCATGGAATTATTTCCCCCTTGAACCTATTTCCCCCTATAACCCAATTTTCCTGATAGACGGGACCTACATTCTCCTCATATGGAAACATCAAATTCACACGATGGACTTCTTTCCTCCAATGTACCTTTTTCACCCATGGAACTTTTCTGATAATTATTCCAGTGTCCCTACTGAGGCCTATCTCTCCAGAGTCATATTCTTCAAAGACATATTCCCAGCAGACCTGTTCCTACAATGAATCTTCAGTCATCCTATCATACAGTAGACCTATTCATGCCATATATCTGATTCCCATGGACCTGTTTTCCTAATACCTGTCCAACCTGCCTTCTTACTTACCCACCCACACAGCCGACCCACCCACCTGCCACACCATAGTCCATCCCATCCATCCATCCACTAACCCACCCCACCCTGCTTACCCACTCACCCACCTACTTACACCGTCTACCCTTCCTGTACACCCACTCACCTACTCACCCACACTGCTCATCCCACACCCACTCCCCACACCTGCTCAAGCTGCCCAACCTATTCATCCTGCATATCCCACTCCATCCTGCCCACTTGTCCACCCACTCACTCACTCCTCTCATCATGTTCATCCTCCTCACCCTTCCCATTTCCACCCACCCATCCGCCTGCTTACCCACCCACCATGCTCACCCTGCGCACCGAACATACCCGCCCACCAGCCTACCTATCCGGTCCTCAAACTCCACCAACAGGATTATTTACGAGTTAGCACACACACACACACACACACACACACACACACACACACACACACACACACACACACACACACACACACACACAGAGAGAGAGAGAGAGAGAGAGAGAGAGAGAGATCAACGTCCTTCTAATTCGAAGGACGGTCATTTTCACTCTTAGGTATATTATTGCCAATGGACCAAGAAAGAATTTAAATTTGGGGATGGATCTGGATGCGGATCCTATATCAACGGATTCGGATCCGGATCCTTTTTTAATGGCAATGGTGGAGGTATGCCTCTGTGAGTGATTTCTAGTTGATTTCAGCCCCGTAAGTGTTGTGTATTAGACTGATGGTAATGTAGCATTTATCACTCGGTATCAACACAGTTTAAATCTCCTCTGGTTTCTCAAGCTTTTCTTACGGAATTTTGTATAGATTTTTTATCCCTACGAGGCCTGGATATATTCACATATGTTTTCCTTTATATCTCAGCCGTCTTGCATCCGAAAAGCCATATCTCATAGCTTGTTTTGTTGCACTGAAACGTATGATAGTCCACTTCCATAAATTTCTCTCTCTCTCTCTCTCTCTCTCTCTCTCTCTCTCTCTCTCTCTCTCTCTCTCTCTCTCTCTCTAACATATATTCTTTCCCTTTTCTATTTAAATCTGTCTACCCATCCATCCATCTATCTGTCTACCTTTCTATCTATCTTTCTCTTTCTGCATATCAGTCAATCAGTCTGTCTATCTATCTATCTTTCATCCTCATCCTGTTCTTTCATCCCTGCATTCACTGCTTTGAAAAACTTATAACATCGTCCTTAAGAATCCATATTGAAAATTTGCTTCTGCGTTAGGCATTCTAGAAGAGCTGAAGGTTTAGGATGAATGTCCATCGACTGCATCGGGTTTATCAAGGCAATCAGTTTTTCCTGAGCTCCAGTCTTCCCTCAGTATACGACACGCATCAGATGAGTTCACATTTTGTCCCATTTGCAGTGCTGGCTGAACAAAGACCGGTGGAAAATAAACTTTGTTCATCAGTCTGACCGGCTCAAGAATTCGAGGCCATCTCATTGCAAGCTGGATATGTTACCACTGCACCACCGCAGGGCCTCTCAGATAGCTACGGATTGACCACCGGTTACCCCATTAGTCTTACGGCCGACAGCCACAAACAGCGTCTCCCTCCTGCTCTATAGAATTGCCACACACAAAAAAAATACATAGTCGGTTTGTTTTCAGTTGACGGGACTGGGCCATTTCCACAACTTGAGTACGAGGACATGACTGCATGAAATTCGTTGAGCCTTAGTTAGGAGGTAAGAATGAGTCTCCTTGGTTACTATAGTCAGAATGTTTTCGCCTGGCGGATGTGGACCACTCCTGTAACGTGAGTACTATTAAGTGGTGTTTGCAGGGAATACAATGAGATTTAGTTATGAGGTAGAAACGAATCTCCTTGATTACTCATTAGACTGATCTCAGGTGTGCTGAGAATGGTTCTGTATCATTATCTGGTTAGAAAAAATGTGCTATGGGATACTGCCTGATGCACAAAGCTACAGAAATAGACAAAAGAACATTGGTAGGATAAAAAAAATAGTTACACAGTCTCTATAACATCCCAAGATCTGATGTAACAGAGGAACATAGATATCACTTTCTGTAGACCTGGTGTCAGTAAAGATAAATTGACAGATATAGAGAGCATTTATTCTAACCAAACGAAGATTCATAACCCCATTCAGTTGCTGACTATGTTGAGTACAACTGGAGAGTCAAGTAACCGAGAAGACTCAATCCTACCTCATAGCATAGGGTCATTGCATGTGATACATCATGCCCTAGTATTCAAGTTGTGAGAGTGCCCCAATTCCATCAAGTGAAAAGAAACCAACTCTACCACTCCGGCTGCAATCCTACCGTGTAAACCCGCATATCTCTTTGTTGCTGCCCCACTGAATTTTATGGAAACCCTCCGTAATGTAGCGCTGATGCCGTCATTGTGCATTTCTCCCTTTTTACCCGGCCCAGGCTTATATATGTGAATCGTATTTTTGGGCTTTCTGGCGCGCGCCTGTGATAGTATTGTTTAGGGCGATGTGTTTCCCGCCCGTCCCACCACCTGGTTTCCTTGCTGTCTCGTGCAGCTGGACATGCTATCGTACTGGAGTGATGGTGATGTTTTAGTACCACCACCAGCAGTAGCAGCAACAGCAGTGGCAGCGACGGCAGTAAAAGCAGCAGCAATATATACATTTGTTGAAAACTGAAAACCTAAATTTCGTGCTTGCCTAGCAACATCTGTTGGTAGAACAGTGATATGAAGAAGAAGGAGCACTAAGACAGTGCAACACGCCCGTCCACCAACTAGCCTATGGGTTGAATTTTCGCTCTATCCTATGACTTTGACCTCTGACAGATTACACGCAAAATCTAATTTCTCTGTTCATGCCTAACCCTTACAGTTTCCACCAACTTCGATTAGAAAAACAAATAACAACTGAGTTGTCTTTTCCCATGACCTTGACATTTGCCCTTTCCCTGTGACCTTGGCCTTTGATAGAATATTCTTAAAAGCGAATCAATTTGTCCATGAGTTAACCTAAATCCTCCCACAAAGTTTAATCTGCATTGGATAAAAACTGCTTAAGCTGACCTTGCTATGTGATCTTGTCCTTTTACACATTCTTGTAGAGAAATTCGAGAGGTCAACTTTTTGGGTGATCCTCAGTTAAACCTGTTAGTTTGATCCAAATCACATAAAAACTGTGGAATTTAATTTGTCTCCAAACAGACACATGGGTTGAACTTGGACTTTCCTCTGTGACTTTGACCTTTAACTGTTTGTTCTCGGTGTTACCGTAATCTCTACATCCTTGCCTGATCCTTGGCCCTTGAAACAAACTTGAATAAAATTAAATAAAATTGAGTTGCACCTGTCTATCACCTTGGGCCTGGACCTTTTATGACGCCTTTGAGTTAAGTAATTTGTCTCAAAATCGATTCCTTTTATTTTTGGATAAATGTCAACCATTCCACAAAGTTTAGTCTAAAGCAGACAAAAATGGCCGAAGTTCTCCTTGCACTGTTTTTATTTCTTTTTTAGCTAATATTTTCTAAAACACTTGATTTGCTCCTAGCCTGGTGCTCAATTTTCCAGCAAGTTCAGATAAAATCGAATAAAACCTGTTGGAACATTATTAACACACACACACACACACACACACACACACACACACACACACACACACACACACACACACAGGCTTCTAGAACATTTCGACGACAGTGTAGCCCACGTGATGGAAGTTCTTCTATACGGAAAGAAAGAGGAGGAGAAGTCAGAAGGAATTAGCAGACTGGAGCGGAGAGAGCGATATGGGGCGTCTAGCGAGAGAAGCTGGGAGAGAAGTTAACTAGCACTAAAAGCTATTGTGTAATACGCTCCGTGTTAATCTTGAGCATTCCCTTTTGAAGAGAATAAAAACAATAATCAAATCCCAGTACTCGTCGTTATTTTCACCTGTCACCGACTACAAGTGAACAGAGGTTATCTCCTCACTAATCTACTCACTATTACCTACAGCTCGGCTACGATTACTATATAATCAATTACAAGTTTGACACCGCTGCCGCTACCGTTGCTGCTTCTGCTTCTGCTTCTGCTTCTGCTGCTGCTGCTGATGATGATGATGATATTAATCATATACACCATCGTCATAATCAGAATGCTTTGATTTAACAGTGCCACTCTAACTCTGGCAATCAGCAATACAGGGACAGAGAGAGAGAGAGAGAGAGAGAGAGAGAAAGCATCGTTATAACATTATTCGCTTGGAGGATTGAGCAAAAACAACTCTCTCTCTCTCTCTCTCTCTCTCTCTCTCGCTCTCCTTTTGTTTCTGTTTTTGCTTTTTCCTTCTCTCCAACCTTCCTCTCTTGCCTTCTATCCTTTCTTCTTCTTGTCCCCTTCCATCCCTCCTCTCTCCATGATTCCTACCTCCATCGTTCGTCACACTTGCCTCTCCCTCTCGGTGCAGTGCTGACACATATTTCTCCTTCCCCATTCCTCTTCTCCTCCTCCTCCTCCTCCTTCTCCTCCTCCTCCTTCTCCTCCTCCTCATTCCACTTCCTCACTCATTTCTCATCCCTCACTCCTCTGCCTTCTACTTTTCCCTTATTTCTCCTCCCTCACTCCTTCTTCTCTCTCTCGTATCTTCCTACTCCTCCTCAATTCTCCTCCTCCCTCATTTCTCTCCGTCACTCCTCCTCCTCCTCCTCCCCAGCTTCCTCACTCTTCCCCCTCCTTCTTTCTCATTCTCCTTCATTTCCCCCTCCTTCTTTCTCCTTCATATCCCCTCGTCTCTCCTTCTTCATTCCCCACTTATCCCGTAGCTCTTTTCTCATTTTTCCTCTCCCGCAACGTCCCTTTACTTCTTCCTCGTCATTTCTCTTTCCCCCCTTATCCTTCACTCCTTTAACCTCACTCCTCCCCCATACTCCTCTTTTCTGACCTAACACCTTTTCCCACCACCACCATCACCACCCTCCATGCTCTCAAATATGTTTCAGTCTGGTTTCGGTATTTATTACCCGTTCCCCCCCCTCCCGGAGAGGCTCGGGGACGGGTGTTGTTCTCATTCGATTTGTCTGTTTGTTTGTCTGTCTGTCTGATAACAACTTTACGCGAAATCTACTGGTGCGATTTTGTTTATAATTACAGGGATAATGGGCTATGACCTTCTGGTCACCTGATTAAATTTTGGCCCAGATTAGGCCAAGGCCCAGGCTGTAGGCCCCCCCCAAAAAAAAAAAAAAAAAAAATCGCCATAACTCCTCTCAAATTCGTCATATATATCGACATAAAACCAAAACCTAAAGGTGCATCTTTCAAATCTGCATCCAAGAACATGCCTCATTACATCATGGGGGTCACCTCACAGTTAGCGGTAGGGGGTCAGTGTCAGGAGGGTCGGGCCTAAATTTCCGAATGGGCATAAAATCGTCAATTTTCACCCAATTTTTACTTCAAATTTGATATGTGACATCTTTGACTAGATATTCTGTTGTGTTTATACGTTAGAACTAAAATGACTGCCGGGGACGGGATTGCAGTGCCTTGGCACCACTTCTTGTCTTTTATTTTATATTATGTACTGTATAATTCACTATGTTCAGTTATATATGTTATCCTTTGTTGCATTCACGCTTGTGTTAACGAGGCCGGTGTTATATTTTGCTCGACGTGTCTGTGTGTTTGTGCACGCTAAATAATTCAAACACTTATTTTTTTTATGGAAGGGTTGATGGTAAGCCAAGGGGCTTACCTGTTGCTTTAAAAAAGGTAAATAATGAAAGTCATGTGCCAAAATTATTTTAAACGGTGTTGATCCAGTTTAGACCATGACTGGTGAAATGGTTAAGACAAAGCAAGAACGACTTAATCCAGTTTTGAGAACAACCTATCAAAGATCAAAGTCCCAGGGAAAGGTAAAATTTCAACTCATTTTTGTTTTAGTGTGAACAGAATAACAAAAAATACATAAATGTGATTCGGCCCAAACTAGTGGAAGGGTTGATGGTCATTGAAAGGGCTGACCAACTCCTTTCGAGAACAAGAGGCCGAAGGCATATGACACTTGACAGATCAGTATACTCGGCATTCACCTGATTTCGAACAAATTTTTAAAAATGCTTTATGTAAGGCATGTTAACGTTGATTATGGGAACAACTACTTCAAGGTCATGACCACAGAGGAAGATCAAAGGTCAAGGTCAATTGGCAAAGTCATCTTGAACAGTTTTTATCCAGCTTAAACCAAAATGAGGGAGAGGGTTGAGGTTAAGGAAAGAATAAGGAATTAGATATGAAGAAGAGCCATTGTTCAAGGTCACAAGGCAAGTTCAGAGCCTGACCAGTGAGTCTGAGTGTGAACAAAATGCCTAAAGCCATGATTTTAACCGCACTTCTTGTAGGAGTTCGGAACCACCCAAAGAGTTGACTCAGTGTTATTTAGATCAATAAGTCAAAGGTCAGGGTTACATGGCAAAATTAACTGAAACAGCTTTTAAGCAGTTTGACCAAACCATGTAGCAGCAGTATTCAGAGTAAAGCGAGGATGATGAAAATTCATTTGAAAACATGTCAGTCAAGAGCCAACGTCACAGGGCAGAGCAATATGTTCGACACTTCAACTAAAGCAATTTTGATTTGGTGTGGACCAAAGTTGGTGGAAGGACTGAGAGTAAGCCAAGGATGGAGAGATTGGATTTTAGGAACAATAGATCAAAAGTCAAGGGTTCATGGCAAGGTCATTTAAGTTTTGCTCCAATTTGCACCACGGTTGGTGGAAACTGTGTGGGTCAGGCAAAAACTAAGATTTTACCGTATATTTTTAGAACAGTCATTCGAAGGCTGGACTCACAAGACAGTGCCAGATGTTCGTCACTTTTGTGGACTGTAGGGCGAGGGTGTTGTATTCTCTCATTGCTCCTTTCTGCGTGTGTTTTAACATTTTCATTTAATTCTACAGTTTCGCTCGTTTTGATATCTTTCCCTGTTTTTGTTACTCCATACTTCATTTATTGCAATATGCTGTTTTTATTTTTTTTATTCATGTGGCGTATAATTGACGTGCATGTGATGGCAATACAATTAGTATGAATGCATGGAAACTAATTTTATCGCTGGTGTGTTGATGAGGTTGATTGATACATAGGGAGGGGGTTGTACAGGTATATATGAATGTGTGTGTGTGTGTGTGTGTGTGTGTGTGTGTGTGTGTGTGTGTGTGTGTGTGTGTGTGTGTGTGTGTGTACCATTTAGTGGTATGTGGGTGGCTGTCAGAGTTGTTTAAAACACCCAACTTTGATACGTAAAGTATTATTTCATTTACACAATTTACTCAAGTATAAGTAAATGTATCACAAAGTAAACCCACTCGAGTAAAAAATAATATTGCACCGGTATCTTCTTCCTAAAGTACTCAAGTACTGATTGCAAAAAGTATCTACTGGTTCTTAGTCACAACCAACTTATAAACTAGTACATTATCTGGTGTCAGAAATGTGACACTGCCAGAAGTGAAGACTGTTGTGAAGCGAATGAAGATTAGGAAACCATTAGGTGTTGAAGAGGTTCATAAAAAGTTGATTATATGACGTGGAGGGAGTGCAGTGAAGTATTTTTTGGATGAATGGAATTGTACCTGTAGTGTGAAAGAAGGTTGTGATAGTTGTCACGAATCAATTCGCGACATTTCCCTTTTGTGAGAAGCCACGAACTATTAGTGGAAAACTCACTGTGTATCGCTCAGTTAACCGTTTCTCTCTCCATTTCGGAGTATACTTTTCAAAACATTCGTCACTTTCAAAAGTGACCGATTTAATGCACGTCACTAAGTGCTCTACTGAGCGATACAATTGTTTCTTTATTGTTCGCCCCTGCTTGCCTCAACCGTTAGCCACGCCTTCTTCCGGTGGCTTGTGCGTCCTGCCTATACATCATTTGAATTCAGTCTAGTTGTGGCTTTGACGGAGAGAGGTCCTGTGCTCCAGAAGTGTGAGAGAAGAGGTCGCTAGCACCCAGACTCCACTGAGACAGTTATCCAGTACTCCCATTCTTAGTTCAGCTTCGGGTGATACAAAGCATTCATCAATCAGTATTTCCTTTTTGTATTTTGTAGTCTTAAGAGTTTAGTTAAGGTGTTTTTTCCTAGGCATAAGTATTTAGCTTTTGTGTGAGTGAGTGAGTGCGGTCTCATTGATTTGATTTGAAATGTAACGTTAAATTTATTTTTTGTAATCAATAAATTTAACAGTTCTTTTTCTTGAGCTTAATGTAAAGTAAACTCTTGTTTCATTTCTCCGAATTAAGCTTATTTCCCACATAGCTCCTAGCTTGCATAGACGTTTTACTATTCATAACTGGTACTTAGACCAGTCTTGTTGTATTAACTTAATATCCGTTGTGCCACCTAGGAGTTTAAGCATCAGCAAGAACCTGTTATTATTATTAGTATTAGTTATTTATTGTCAGGGGTGAAGTAACTTTCTCCAGAGGCTAACAGTAGTAATTCAGCAATTGTGAGTAATTAGTCTCTGCTGTGTACTGTTGAGAAAGTTTATAAATTCTCGTTCTTAGAGAATCGTTGCTCGATTTAGCAAGACAATCATTGTCGCTGCTCTTTAGTATTATTGAATAATAATATCAATTAAATAATATTTAAGCATTTATGTTAAAAACACCGTGATATTTTAAAAACCCCGTGACAATTGGCGACCTCATTCCAGGATATTAACTCCTAGCTATAAAGCTATTCACGAGATAGTGCTCACTCGTTCATATTTAGGAATTTATCATTAAAGTTTATAGGCACAAGTTTACTGGTGGTTACCGTTGATTTAGCAAGTGAATTTTTGCTTTATTAATCAATAGAGTACTTAACTCTAGTTTATTCTTTGTAACGCCAGACGATTTTATTTGCTTCTGGGAAGTCACCGTACCCATTGTGTTTATTATTGAGTCTTCCCAGTCATTTACATTTTTGATTCATTCTTTGCCAGTTAACTAGATAAGACTGGTTACCACTAGCTTGTGTCTGTACTCTTTACTTGTGTCATTACTATTCGTTTGCGAAGCAGTCAGTACTCAGTTTCGGTTTGCTTAATAAATTAGCGCCATGGCTACCACCATATTTTTACAGGAAGCCAAAGATATGGGCCTTACAGACCCAACCGAAATTAAAGAGTATATACTCTCACGGCATAATCAGGAGCAGCAGCGCGAGAATGATGCCCGTGAAGAGCGTAAGATTCAGCGCGAATACGAGCGAGAACAGCGTGAGGAACGTGAAAGAGAGCGTGCATATGAACAAGAGCAGCTTGAGAAAGAGCGCGAATACGAGCGTGAACAACATGAACGCGAGCGGGAACAACGGGAATACGAGCGGGAACAACGAGAACACGAACGTGCCAAGCGAGAAGCACGCGAAAAACATGAACTTGAAGTGCTGAAGCTCAAGCGAGATTCCTTGGCTTCAGACACATCCGGTGCAGTTGGTCCAAGCTCCACGTGCGTTCTCCCTGCACATGTCCTGGCGACCCCACGCATCAAGCTTCCTTCATACAAGGAAAGCGAGCGAATCGAGCCGTACATAGCTCGTTTTGAGGACATGGCAGACATGTATCAACTGGATGAGGCAGCTAAGCGGCTTCAGTTTCTTAGCCTATTTGAGGGCCCTGCCCTCGATATTCTCCACAGAATTCGTGGAGACAATCTCACATATGAGATGATGAAAGCTGCACTCATTAAGGCGTATGGTCTCACAGTAGACGACGCCAAAGTTCAGTTCATGCGAGCTCATCTCCAAGACAAGGAGACAGCTGTTCAGTTCCTTGATCGTCTCACAGCTTACTTAAATGAGTGGATGGAGAAAGATGAAACTCCTTCTACGCGTGAGGGGATAATTGACCTTATGCTGCGTACACAGCTAGAGAGGTCGTGGCCTGCTGAGCTCATAGCACAGCTTAAGATCTGCCAGGTGAAAGATGCCAGCCAAATGGCAGAAAAGGCTGACGCATTCTTTACTGCATACGGGTATCAAACTCGTAAGCAAAACACCTGGAACAGAAAACCTGATAAGTCTGGGAAGCCGTCTCAGACTGAACCCCAGCACCAAGGCCATTCTCAGAATAATGGCCAAGGTCCAAAACCGCAGTGGAAGGACCAGGGGCAAAACACTCAGAAACCTGAGTGGAAGAGGTACAACAAGTACCCTAACCAGCAGCAGTATCAGCCACGCAACCGACCGTCGGGACAAACTTTTTCACCACCAGCTCAAAAGAGGCAGGAAGCGAATGCAGCCTTCATTCCTCAGCAGCAGCATGGTGGTCACGTCCCTACCAGTATGGGTTCTCCCCCACAGTTCACTAGTCCCACAGTGACAGTGAACCCCCCTCCACAGATGGCCAATGTTCCATCTTCCCAATATAACCCTCAAGGCACAATGTTTGCCGCATCAATTCAGCAGCCTCATGAGTGGCTTGCTGCTTCCTCCACAGGCCCTCCCACAGGTGACAGTACCTTCCTTGTTCAGCCAGGGTTTGTGGGAGGCATTCCTGTGAAGGTCCTGAGAGACAATGGTTCCTCAGGTTGCTCTGTTAAGCAGAGTTTAGTTCGGCCTGAGCAGTATACAGGTCGACAGATCCATGCAAACCTTATTGATGGATCAGTGAGATTGTTCCCTGAGGCATGTATCCAGGTGGCATCTCCATTTTATACTGGCACGACACTTGCAGTTGTCATGCCAGAACCTTTATTTGACCTCATCATTGGAAATATTAATGGAGTCAAGGATAGTTGCTCCGATGATGATGCTACTCAGACTTCGGCTGCTGCGGTAACACGAGCCATGACTGAGGCTCCAGACTGTGTCACCCCAGTGATCATTGAATCGCCGCAAGATCTGATGTGTAGTCAACTTGTTGTGCAAAAACAACATTCTGACCCGACACTTGCTGCCATGTGGAACAAACAAAAGGGTCGAGTGATTAAGTATTCACGGGGAGGTTGAGCCAAGTTCCTTCGTAAACAAGGACGGCTCTACCGTGAGTCACGAACACCCGAGGGCGAGGTTCGACTGCAGTTTGTCGTTCCCGCCAAGTATCGCCTAGCAGTGTTACAATGGGGTCATTGTTCAGCCTCAGGAGGTCACATGGGCAAAAGGAAGACCCAGGGCCGTATCCGAGCTGACTTTTTCTGGCCAGGGATGGGACGGGACACAGATAGTTTTGTCCGTTCCTGCAGTGTGTGTCAAAGTAACACCACTAATCAGGGATATGTCCTTCCTGTGCCGTTCATAACCACACCTGTAATCTCAGAGTCAGTTGAGAGACAGGGTAGTGGTGAAGTGGGTGCAGACCTGACGTCTTGCCCATTGGCGCCACAGGACACATTATGTCCAGGGCCTGTACATACATATTATGTACCGTAAGTTAAGGGGGAAGTTCGAGAGAGAAATCCACAGAGGCGACTCGAGGCTATGGAAGACCCGAGTTTGCACAAGGATTCTCAGCTTCCTGGTACTAATATAAGTACTGTAGGTTAAGGGGGAAGTGAGAACTCCACAGAGGCGACTTGAGGCTATGGAAGACCCGAGTTGCACAAGGATTCTCAGCTTCCAGATATTAATATAAGAACTGTAGGTTAAGGCACAGGTTGAGGACCCGTGTGCAGTTCGAGGCTATGGAAGACCCGAGTTTGCACAAGGATTCTCAACTTGCCGACACTAATCGTGTGCTAAAATTAATGGCGACCTCGAGTGTACTTTTCGTAGCATGTACTGATTGCTAGGCAGAGAGAGTAATTGTAACGTAATAAGAATTTTGTCTCATTGACACTTTTGATGCTCCACCTTAATTGGTTTTGCAGGTTCAGCAATGGGTGTAGCAGTTTTGCTGTGCGGACCAGCTGATCGTCTGCCGCACGCTGCAGCCTCTTCTCCTCTGCCTTCGTCGTCGCCATATTATTTATTGTGTCATTTTATGCATAGGTACAGTTACACTACACCTGTCACACCTACACCGTGTATTACATACACCACGCTACACAACAAATAGTTGTCAGCGTAAATGTAGCGACTTTTCGCTCAGTTTGACCTGAGTACAGGATTTTCACCGTCGTCACGGAGTTTTCCCTCAAGCTTGCTTCTATTAACGTAAATACGAGGGTTTTTTTTCGCTCACTGGCGACTGCGACTTTCTCCTTTAGCAGGATAGCACACACACCACAGTGTGAATCTTGTGTGAATGACTTAGGATGTGTACCTATATATATATATTCCACAAATTTTTTCCCATAAGGAAAAAATTTAATTTTGTAGGGGCATAATGTCACGAATCAATTCGCGACATTTCCCTTTTGTGAGAAGCCATGAACTATTAGTGGAAAACTCACTGTGTATCGCTCAGTTAACCGTTTCTCTCTCCATTTCGGAGTATACTTTTCAAAACATTCGTCACTTTCAAAAGTGACCGATTTAATGCACGTCACTAAGTGCTCTACTGAGCGATACAATTGTTTCTTTATTGTTCGCCCCTGCTTGCCTCAACCGTTAGCCACGCCTTCTTCCGGTGGCTTGTGCGTCCTGCCTATACGTCATTTGAATTCAGTCTAGTTGTGGCTTTGACGGAGAGAGGTCCTGTGCTCCAGAAGTGTGAGAGAAGAGGTCGCTAGCACCCAGACTCCACTGAGACAGTTATCCAGTACTCCCATCCTTAGTTCAGCTTCGGGTGATACAAAGCATTCATCGACTATAGTATTTCTTTTTTGTATTTTGTAGTCTTAAGAGTTTAGTTAAGGTGTTTTTTTTTCTAGGCGTAAGTATTTAGCTTTTGCGTGAGTGAGTGAGTGCGGTCTCATTGATTTGATTTGAATTGTAACGTTAAATTTAATTTTTTGTAATCAATAAATTTAACAGTTCTTTTTCTTGAGCTTAATGTAAAGTAAACTCTTGTTTCATTTCTCCAAATTAAGCTTATTTCCCACATAGCTCCTAGCTTGCATAGACGTTTTGCTATTCATAACTGGTACTTAGACCAGTCTTGCTGTATTAACTTAAAATCCGTTGTGCCACCTAGGAGTTAAAGCATCAGCAAGAACCTGATATTATTATTAGTATTAGTTATTTATTGTCAGGGGTGAAGTAACTTTCTCCAGAGGCTAACAGTACTAATTCAGCATTTGTGAGTAATTAGTCTCTGCTGTGTACTGTTGAGAGAGTTTATAAATTCTCGTTCTTAGAGAATCGTGCACAAGCCAGCGTAAAGTAATCGTTGCTTGATGTAGCAAGACAATCATTGTCTCTGCTCTTCAATATTATTGAATATTAATATCAATTAAATAATATTTAAGCTTTTACTTTAAAAACCCCGTGATATTTTAAAAACCCCGTGACAATAGTGTACAATCCGAACAAAAACACAGATGACAGAAGTAAGTGTAATGTTTACCTAGATGTAAGGCTGTCGAGTGTAGTAGAAAAGGTATATAGAATAACAATCAGACAGGAGGAAGGGATGCACCAGAATGCTTGGTGTGTGGTTAACAGGGTGGATTTAGGAGTGGTGGGGAATGTGATAATCAAGTTTTTGCATTTAGACATAGAGGAGAAATCATGTGAAAAGGACTGTACGGTAGTTTTGGCAATTATCGTTCTGGAAAGAGAGTATGCCATGGTGAAAAGAGAAATAATAGGAAAGTGTTTTAGCCTACATATGTGTGGTGTGGCTGGAAAGTTGCTGAGTGCTGTTCAATATATTGTTATGATGGAAGTGGTTCTAGAGAGTAACACCGGTACGCGGCTTGCATAAAGGTGTTTAACACCCGCATCGGTGCTGGAGATGACGCCTTCAACTGGTGACACTTGTTATAGTCAGACAGATATCTAGCTGTATAAGTGTTCTTTAACTCTCTCCCTCCCTATCTCCGGAACAGGGTTTGGTTGAGTCTGAGGTCCACTGAATTAACACTTCAGTGTTCATTCAGTGGCACTGGTTGCTATGGACACTGAGGCCAATCTTTGCAGGGTTGCCACTCGGAAACTAGGGGAAAGGAAATATGGATGGCAAGCTTTTGATAGCGAATGACTTCAAGTTTATGTCTAAAGAAGCTAGAGCTTTCAACGCCCATTAGTAATACTTCTGCAGCTCAAAAGGTGAAAAGTACGAAAAAAAGCGATTTTTGGTCGTTGCTAGGCAACGAGTAGTTGCCTAGAAACCAAAACCTTGCGGACACAGATAGGTCACAGGCTGGTCATTGTATTCAACTTTGGTCGGAATCAGTTAATTCTGAAGGGAAGAAGTGCCTGCCACAACTGGACATGAAAGAATACATGACTAGCGATAAGGGCAGCATGGAGCTGGCCAGTTAATCCTTTCACCATGAGAGCTGGTGGGAGAGATAAGCTTCGTGATGGCACCGATATAGATGGGTAGTTCCACTGACCAATTATACAGACGTCTCTAACTTCTTTCGTGGTATTTCAGAAGGACCATGGACTGCAGTAAGAGGGCAATATCAGCCTGCAGTCTACTGGGGACACATCCAGATGAGCCTAGGGTTGTGACTACCACTACCAATAGTGCTACTGCTACTACTATTACTCCTGATACTACTATTATCACTACTACTGCTGCTGCTGCTGCTGTCGCTAGAGCTCAATCAAAGTTTCAATAAAATCATCTTGTGGTATTCTAAGAGAAGCAATATATACGACATCGGAGTCTAGGGATTAAGAACTTCTGCATCCTACTCAACAAATAAATAAACAGTTTAATAGTAAAAAAAAAAAAAAAAAATACCGTGGCCAGTAAAGCCAGAAAACACCCAGCAAAATTGTGTTCATATGAAATTAACCATTCAAGAAAGTTTAATACTTTAGAACTTCAGTTTATAAAAGAAATGAAAACAATACTCTGTCTGTCTGTCTGTCTGTCTGTCTGTCTGTCTCTCTCTCTCTCTCGTGTAGCCATCTCAGGTGACTCGAGTAACTTCATACCAGTACCACTCCCGGATCAGATGTCGTTATGACGGGAAAAATTTACAGGCAGTTCCTATTACAGGTCCGGCATGTTTTTTTTTTTGTTTTTGTTTTTTTTTATTCAGGTTTCTTTCTGTACACTTGTTGCCGTAAAATATGGGGAACTAGCAAGTCAGTTTTACGTACATACATACATTTTGTAGGTCAGTAATCCTTGCTTGCAGTTGTCAGCCGTTTGTAACACCTTCACTCTGAGGGCGATTTTTTTTTTTTTCTATAGTTTGAGTTATTAAAAGACGATTTAATTCAGCTTCGAGGAGATATCTTGCAGCTAGAGGGTTAATGAAGGCCATAACTAATCCAACAGGTTCCAAAAATCCCATAAAGTGAAGAAAATCGTCCAGAGGCAGAGAGAACAAACCAATTAAAGCTTTACAGGACCGAAGGGGTTAGCATGATGGCTGACGTCCAAGCAGCCTTTAGCCGTATTCAAAGCTGCATTGTCGGCTTCGCTCCACCTTTTCTCTGGCGATTTCTTTGTCTTTTTATGCCCGTATAGTGTTATTTTTATTATATAATTTCTACTATCGACATAAGCAACACGGATAACACACAAAAGAATTTTATCTCACTGAGTGTGTAGTCGACATCAATAATTCTCTTCAGGTTTCGCTGTACACCTCGAGTCTTTGACCTGATAACACTGTATGGAAAAGAACTACCTGATGCATTTAAAATAACCGTTTATAATAATTATTTACTGACTGACTTACATTAGATTTCTGTCATCTTAAAAACTGGTAGGTTCAAGTCATCCATGGCAGCTTGAGGCGAATTTCTTCCATTGATTGTATTGGCAAGCAATTAGGGTAAAGCTGACATGGTGCCTCCCTAATCAAGGTGGCTACAACCGACGACCACAGCACATGTAGAAAGACACCAGTATGTCCACTTTCCACAACCATGGCTCTGTTTTCCCTACCTTTACGTAATAGAGTGGCACAAATTCCTTAAACATTATTAAATGTAAAAGAGCAGTCCATATTGTGTCTTAAAACATCATAATTACATCCAACTGTCTGCTTGCATCTGTCCACCACTACGGCGGGTTCGTAGCACCCGTCTGGAAGCACACTCTCATCCCTTTTCTGTCAAACTCTTTACCCCTATCCGCCGGGTAACGTGTATACACATCATAATCAGGCTGCTATGGGGCCACCGGGTAGCAGGTATACACGCAAGTGTCTTCCTGCCACCATTTGAACCAACCGCCATTTCATCCCACCGCCAAAGGGTAGCGAGGGAGTCACTTTATACCACACAGGCGAGAGTCAGTGTGTCCCTTGCCTTTGCCAGGTGTACAGTGCTTTCTTCAGGTTCCTTTTTGTGAGATTCCGTCTGTGCCACCTGTAGCCAATTGAATCTTCCACCACTGCCAAGCCTCTTTCCAAGGATACAAGGAAAGGGCTCAGTGATAGTGCCGTAAGGCATGCTTTGGATACAACAGTTTATCTAGTAGTGAAGCAAGTTATCATGTTGAGAGCAAAGCCATAGTCAGCGTCGCGGGCAGATGCACGAACACGTCCTGTTCTCACGCTCCTCTCGCGGTGAAAATTAGTTCTCTTCCCCACGTCATTACTCATCAACGCAAAGATCTAGAGACCTGGGGATACTTTCATTCGCAAGAGGAAGAGTTGTTGAGTTAAATGGTCAATGATTCTTTTCCCTAAGTGCTATAGTTTCCAAGATATTAAGGTTTGAAAATACGAAATTTTCTGCAGTTTCCAAAAAATTGCCCATAGTGCGATGACAACTTTGTTAAATATTGCCCAGCGTTTGCGGGTTAATGCAAGAGTTAACTGTTACTCCCAGTCCTTCATGAATGCAACCAGCTGTGGATATGTCTTCCTCTGTCTGTATTTCCTACTGCCTATGACCTCCATCCATAAACACAGTGTGTCCAAGCATCTCGAAAAGAACAGACCTAGAATTTAATTCTGTTATTTTGTTTGTATTTTTTCTTAGAAGGAACAATCTTGTGGTCTTCTGGCCTTTGGTTCCTTCTTCCTTGCTTAAAAAAAATGATTTAGGATTCAGTCAAACCGTCGCCGCTAAAGAATAAGAAACAGACTTACCTTCCCCCTCTACACGAAGGTGACTGTTTTCATCTTATACCGAGTTGATACAGGGGTGGTCTGCAGTCCCAGTAGACCAGGTTTGAATCCTGGCTGGAACACGGAATAGCCTATCTGAATTCTATTGAATCAGGTTTTACTGATCTACTGCAGACAGATTATAAAAACACCCCTGCATATACCAATACACGAGTCCCGTGTATGTATTTAAGACGGACAGTGGGTGCTAGTACAGAAGTGATGGCATGTGGAGGTGTATAGTATATAAGAGGATTGCTGGACCTCAGGGAACGAACTGTGAAGCCTTAGCCATGTCAGACACAAATGAAAACAACAACAAGCCGGTAGATGACGATGGCAAGCTCTAAGCGGGCCATTGTGGTTCAGGCTGTACACAAAAGGGAGGACCCATATCTGGTTAGAGTCTAAAAATACCATCTTTCGCCTCTCTTTGGACAGAAACTAAACCACCTTGACAAAAGAAATAACTCAATACTTGCATAAACACACCAAAAAATGTGAAAAAAATCACAATATTTTTGTTTATGAAACGTCCCATATTGTTTGCTACTTTTGTTCGTAACACATATCAAGCATTTTAACCATTTCAGCAGCATTGCTTTTTTTTTTTTTTTTTTTGGGGGGGGGGAAGGGTGAAAATATGGATATTTCTTAGTGCGATGTTTTCTCGCTCCTCTGCTTTAGTGTTCACTGGCGTGTAGGTAGTCATATTGCGATATTTTTTAGAAGCTAAAAATTGCAACGTCAGGTGCGCCAGGCGTTTTATTTATTTATTTATTTATTTTATTTTTTTCAGTTTGGTAACAAACAAAAATCAATTTTTGTTCGTGTGTGTGTGTGTGTTGTCGGATGGCACTAAGGGGTGGTTTAGTGACTGGTGTACCTAGTCGAGTAGATGTACCAAAGTATTCATATATGCGTTCTCTTAGATGTATCTCTGTTTTTCCGATATATGACGGCTGGCAGCTATCACACGTATATATGTAAACATCAGAGGACTCTAAGTGTAAGGGTACCTTGTCTTTGATTTTGAAGAGCGTGCCTATGTCTCTAGTACCAACTTATTTTGAAGGCTGTATGTGGGCATGCCTGGCTGAGTAATTTATGTAGCTAGTTTTCAGGTGAAAACTGTGTCACCTTTGTAAGCAAGATTAAATTGTATAAAGTGTCTTGGCACATTTTCAGATTTTTGAGTCACAGAGTTTAATAGCTTGTTAACGGATTTGCCTGTGTGGAAATCTGAAAAAAAAAAAAAAAAAAAATGTGCTGTAATGCTCCGCCAGATTTTAATTATATTCAACCAATCAGTTATGTACTCTAAATCCATATGAAGTTGAATCTAATCTGAACAAACGTGACAGGCTCGCTTAGTCAGAGTTGTCATCAAATCTCGCTTTTGAATGATTGGACTGAATTAATTTCATACATAATCCCAAGAATTCAGTACCGATAAACATTGGTACTGCAAGTGGTGCTGATTCTAGGTATCTCATTATCTAACAAGATTAGAATTGCTCTGGGACCTGCTGCGACGCTGACATCAAATTTTGAATCTCCATATCAGACAACCTTATATGGGACTACTGTTATGTCTTAACAGGCTTTAAATAAGCACTTTTACTAAAGCTGTCGCTAGATAGTGCCAGCTTAGGTGTCAGCTGATGGCATATTTGGATTCTTCATGTCAAAATACTTAATACGGTATCACTTTTGTCTCCAAAGGCCCCCTTTTAACAAATCCGCCACAAGAAGAAGAAGAAGAAGAAGAATGCTGGCCACTCACTGGCTGGTGACTATCGCTTCACGTAAAAATGGCAGTTTATTACCCTTCTTTGTCTCATCCATGATTTCTGTTTGGATACCTCGAATTAACATAGTTTAACAGTCATGATATACATAATTATGATCTGACGATTTTTAAAAACAAAGAAGTTTCATCTACATACCTCCGATAAAACATTGTCTTAAAATCGTCTGTGCAATTGTTAATCCAATTCTTCCTATGAAATCCCAAAATAAATTTCACTTTGTGTTAGGGCAAGGGGATTTCCCATCGTTATCTCATTTACTTCTCTGTAAGCTTTCTCATTGATTAGAAATATGCAGTCTGTTACAGCTAAGTTAAGCAATTTACCAGAGTAATGATGACATGTAAATTACTTTTAAAATTAGAGGACAAGGCCAACAGATTGCTCAAAGTATTGTTAAAGGAAAGGATTTTATATATATATATATATATATATATATATATATATATATATATATATATATATATATATATATATATATATATATATATATATATATATATATATATATATATATATATATATATATATATGCACACTCAATGCCTTTTATTAGAATATCGACAGCATGTACACAAACAGGAGACATGTACTAAAACTGTATATTATAAACTAAAATCAAAGTTTGATTTTAGTTTATAATATACAATTTTAGTACATGTCTCCTGTTTGTGTACATGCTGTCGATATTCTAATAAAAGGCATTAGTGTGCATACATATTTATATATATATTTCCCCACAAAAACATTTTCATACCTTATAAGCCTATAATATATATATATATATATATATATATATATATATATATATATATATATATATATATATATATATATATATATATATATATATATATATATACGCACGCATACACACATATGTGAGCAGATTATTATTCCAAAATAAACGATTGCAATGGAGAAAACATGTAAACTCTGTGTGTGTGTGTGTGTGTGTGTGTGTGTGTGTGTGTCTGTGTGTGTGTGTGTGTGTGTGTGTGTGTGTGTGTCTGTGTGTGTGTGTGTGTGTGTGTGTGTGTGTGTGTGTGTGTGTGTGTGTGTGTGTGTGAAGGGTAATGTGTTGATCAGAGGGGATGTTGTGCTGTGTGGTATCAATAATGACAACGATAAAAACATCATAAAAACACCAATAACAATATCATTACAGGAAGACCACGAAAACAACAACAGGCGCAGGTGGGAGTGAAGGTGGGGAAAGGAGGGAACAGGAGGATGGGAAGAAGCAAGGGACAGGAAGAAAAGAGGAAGAGGAAGAGAGGGAAACGGAAGGACGAGGGAGAGGGAGAGGGAGGAAGAGAAAAAGAAGGAAGAGGAAACGGGGAGGAGAAGAAGAAGAGGAAGAAGAAGTAAAAAGGGAAAGGGAGGAGATGAAAGGAATGGAAAAGGAGACATAAGAGAATGATGAGAGGCGGAATAGAGAAAAAATGAGGGAAGAGAGGAGGAAAAGAGTAGGCAATGTAAGAGAGAAAGATAAAAATAAAAGAATGAAAATACTCGTAAGACGGGAATCATGGGAAGAGTACAAAAGAAATGATACAAATAAGACAGGAGGTGAAGAGGAGGAGGAAGGAAGGATAAAGGAAGGAAAATGAATGAACTAGAGCCCCCCCCCCTCTCTCTCTCTCACTATATTCGACATGCAAAATATTAACTTTGAAAGCGTAAGTCGACAGGCCACGACTCTACAAGGGTTAGGTGTGGGGCTAGAATATGTGGAGACAGAGTGGTGGCGTATCGTCGTGATGATAAAAAGCAGGATAAGATATAAATAGTTAATGGCTGGCCACAGATAATGGAGTGTCGAAACAATAATTTATTTCAGGATGCAAAAATCAACCAAGAGACGAATTTTTGATAGTTCATGACTGGCTAGATATAATGGACTGACGCAAGTAGTAAAAACGATTTGAGGGTTAAGGAATCAGCCAAAACAAGAAACAATAACAAAACAAATATTGAGTGAGCTATGTCGAAATGGCATATTGAGCAACAACGAATCCACATGAACGAATCAAGTCCAAAAATAGGGTAGGGCAAGAGTGACGGATATTCATCTAGAACTCCACATCTCTTCCCCTCTCTCTCTCTCTCTCTACACACACACACACACACACACACACACACACACACACACACACACACACACACACACACACACACACACACACACACACACACACACACACACACACACACACACACACACACACACACACACACACACACACACACACACACACACACACACACACACACACACACACACACACACACACACACACACACACACACACACACACACACACACACACACACACACACACACACACACACACACACACACACACACACACACACACACACACACACACACACACACACACACACACACACACACACACACACACACACACACACACACACACACACACACACACACACACACACACACACACACACACACACACACACACACACACACACACACACACACACACACACACACACACACACACACACACACACACACACACACACACACACACACACACACACACACACACACACACACACACACACACACACACATCATATCCCATTATTGTTCCTTCTCCTTACTCCTGCCTCTCTCTCCTACTCCTTCCTTCACTTTACCAATACTCTTAACCACCAACCAATCCCCGAGGACCTTACCCCAGCTTATATGCCCCCACCAGTCCTCTCCCTGCCTCTCATCTTAGAGCATTTTACACCTCATACCCGTCTCCCTTCTGTCCTTTCTCCCTCTCTCACCTCACCCGTCGTTCCCTACTTTCTCATTTCACCTTTTTATCCCCTAATCCATATCCTCCCCCTTCCACCCACCTTTTCTTCCTCTCAGTACATCCCTGTCCTTAGCCCTTTACTCACCTGCTTGTCAACTCCTTGTTTCCTTTCCATTTCTGACCTTTATCCTTCGGTCCTTATACTATTTTTATCCCTTCGTTTCGTCCTTTCTTCCATCCTTCCTTTCGCCCCACATCCCTTCCCTTTTTCCTACCCTTACTCTGTCCTTTCTTTCCTTCCTCATGTTTTCTTTCCCCCCAGCTTAGACTTCTCACTACCTCTTCTGGCCCACAGTTTCTCCCCAGTTTATTTTCAACTCATAGCTCGCTACACCACCACCACCCTCTCGTTCTGGTTATTTTCTCCTCCATTTCCCTCAACGCCTTCCACGAAAGCCAAGCTCTTCCTTACTTCCCACACCTTCTCTCCTCACTCAGTTTTCCTCCATCTCAGTCTCGTATTCACTTCTTTCCCTCCCTCCTCACGAAAACTCTTCAGACAACTTTACCCCCACTGAACTCCCATTCCTTCTGTCCCTTGTCACTTCTTTCACTCCTTCCGTTTCTCATTCAGTCTATCCATTCAGCCAGTCCATATCATTCTACGCAAATAGACGGTGTATAACTAATTCCAGTGGGTTATCAACCTCATTCTTTTCTTTAAACCCGTTTCTTCTGCTCATCTTTAATCTTGCAATACAAGGGTCTTCTTTGACTCCTTGGTAAAGAACTCTTAACAAGCCTAGCGGGTTAATAATTGGGTATTTTCAGAATATTTTTTATTCCGAAGTTGACTAACCTAACATTGGCTCCATTTCCTTATCGTATACTACATTCTCATCAGTTACCGTAGTACTGTATTGGTTTCGAAGTTAGGTCTAAATCATTAGATGGTATTCTTATGTTATCCAGATCCCGAAAATAATTTAGGCCATTGATACACGAGTCAGTTAGGGAAGAGTCTATTTACTGACTGACAAATATCTTGCCAGTGTTTGACGAGTAGCTATATGTAAGAAAAACCGAACCGTCGGAAACTTGCAATAGTTGCTAGAGGATTTTCATTGCATTTTGCCAGTTGTAAATTTCTTCAGGCGGAATTTGGAAGACAGTTGTTTCTTAACTGCGCATCCCAGTGCGATTCACAGCACCATCCAAAATTCTTACCACCTAAATCATTGTGTCAGTGTGAGGTGTAGAGAAGGCGCCACTCAAGGCTTGTCGACATATACTGGTGTGTGTACCAGCAGAGTATATCTTAATCATTTGTACCATTCAACAGTACAGTTTTCCGCTCCTCTTTAGCGGTGTATGTGGCATATTAAGCCCCTATTTCTCGACGCTTTAAGGATTTCATTTATACTAACCTACCATTTGACCCGCCGATATGCCACAAGCCCCCCTACTAATACCAATGCGCCAATTCTCTATGAGACAGCCCTAGCATGTATTCGGTAAGGACAGTCGGTGTTAGCCCCCAAGAAGTGACATGTGGAGTGGTGTGTAATACGTAGGAGGACTGCAGGGCCTCGGGGAACGGGCTATTAATCCCATACCCAGTGGTGGACACACAAAAAAATAATATAATGATCTGAATGTCGAAAACTGATATTTAGCCTAAATTGGCAGTTGATTCTGTACAGACATATACGTACTGTACATACACCAGGTGAAAACACAAAAATGAGAAAGAGAAAATTCTGGAAGATGAAAAGGCACAATATGGTAAGTTTAGGATGTGTGATTGTACAGTGCATATGGATAATTAACAACGACAGAAGAGAGAGAGAGAGAGAGAGAGAGAGAGAGAGAGAGAGAGAGAGAGAGAGGCGACTTCTGGAGAAAGAGGCATATACTCGTATATATGATGTGATTCATAAATGCATGAGAGAGGAAAGACATTACAAGACTGTTTTAAGAAGAGAGAGAGAGAGAGAGAGAGAGAGAGAGAGAGAGAGAGAGAGAGAGAGAGAGCACTCAAAGAGCGCAACACCTAAACCCTGCAATGAGTCTGAGTCAGACATTTGATTTAGCTTTGTGACACTGATCTTAAATCAAGTTTTCTCAGAAAAACGTTCCATCGTTAAGGTGCAGGGCAGCGTGCTACCAAAGCGTTTGCATGACCACCTTTAAGCATAGGAGTAAAACACCTTCGCTATTTAAAGCAAAGCTAATCGCAAATATCATCTAACCTTCGTTGGAGTAGACTGTAGCACCAGTCGAGCAGGGCAGTACTCCCGAGGTGGATGGAAAGCTGATGACAGGGAGTGCTGGAGCTCCCGTTTCATCAGCCCTCAGGACTAGTTCCTGACCATCCCCCTTTGCTGAACTTTTTCAGTGTCTCAGTTACACAGAGAGTAGACCAGCATGCTCTCCAGTACAAATTTCTCTAACTATCTTCACCAAACTACATGCACAGTACACACTACACTTCCTATTCAAAATTCACCATAATGGCGTCGATTCACCAAGCCTCGGAGTCCCCAGGGGGGAGACCATAAATGCCCCCGCCATCTGCCCCTCTCCCGGTGACGACTCGAGGTGCCTGGAACCACTGTCTGACTCTCTTCTTCTTCATTTCTGCAACATTCGCGGCCTTTCATCTAACTTTCGCTCTGTTGAGCACCACCTCTCCTCCTCTAAACCTCACCTTCTTTTTCTAACGGAGACTCAGCTGTCTGAGGCAACTGACAGCAAACCCTTTTCTGTATCCTCCTACTTTCTCTATACTCATTTCAAAGCCAAAGGTGGCTGTTGTGTATACATACGCAACGACTTATCTTGCTCTCGTGTTCCTGAACTTGATTCTTCTGAATTCTCCACACTCTGGCTTCGGCTTTCCTGTCATTCTCTGACTAAATATATCTGTGCTGTTTACTTATCCCCTAATTCTACTGACTATCAAAAATTCTTTGACTATCTTACTTCTATGATGGAACACATTCTGTCCATTTCTCCTTTCTCTGAAATCTCCATTCTTGGAGATTTCAATGTTCACCACCACCTTTGGCTCTCCTCTCCTTTCACGGATCCAGCTGGTGAACAAGCCTACATCTTTTCTATCCTTAATGACCTAGAGCAGCTTGTACAGCACCCTACCCGTATCCCTGACCGCCTTGGAGAGAGCTCCAACATACTTGACCTCTTCCTCACAACTAATCCTTCTGCTTACTCTGTTAATCTTTTCTCTCCGTTGGGCTCCTCCGATCACAACCTTATTACCTTATCCTGTCCTATCACTCCGGTACGGCCTGTGGACCCTCCAGGGAAGCATCGTCTGTGGCATTTTGGAGCCGCGGACTGGGAGGCCCTCAGGCAGTACTTCTTTGATTTTCCCTGGAATGATTATTGCTTCCATGGCCGTGAGCCATCTGAGTGTGCCTTGCACATTACAGAGGTTATTCTCTTGGGCATGGAAGCATACATTCCTTTCTCATATCCTTTGACTAATGCAAGAAAGCCTTGGTTTAATCACGCTTGTTCTAATGCTGTCCGCAACAAAGAGAAGGCCTACAAAAGGTACCGGAGCCAACCCACCCCTGAATCACATCGTCTTTACGTTTCTGCCCGGAATCGTGCTAAGTCTGTTCTTCACTCTACTAAAAATAATTTGATCCATACTAAATGCTCTCAACTCTCCAACTCGAATTCTTCCCGCTCATTCTGGCACCTTGCCAAAAATCTTTCTAACAACTTTACCTCATCATCCTTCCCTCCTCTTTTCTACTCTGATGGTTCTGTAGCTATTTCTTCTACTGATAAAGCAGATCTCTTCGCAAAGACTTTCTCCTCCAATTCCACCTTAGATGATTCCGGTGCTGTTCCTCCTTCACTTCCCCCCTCTGACTTCCTCATGGCTGACATTAAAATTTCTTCAGTTGATGTATTTTCTGCCATCACTGGCCTCAGTACTAACAAGGCATATGGGCCTGATGGGGTCCCTTCTGTTGTTCTCAAGAACTGTGCTTTTGTGCTTACACCCTGCCTAGGCAAACTCTTTTGCCTTTGTCTGTCAACTTGTACCTTTCCTTCTTGCTGGAAGTTTGCTCTCATTCAGCTAGTCCCAAAGAAGGGTGACCACTCCCAACCCTCTAACTATCGTCCAATTGCTTTAACGTCCTGTATTTCAAAAGTTTTCGAGTCAATTCTTAATAGAAAAATTTTAAGGCATCTTTCCTATCACAATCTTCTTTCCGATCGTCAGTATGGGTTCCGTCAGGGACGCTCCACTGGCGATCTTCTCACCTACCTTTCAGACTCCTGGTCATCCTCCTTTCGGGACTTTGGCGAAAGCTTTGCCATTGCACTTGACATCTCAAAGGCTTTCGATCGAGTCTGGCATAAATATTTAATTTCCAAACTGCCCTCCTACGGTTTCTATCCTTCTATCTGTGCCTTCATCGCTAGTTTCCTTTCTGGTCGTTATATAGCCGCTGTTGTAGACGGCCATCGTTCTTCTCCTAGATCTATCAACAGTGGTGTTCCTCAGGGCTCTGTCCTATCACCAACTCTCTTCCTTTTATTCATCAATGATCTTCTAAGCTGTACATCTAACCCTATCCACTCATACGCTGATGACTCCACCCTTCACCTTTCCATTCGGTTCCCGCAACGCCCATCTCAACAATTACTTCAACAAACAAGGGATGAGGCTATGGCACACCTAATGTCTGACTTGGCTCTTATCTCTGACTGGGGTAAAAATAATATGGTTGTCTTTAATGCATCTAAGACTCAGTTCTTACACCTATCAACCCGACAAAATCTTCCACAGGTTTACCCACTAATGTTTAATAATATTCAGCTTAATCCTGCATCATCCTTGAACATGCTTGGGGTTTCATTTACTCGGGACTTATCATGGAAAAATCATATTACATCTCTTGTAAAATCTGCTTCCAAGAGATTGGGTGTGCTAAGCCGACTCCGCTCTTTCTTTACCCCTGCACAATTGTTGACTCTATACAGGGGTTTTATCCGCACCTGTGTGGAGTACAACTCTCATGTGTGGGGAGGCTCCCCACATACAGCTCTTCTCAATAGGGTGGAGTCAAAGGCTTTTCGTCTCATTAACTCTCCTCCTCTTACTGACTCCCTTCAACCTCTGTCTCTTCGCCGCTCTGTTGCATCTTTATCTCTTTTCTATCGCTACTTTAATGGTCACTGCTTCTCTGAACTGTCTGCTTGCATTCCTCCACCTCTACGACGGGCGCGTAGCACCCGTCTGGCAGCAAACTCTCATCCCTTTTCTGTCCAACTCTCTAGTGCAAGAGTTAACCGTTACTCCCAGTCTTTCATTTATGCAACAGGTCAGCTCTGGAACTGTCTCCCTCTGTCTGTATTTCCTGCTTCCTATGATCTCCAGTCTTTCAAACGCAATGTGTCCAGGCATCTCAAAATGATCGGATCTTGAATTTGGCTCTCTATTGTATTTTGTTTTTCTCTTGGAGGGAACTGTTACTGCGGGCTCATGGCCTTTGGTTCCTTCTTCCTCGCTTAAAAAAAAAAAAAAAAAAAAAAAGAAACCCGTAATCGGGTCGTAGAGTATCGATTTTGTTCTTTTCTCCCCTTCATCTGCCGGAACTCAAAAACGAAAAGGCGTACCGGTACCTGAGCGTGTTACGCACCATAACATGTATTAAGGGAGGTTTCTTTTCATACTTATTGTAGCATTCGAGCTGCAACCGGCGAGTTACAGCTTAAAAACACTCTAGCTCTCAGACCTCTTCTCAGAGTAAGTAATGTTTCACGAACGCCTGTAGCCCGGTTCCAGGTACAAAACGCATAATGTATCAGTATTCACGGTAACAATTATTATACAGTTATAATTCGCTTTCAGCTAAATTTCGTAAAAAAACAATCATACACTGAAAAGCAACAACTTTATTCTAAAATTATTGTTCCATCCATCCCATCCATCATCCAATCCTACGTTGCCCCATGAGGAGCGCAGGAGCCCGGGGCTAGGCAGTAGGTCCTGACATTTAAGATGACAGTGACCAGCTTCACTCATCCCTGCGTGGCATTACGTGAGCAATAAACACCAACACCCCTTGGATATAAACCTTCACCGGCTCAATCCGACTGGAGCGCAATAATTACCCACTAAATCACCGGGTGCCAAAATTTGGTTGTATGGTTACCACCCAACGTTGTAAATGGTTTCCTGGTGTACAGGAAACCATTTGGTTTGTCACGCAGTGCAGAGGCACCCACAGGCAGAAGGAAGAGGAAAGAATGAAGGAAAGAAAGACGGAAGAGGGAGTGTAAAGTCACCCGTAGGCAGCAGGACGAGGAAAGAGGAAAAAATGACAGCAGAGGATGGAAGGAAAGAAGGATGGAGGAGAGGAAAGGGCAGACACCCAAGAGCAGCACTACATCGAGTGAGTGAATGGTGAGCGCCCCCCCCTACCACAAAAAATTAATGTTAACATGTAGAAATGGAAAAGGTACAGAAAAGGGAAATGAAAAAAAAAAAAAAAAAAAAAGCACAGAAACAAGAAACAATTTGCGATGGGAACAGATTCAGAGTTCTGTACCCAGCAGCACATTCCACCAGTCCTCATACAACGTTTCCAGCTGGTGGAACGTTGTAATGGGTACACAAATTTGTATCTTCTATCATTCCCATTTCTTTCATGTTTTGAGCTTTTTTCCAGGCTTAACAATCATTTTAGAATAAAATCATAGCATATATATATATATATATATATATATAAATATATATATATATATATATATATATATATATATATATATATATATATATATATATTCACTAGCTTTTTGTGATCACTTGAACAAACGGCCATTGGCTGACTTTTTACTCAGACTACTAAGCTATGACTCGGCACTTAATAATAGTCAGATTAAATAGTTGTGGGAACTAACCGTCCTTGATTGGCCGACTTGATATCCCTGGAGGCACCATGGCCTTATCCGTCAGTTATCACTGCACCACCGAAATTATAAAATTGTGTCGAATGCCTGCGCCATGCATTATTAGGGGTAAGGCAGGCCTCTGGCATCACTTTGGCTAAAACACTGTAAAAAAAAATGGAATAATTGCTGATGCTTGTCATTCTTTCCCTGTTTTATTCTTATTTCTTCTTCTATAATCTGACAAGTTTCTTCAGTCGACAGTGAAAGTAAAAGTTTTAAGGAATGTTGCTTTTTTTTTTTTCACTAAAAATACTTTTGCTCCCTATTAAAATTATCTACTATATAGCTATTAACACCCTTTGGTGATTTTGTTACAGCAATTAAAGGTTGATAAAAACATTTATGATATTCCCAATTTTCTAAGGTTCAAGATGTCCATACATTCGAATGTTATGGGTAGCTGATGCGGGAGAGAATGTAAGAAACAGCCATTAAATTCATCACGGTCAGTTCCGTGTCCAATATCTTATAAAAGGTGTGTAAGTTAGGAAAAATAAACAGCAACTGTAGTCAAAGGCAGTGCAAAGGAATGCGCAGGAAAATAATCAGCATTAGACCTAACTGTTCTTTCGAAGATGTTTGTTGCAGAACAGACAATGGCTATTATTTCTGAGGTGAAGATGAGATTAAAAAATCAGGTTTGTTCATCTAAAGCAACTGAACTACTCCATCAACTTAAATACTTAGTTGCGGTTGCATGAAATTCGATGAGCCTTAAATATATTAAAGGAGTGAGTCTACCGTACTTAATTCCTACTTATCAATCCTCCAGTCTGCCTACAATTGGCCACCAGCTGACCGATTGTCATTTAAAAATAACCGTTAGGTTGGAAGAAGTGCACAATAGTCCCTTTTCGTCCTAATATGTGCAAAAGGCCTAATTTCAATTAATCAAAGTATTTGGTTGTGAACACCCGTTTTTATTTACTCATTTATATCCATTCCTTATTCACAATTCGGTACAAACCCCAAGTCTCCGGGGAAAGATGACGTTGAAGGCCAAGTAAGAATGAGTGTAAGAAAACAAAATTATATATTCACCCATATCGTACTTGTTTCAGTTGTAACTGCAATTGGGAGGCACACTATATGGAGAAAATTTAAAGACAGTACAGTTACAGTAGAGCAACAGTACAGCACATAAATATGCTTTTTCTTGAGTACGAATAAAAAAGTAAAGTAACAGACAATCGTGTTGTCCGTGTACTATAGAATCAGCAACTCAGGAAATGGGATAGAGGGTGAGAATATCCTCCAGTATATTAAGCTTCGTAATGAAATAGGCGCAAGGAACAGAAAGTAATTAGCCAGGGAGTCTAAAGGGGACAATAACGGTAGCCTTTACATGTGGCGATGAGTCAGCCATGGGAACGTCAGAGCTTGAAGGGTTTCAAGACCACCGGCTGTCTAGTAACTTCTAGAAAGCGATACCCAAGCGAATGCAAACAACAGCCACATCACAGTGACGGGTGGAGATGGAGTGTTTGCCGCAGACTTGTCTCACCACACGGTAATTATCATCTTGGAGTGAGATGCTGGCAGGTCGTTCGGCAGCTCGACTTAGATCTAGAACTTTCCTGGTCCTTTCCCGAAAGATTTCCCCGACATTCTCCTTGGAAACAGGAAGGCGAACAACAAGGAAGGAAGGTTAAAAGCAGATCTGGCAAGGAAGTTAACCTGGTCGTGTTGGGTGTGGCCAGCATGGACCGGAATCCAGATAAACGAAATCCATAAATAGATGGCATACACCTGATGGAGGGCGGGGTAAGGGAGGGAGAGAAGAGGAGTGTAGAGACGCAGGTGGGGATTGCAAAAAGGTCGAGGGAGTTATAGAAAATTACACAGATTCCCCTTCATATTTCGTTTTCTTCGAAAATTTCCCCAAGAAAGAAACTAGGATCCAGCACCCTTTTCTGGCATACACTGCTATGAAAGAGTGAGGGTTATAATTAGCAGTCATTACTAGTGGTTCCCAGACTAGAGGTTATGGTCACCTAAGGAGGCCATGGAGTAAACTTTTAAGTAGCTATATAGGTTCGCTAGAGATACTGTTTCATTATTATTTTCCTGAGGCAAGAGTTGTGAAGAATACTTTTTCTGACGATGTCATATAAAATAATACTGTAGGCCTACCTAAAGGGAATAAAATATTTCCAGGAACTTTGAAAGAGATTCTTCTGCCAAAGACATATTCTGGGAGAGGAACTTGAATGAGTTTTATGTGAGATTTTGGTGCTGCCATATAATTAACTATCCTCCTGTCTGGATGATTCTGTCAGACAATCTCTGCAATGAGCAGATTTCAAAGTTGTTGGACATAAAATAGAGCCAGCGTAATCAGCTCTATATGAAAAATGGCATATTTTGTATACTTACTACGTGAATTAATCACGGATACCCCAGCCGGTGGCAAAAAAAAAAAAGCTCAACCTTACCACCGAGTTTTCGACTAACTTTCTGAATGTTCCTTTTTTTGCATCGATCAGTTGTCCATTTTTAAGTGCCCAACTTGTTAAAAAAAGTCATGTACAACATGCTCATTTGAAGAACTGCTTTGTTTTCTTCTACAGAGGAGCAAGTACTGTAATTATATTTTCTCCGGGAATCACGGAATGGAAAAGTTTGGGACCCAATGGTCCAGATCCTGCTGTAATCGTGAGGGGACATATACGCGACCCTTGTGTTCCTGTTTCAGCCGGGTATTGTGTCCTAAGTGTTGCCCCTCCTCTCCATGTTGTGCAGTATTGAATCACGTATTATCCAATGTGACCAGGGCTATCAGCCACCGTAAACCAAAGCACGTACAAGTGTGGTAGGATACCAAGTCTACTAGTGCTTCATCCCCAGTAATGTTCAAAATGCAGGGGGGGGGGAGCCTCCCCCTGTACGCTTAACACTAGAGAAAGTGGACTATTCAGGAGGACACGCCGAGGTCCTAAATGGATCCCCTCAAATATAATGTGTTCCTTAATCAAGGAAGTTAATACTGATTTCATTCGCGTGATAAGTCCAAAACTAAATAAAAACGGATTTATTAAAATTGCTTTAAAATCAATTTCTGAAGAGGCCTATCAACAGGTTTGCAACCTATTAACATTATTACATTCTGAAACAGATTAAGTTGCTCTGTTCGCAGCATTACCTCAAAATTCATCACAAGATGACTTTTAGGGTCCGGAAACACGTGCCCTCAAGCTCTGCTCGAAATACTGCTACAACCATGGTGTAAAGAAGTGATGGTATACTCGCGGGCGAAAATGGATATAGCCGCGCGCATGACGTCATAAGGTCCCCACCCCATGGTCCTTGGACCGACCTCAGTTCAAGGTTGGCTTTTTGTCAGACAAGGGCTGACCCAGTTTCCTGTCACTAGTCTTCTGTTTTACCTGAAATTTGCCTAAAAATTGTGCTGTCTTTGGGTGCTCATCACAGGCACAAAAACATGAAATTTCCCTTTATCGCTTCCCCAGTCACGAGGAATTCCGGCGGAAATTGATTCATCTGTATGCAAGAAAAGACAAGATCAACGTTGATAATGCGTGAATATGTAATAAGCATTTTGAAACAAGTGCAATTGTAGGGAGTCTTGAGCATGAATTACTTGATCTGTCAATAAAGCAGAGGCAGAAAAAGCTAAAAGATGATCCAACTCTGCATATGCCAGTATCACAGACTAAGTCAGTCATTTTTCTTTTTCACATAATTTATGAACTCAATTATGCCTTTTTTCTTGAAAATAAGGTAAATTATGTACAGTCACTGCATGATAGTATTGTGATCCCTACCCTAACGTATGGAAGCAAGGCATGGACCTTGCAAGAGGGGAACAAGTCAAGAGTGAGAGCAGTGGAAATGAGTTACTTGAGAGGAGCATGTGGAGTGACGTGGAGGGACAGGTTGACGAATGAAGAAGTGAAGGAACGCTGTGAGGTGGATGTGGATGTGGTTGAGAAGATTAGGAGAAATACACTGAGGTGGTTTGGACATGTGAAGTGAATGGAGAATGAAAGACTGACTAAGAGGGTGTATGTAGGTGAGGTGGAGGGAGGGAGAGGGAGAGGTAGACCGAGGATGAGGTGGAGGGATGGAATTGAGTGGTATATGAGGGAGGGGGGGATGAATTGGGGGGAGGGTAGTCAAATGGTGGGTGACAGAGCGACTTGGAGGCGTTTTGTCTGCGGCCACCCTTTGCGGGATTAGGGCGTCGGGCTATAGAAAGATAGATAGATAGATATAAAGATATACAGATGTATGTTGTGGCTGCATATGGCAGAATTATAATCATGATGGTGTGTGGTAGTTACGTTACAATGGTATGTGAACACAAATTATAAGTTATGATGGTGTGTAGTAAGAGAGAAATACTGTGCTGGTATGTGAGAAGAGTAGTTTGTTGTGGTGACTCATTGGCCATTGCTATGTATTTCTTTTATGAGTGAGAGTAGATGTGATGGTGTATGAAGTGAAGTTACATATACCGCATTAAAACAAGGATGGACAGGTTGTGGAGGTGTGTGATATGAGTTACATATTTTGATGGTGTGTGCTTGATCTGTATATTACTATGGTGTATGGTATAAATCATGGGTTGTGATGATTTATGGAATTGGTTCATTATTGTGGTGATGGGTGGTATTAGTTATATGCTGTGATGGTGTGTGGAAAGAGTTTATGATGTGACGGCTGATGCATGCTTGGTAATTCCTTTATTTATATGCACACCTGCATCAGGGAAGGACACACAGAACTATTCAAGTGTTTTCATGGAGAGTGAAGATTAAAAGTAGGAAAAAATATAGTCACAATGCTTTCAACTGACATATCCAGGCATGTGGGTTTGCCACTTGAGGTGATATATACAAGTATACCCCGACATATGATACCCCTAGATGAAAATACCCTGGCTTAACGATTAGGGTACAAACACCACCATACCCTGTTAGATGCTGGGTGCGACCTGGTTTGACAATGGGCCCTTTGATGTCACGTCCACAGGCAATAGGCCGAAATTTTTAATCAAGCGCATTCCTGTGGCCAGCTGAGCCTGCCCACCTTCCAGGATGCACAGAAACGCTTTCACAGCCCCCGCAGCCATTGTTCACCCCGTGCTTACCCATATCATTCTTCTCACACCGACCATCCCAGAGTGAGGAACTCTCTTACGCTCACCCACCACACATCGTGTTGTATCACCAACGTTACGCAAGCCACTATCGTAGTGCATCGTAACTGAGTATGAGCAGTGCTGTGAGTAGAACAGTGATACTAATCGTTTGTGGAGTGCGATTTTGTGTGCTTTTTGGCCTAAATAAGTGTGATCATGTCTGGTAAGGGTGCTGCAAGTGGTAGGCTAGTGGTGATGCTGGCGGAGGCCCTAGTCAGGGTGGTAAGCGGCCTGCTATTGTTGGTGCACGTGACGTTCCCGCGAAGCATGTACGTAAAACTCTGTCTCTAAAAGTCAAGCTACATATTCTTAAGGGCCATGAAAAAGGCAAGAGTGTGTGTGCTATTGCCTTGGCTCTCCACCTGGCCCAGTTGATTGTTTCCACCGTCATCAAGAAGGGGGAGGCCATTAAGGCTGCTACTGGGGAGGTTGCAACCATATCTGCCTTCCGTATCACCCGCCAGAGAGAGCCTGTGATGGAGGAGCTGGAGCGGATGCTCCACACGTGGATGGAGGAACAGAACAGGAGGAAGGCATCCATGAGCCATGCAATTATTTGCGCCAAGGGTCTCTCACTATGAAAAGAAATAAAGGTGAGGTGAGATCTTGATGCTAGTGAGACCTTCAAGGCTAGTGATTGGTTTTGACCACTTCAAGAGGCGAGCTTATCTCCACCACCTGAAAATGTACAGTGAGGCTGTGAGTGTAGATACAGTGGTGGCGGCAATGTTTCCTGACGAGTTGAAATGCATCATCATGGAGGGTGGCTACAGTGCAAAGCAGGTCTTGAATTTTGACAAGACTGGGCTCATTTGGAAGAGAGTGCCCTCCAAGACATATCTTGCAACAAAGGAAAAGTCTATGCCAGGGTTCAAGGCCTCGAAAGACCAGCTTACACTCCTGCTTGGGAGCAACGCCGAGGGCGACCTCAAGTTGAAGCCGCTCCTTGTTTGCCACTCCAAGAACCCCATGGCTTTGGTGGGGTATGTGAAAGAAAATCTTGGGGTGACTTGGAAGTCCAGCAAGAAGGCATGGCTGACATCTGACACCTGTTCATCATATTGCCACTCATACCTCACTCCTGTCCTGAAAAGGTATGCCTCCAGGGAGAATTTGGCGAACAGATTTCTGGTGGTGGTTGACAACACGCCTAGCTACTCTCCCATGATGAAGGAATGGGCAAGCAGCACTGAAGTGGTGTTCCTGCCCCCCAACACCACGTCGTTGTTGCAACCCATGGACCAAGAGATGATCACTACTTTCAAAGAGTATTACCTCCACCGCATTATGCAGTAGTTGGTGAGGGCCTGTGACAGTGACAATAGGATGACAGTTCAGAAGTTCTGGAAAGGGTTTAACATATGCCATGCCACAGAGAACATCACTGCAGCGTGGCGGGAAGTTAGCCAGCCCACCATGAACGGTGTGTGGTGGAAGCTGTGGCCAGAGTGTGTGCACTCCTACACTGGCTTCCCTGAAGGCCTGCAAGCTCCACCGGTGCAACGTGTGTGTCACGGGGTTTTTAAGAGTATGCAATATTAAAGAAAATATTCGATAATACTTAAAAGCAGGGACAAAGAATTTAATTGTGAAAATCAAGCAATGATTACTTTATTCTGGCTTACTTCGCCGATTCTCTAAGGACGAGAACTTATAAACTTTCTTAACAGTACACGCAGAGACTAATTATTCACATGTGCTGTTTATTAGTACTGTTGGCCTCTGGAGAAAGTGACTCCACCCCTGACAATCAATAACTAATGCTATTAATGATAAGCAGGTTCTTGCTGGTACAGTTAACTCCTGGTTGCACAACGGATTTTAAACTTAATACAAAAGGACTGGCCTAAGTACCAGTTGTGAATAATGCAAAGTGTTTATGCAAACTAGGAGCTGTAAGTGAAATAAGCTTAATGGAGAAATAAAACTCGAGTTTACATTAAGCTCAAGGAAAAGAACTGAAAATTTATTGATTACAATGAAACAAATTTACGTTACATGTTTCAAAATGAATTCAAAATAAGGAGAGCACACTCACTCGCCCACTCACAAGCTAAACTCTTAAACCTAGGAAAACAAAAAGAAATACTGGTCAGAGAGTGGACTAAGCGGATGACTGGGCGTCGTTGCTGAGGAAGGACGCTGCACACGCTAAGCCTCTCACCAAATCACGCTAGGTGGGAATTCAGGAACTGGACAACGGCGGTGGCGGGAACTGGGCATCGGCTGAGGAAGGACACTGCCACACATGCTGCTAACCTGCTTCCACGGCCTCAAATCTTGACTGAGTTCAATTGTGAGAAAGAGGCGAGTGTTGAGCCACACTTGCTAACGGCTAGAATGAGCGAAACACGCCCATAACAAATCGTTCAGCAGAGGTGCTAATGTCATGCACAAAGATGATCACTTACAAAACGGTGAAAAATGGTTTTGAAAACACTCCCGATCGGGTGAATCAGTGGCGGTTGACTGAGTGATACATACTGGGATGCCACTAGAATTTGCGGTTTCCCACCAAAGTTTAATGTTACGAGTTTGTTTAGATATATGATCGCACCAACTCGTGACAGTGTGCGGCAGGACATTGTGGAACTGTTGCATGAGGTGGGCCTCAAGGAGGTCGATGAGGAGGATGTGAAGGAGGTCCTCAAAAGCCACAGTGAGGAGCTCAGCAATGAGGAGCTCCTCAATATGGAGATTCAGCAGGCACATCAGGAGGCACAAGTGGAGGAGGTCGTCCATGAAGTGCGAGCCCTCAATATTACAATTCTGAGGGAGATGCTGACCAAGCTGGACGAGATCATAGCGCTAATGCACACACATGACCCTCTTCCAGGACGAAGCAGGGACACAGCTAATTGGCTGGAGGAGGGGATGAAGGTGTATAGGATCAGCCACGAGCAGTCCTAGTTATCTTCGAAGAGAGAAAAAAATAATGACACTAAAACTGATTAATCAACCACTGGAGCAAGTTGAGGCATTCCATTAGGCTACTTGATTTGTCCCATTTCTTCATCCCCTAATCTTCGGTCAGAAAGGTATTTTGACAAAGATACTTCTCTCCGCGCCATTTTCTACTGCTCCATTATCTTGCCAGAACTCTGCCTTGGATTCTGGTGTTTCTCAGCGACCTGTGTAGTTATGAATATATTTCCTATTTCCACAGTAAAATCGTCCACAAAGAACCAGAGGACAGTAGGACATGGGAAGAAATTCTCTTCCTTTCCTGACCAGTCTCAAAATAATCTATCAGGCAATCTGGCAGAGTTCTTCAGGCAGTCTACTGAGTTATTTGACCTCTTCCTTTAAGTCATCTCGGTATCGTCTGTCAGACAGTCTTCAGGACAGCATTAATGCAGCCTCCCCGGTTTATTTGACCTCCTTCTTATACTAGTCTTATTGTCGTCTGTTGGTCTTCCATCAAGCATCCCACAGTGCAGCCCTCTGGGCGAAGACATTTTTTTTTTTTTTCACGTTACATCTCTAGAAACTGGTCGTGAACTCAATCTCCCCTCTCTGGTGCGATACTAAAACCTCAACTCTGTCTCCCAGAAGAAGCTGGTCTGCCATTAGAGAAACTGACCTATCTCACTTTCCCTCATACACATTGACGCATAAGCTGACACTTGTTATCAGAACATACTTACCTTCAGTCTTTCATACATGTTCTGTACATCAGCAGTCATCCTTCTTCTTACCAACTGCCAATGATACTTGTGACGAACGACTTAATTTATCAGGTGCCACCCTTATTGGTTAAAGAACATTACAAGAGAAACATATTTATTCATGGATATTGTACGTCTACATTCCCTTATTATGACTATATCTGTGGGGAAAAAAATGTAATACTTCTCCAGTGCTCTTTGAAATTTGAAAAAAAAAAAAAAAAAAATCTAAACATTGTGTATAACACAGTGAACAACATTTAATTGAAAGCCAGTGACTGAGACCATGTATTGTTTCATTCAAGGGTTACAAAAAAGCATGTTAGGTGGAATATTTACCTCCAGCTTACTTATTTACTTTCCTTTCCAACTCACCCCGGCTGGGGAGCCTTCGACCAGGCGAACATTTGGAATTGGCTTTAGTGTTGTACAAACAGGCTGAAAATTTAGGCATACTAAAAATATTAATGTGTTGGCAATGTCATTGAAAATAATAAACAACGCTGCCACTATTAACTGCAACTGGGTAAAAGCTGAATCACAGCTACTGCTAGAACAAGTAGTGTGACAATGGGTAAAACTTTTACAACAGCAAGCATCAAGACCAGTTTGACTCTAAAACTGTGACTGGAGGTAAATAGTGTACCAGAGTCATCGCTTGGATTTGGTTGTCCAAAAAAGTGTGACTGTGGGTAGAAATTGTACCTCAGTTAGTAATAAGACAATATTTCCTTTAAAACTGTAACTAAAGCACCAATTGCACCACAGCCACCATTAGTCATAGATTCATCAAAATGCGTGATTAACAGCAAAAATTGTACGCCGGAACCCATGTTGAAAAATATAATCTGTAAATCGTCTTTTGGTGGCGTCCTGTGTCATTTATTTCACTTAAAAACGAACTATGTAATTCAGCTGAGACTGAGTTATAGGGTGAATACGGTCACAGTAACTCTTTCCTCAGGACGTTTCCAGTACTCATTTCCAGCTAACATCAAAAGATTTTATTCAGTTGAGATTGTTATAGAAGCCTGAGTGGAAAAATAGTCAAGGGACATCTGCAGCTGAGAATGAGTCATTGGAGCCTGAATGAAAACCAAAATATACATTTGGACAGAAGCTCACGCCTCCTTCCCTCCATCAAAAAACTCCATCAGGTGTGAAAGTTTACACAAAAATCGCTGTACAATTAATAAGTAAACATCAACAATCCATACTAATATCCAAGCATAAAACATCATTGAATATCCACAAGAAAATAAAATGAAAGAAATTTTTGTGAAGTAAGAGAAATAAAGCAGATTGGGAAGCTTGAAGTATTCAGAGGATTTGAAGCAGAATAATGTGTTCGGGCAGAGTGGATTAAAACAGCCAGTAATACTTCATGTGGAGGAAGTACTTCTTCCGTGGTTTATTCTCCCTACCTTCAGATTTTTCTTTCATATTAAAAGAGATATTTCAGCTGGACGGGTTAGATATAGCCCTCATTAACCTCAGCAGTATGTGAGGGTTTTACACATATAGACAGCATAAAATAATCTGTAAATGGATAAATACGGATCGGGGGCTTCAGGGGTTCAGAGGGTTCGAAACAGTGTGGTGAACTTGGCAAGGGAGGGTTCAAGCAGCCAGTATTAACTCCCTCACTGCGATTACGTCTTCCTGTAAAAATATACTTGTCTCTAGGGATATTTTCAACTACATAGGTTAAAAAGCTTTCATCAATCTCCAATATTTGAGAGATCTTTCCTAGAAAAGAAAAAAAAAAAAAGCGTTTTGATAGTGAATTCGGCTTTTGAGGATCAGGACTGCCGATAATTATTCCTTCACTTTGTTGACTTCTTCTTGTATTTTATTCGTGTTACCTTCAGATGATTTTATGTCAGAAGAGGCATTGGCAACAAGAGAGGTTAAATATTTAGCGTTCATTAGTCCTTCCAGTTCTAAAGGTCGTTCTTCTGTGGCATTAAATCTCCTGGAGGTCGAATGGATAACGAAGTTATCTACAGTACAGCTCCATGGTTGTCTCATAACGAGTCCGTACGGGGGGGGGGGAAGTATACGGGGCGCTATACAAAGCTGTTTGCTGGGGATAAGTGAAAATGAAATGGCATGTTACTTTCACAGGCTGTACTTTTTAAAAGCATCGCAGTGCCTAATGTGAGTTAACTAATTCAAGATTTCACCTAGATAGCGGGGAAAAATGTCCTGTTACACATCAACACCCTGTGTAGGATAAAGATGAGGGGTCAGGGAGTCCAAACTTCCCTTTTTCAAATGTGCATAGACTGTCAAACAAACATAATCAGCCTTTTCATAGTACAAACATCTAACATGTAACCTGCAAAACATGCAAAATTACTGACAGAAACAAAGCATCTAAATTTTCCGGATATATGCTCTTGTTGGTGACGCTGAATAGTTTATAGTTGTCGTAAAATTAACTAACTAACTCTCTCTCTCTCTCTCTCTCTCTCTCTCTCTCTCTGTGTATATATATATATATATATATATATATATATATATATATATATATATATCAATGGACATGCGTTTTTAATAAACTTATTGATCCCCCTGCCATCAATCCTTTCCATCATCTGAAACTTTCCTCCCTCATTTACTCTTCCATTTATATTACTCATCATAAAGCAACGGTTTATACACACCCTTTACCCTCTTCCTGGCTAGAGGAAAGTCACAGTCAGGGTTTCACCTCCAAAACCTGTTGACCAGTATTAACTCCTTCAGTCCAGTGACATTTGTTACAGTATATGATCTGTTTTGAACTGGATGGGTTAGATAATTTAAGTCTTCATTAATCTTATTATTATTAGCACGTTCTCTGAAATTAAATAAACTAATCTGGTAGAGGCATGGATGAAATATTAGCTTCGTCATTTAGCTGAAGACCCTGAACGAGCGAAGATGGTGCTTCGAAACTTTGCTAACTTGCACGAGTTTTTTTTTTTTTTTTTACTTCCGTTTGTATTGACCTTCATATATTGTTATATCATCTTAAATGGGTAAAACATAAGAAAATAGTACACGTGCTACAACACTGTAAATCAATATTTTCCTTATATGATCCTTGTGTTAAGCTGAATGGGTTCACTGAATCGCTCTTCTTAAAGGCAAGATAAAGATTTGCAAAATAAATTAACTGGAATATTCATAACTTCTCCTTACAGCACGTACAGTCGTGGACCAAAGCTCGGGGACACTTCTCTGCTGCCTGTAACAATGGAAGCTGTTACTTGAAATATTTTTGTCATAGCAGGGTGAAATACAACAGAAAAGTATATTAGAAGGAAGGGTGTTCTGTCGTTTGGGGAGGAATGGGAAGTTTGGAAGGCTAGACATAGTGCTGGCAGATGACTGTCGGCGAACATATGTTATGTGGCTTTACCTGACACCTGAAATATTAACTTTACTAAAGAACATAACTCAGAGTGACTTCGCATACGACACAGCATACAACCATTTCTGCTTAAGTAACTCAGGTGCTCGCCTGTCCAAGTGTTATCGGCAGGCAGAGTGCTGCCTATATACCCCACATGTCAACCTGTGTAGTTAAAACTATACAAGCTTAGGTCGGTGGACACACGGTCTGAGAAAAAAGGGAGGGGGGAGTCAATTAAGAAAAAAAAAAGTAGGTACTAATCACATGGGAATACAGTTTAGACGAAGGTTGAAGTGCACCCATTTTCAATATATCATTTTTTTCAAAAGCATTGCTTCGTCATATAAAATAAATTCGGAACACAGAGTATACCATGTTAACAAAGTACTATGGCATTATGACAATAACTGTACAAGTTGTTGCCTCGGCCAGGTAGAGATACTAAGTTTTCTATTTAGTTCTGATTTCCTTCTGTATTTATAGTAAATGAAATATTAATTTTACGTTTTCAGCGAAAAGAGTCAAGCATTTTTTAGCATGGTTTGTATTTTAGAATAGGACAAAAGTGTTGTCTTAATGCCTACGGTACAGATAGGGTATAAAATCAGCTGACCAGTCCTCTACCCATTAGAAAAACATTAGCAGATATTTGACCAAGAGGAGATCCCATTGCCACGATATCAACTTGTTTATACAAATATCCATTAAAAATGAAAAAAAAAGAAACTATCCATTTCCAAAACATTTTTAAAAATTTGGAAAGCTTTAATGGTGTTTTGTCTTATGGAGTGTAGGAACAGTTGCGAGCAGATGACTCGAGGCCACCTAGTCCATCAACATGTTTGGCGTTTTATCTGGTAACAGTGGTAGCTATGAACTTGACCGAGATCCAGTCCGCTGTTCTGGCGAAACAAACCCAGTGATAATTTGTCAGTGTGCATTTCTAACTGGTCTCCAATCAGTATAATGCAAGTAAACGTATTATACTGATAATGATTAACGTGTCATACACATGGTAGATATATTTATAACCATAGTATTACAACATACGCTTCCAAGTAGTGGTTCATTCATTCATGTGAAACACACGGGTATTGGTAGTGATTTATTTTGTTCGACCATCGTCGTGAACCAAACGACCCTTACCAGTTTTCAAGAGATATGCCGTAGGGTTGTCGTTTCCCCGCAACCTCACGTTATTATCACAAAAATACCGTCATGCCAGTCATCCCTCACCGTGAACCTCACTTTCGTCGACCTCTGAATCCGAAGCAGGTGGGAAAGTTAAAGGTTCACACCATAGTATGCGGAACAGGAGGAGAGGAATGTGGGAGTTATAAGGAGGATGGTGGGTGAGGAAGGGAGGGACGAGGTGGAACGTCTGATGGAAGGGGGGGCGGGTGGCATTGGTTTCCTCTTTGTCAATATACTGTATTTTATATATATATATATATATATATATATATATATATATATATATATATATATATATATATATATATATATAGCTGTATTTCCATTAATTCATACAGGACAGCCAACCTTACAGCCCTGAAAGTAGATCTCCCACCTCGACCCCACCCTTCCACACCCATTGTCCTCCTCTCTCCCAGATCCTCCAATTCCTCCTCCCCACCCATCCTCACCCATCATTCTCTTCACTCCCACATCCTCCTCCTTCTCCCAACCCTTCCTCACCCACCACCCTCCTCAGTCCCACCTCCTGCTTCCCCTTCCATAGCAATAACTGTGGTATGCACCTTTAACTCTCCCACTTGCATCAGATTCGCTGATAACAGGTTTATGTGTCTCAGGTTGACGAGGCGGGGAGAAGGGCATCACGAATTATTTGTGATCATGCTAGGTTGCGGGGAAGCTGATAATCCTACGGCATGTCTCTTGAAAACTGGTAAAGGTTGTTTGGTTCACGACGACATACGAACAAAATAAATCACTACCGATACCCGTGTGTCTCGCATGAATGAACGCACCACTAATTGGACGCCTAGGTTGTAATATTATGGTTATAAATATATCTACCATGTGTATGACAATACCCACGACTGTTACCAGAAAAAACACCAACATGGTGGACTAGGCAGCCTCGAGTCATCTGCTCGCAACTGTACAGTCAGGGAAAGTTCCGCATTACCCACTGTTCGGAGCATTGGTGGCGACGAATAGTCACGAAGCAGCAGCCAGACCCCACATGTCTGGTAACTGTGAGTGGGAGGGAGTGTGGCCGGGAGTGGAGGGTTTGGAGAGTTGCTCACGTCACAGTATCAATAGCCAATGAAAATGCGTCTGACGTATTCTCAAAGTGAAAAAGTGGTAGGTTGTTTGTATGGAATCACACTGTTCTCTGAGTCAGTTTACATTACTACATATTATATAATACATGTTTACTGTCAAAGATATGCTTCTTGGCCTTCGTTTTGTAATGCTCGATAGGAATGATAGTTACTGAAACTGATCTTAACTAAGACTTCCCGTGTCATTCTGTCTAAAGGAAAACGAAAAGTCTGTTAATTGCTCATATAGATTTTTTATTATTATTATCATTATTATTATTATTATTACACACTACCATAGACTCTAAATTCGAGATTAATAGTTAACAGAATAACACTAGAAATGTCTGCAGGAGGATGTTTATAGTGGGATGACAGATAATTAATAATTAAACAAATTAATAAGAATATACTGTGTATATATAGCAGCCGTGGCTCAGTGGGTTAGAGCGCTCCGCTCTGACCGAAGGGTCGAAGGATCGAATCCACCCAAGGGTCATTGGTAGACATCAGGAAGGGCAACCGGTCATAAAATGCTACACGCTCCAGTCCAAAAGTCCTCTACCCAGGGGCAACGCCTTAGCCCTTCGGGGATACCTGGCGTAAAACCAATATATATATATATATATATATATATATATATATATATATATATATCCCAGAGTTACTGGGCGAGGCATTGCACTGGGAAGGTCCTAAGCGTACCGCCCTCCGCCTGTCGGCTCATATAGCCGTTTTCTCAGTCGCTTAAGCACCCGAATCGGGCACCCGCTCCCGAGCCTCGGACGCCAGCACCCGAAAACTGAGGTTGGTTTTCTCAGCCAATGAATTTCTCGGGTGCGTGCGCCCGAGCCTCGGAACCTAGAGCCTGAGTGACCAGCACTGAGCTGGCAATACTGACCAGGGCCGCCTGTGGTAGTTAGCAGTACTTTACTACCAAATGGTGACCAATCATATTTAATTTTGCATAAATATATGTATATTATATTTTGGGTAGCTTTTTGCGTGGCGAAAATAATTTTAAAAGTGTGTTTTGAATGATTGGTCAGCAAGAGGTGGTGGCTGAATCGGTAGAGAGGCGGCCTGCAGTCCTGATGGACCCAGGTTCGAATCCCGGCTGGGGCAGGGAACAGTTTAAGGATTTGAATATCATAAAAAGCAGACTTTCCTGATCTACCAGATGACCCGCCGACATGTCATAAAAGTACCCCCGCTAATACCATACACTAGTCCTGTATGAGACAGCCCTAGCATGTATTCAATATGGACCGTGGGTGTTAGCGCCGAAGTGGTGACATGTGGAGATGTAGGAGGACTACTGGGACTTGGGATAGGCTACTGCCCCCGAGATATAGGCCCTGGAGCCTTTACCCAGAGTCGGACACACACACACACATACACACAAAAAAAAAAAAAAAAAAAAAAAAAAAGGAGCCAAGGTCACTCACTCACGGAACATTTACCCACATTACCAATTGTTTAAAGCATCTTAATTAAGGCAGGAAACATGATTTGGTATTGTTTTAAGCGTATATCAGAATGTACATTAGGTACATATTACTTTTTCCAATCGTCCACAATGGTGACTTGCAGCCAAGGCAGACGATGGAGCTGGTTTGTTAACGATGGCTAGTATTATTGTGGCTGCACCATACTCTTGTAAAACATTTGAGAGTGTACAAATTTTTAACAATACTCTGCACCAAAACATCGAAATGATATGTACTGACGTTACCCAGTACATACCACACGTATTTTCATATTTTATTTTAAAAATAAACATAAATTTTACAGCAGCCTGCCCAGCTCGGACGGTGTACCCTGCCCGATTAACAGTCGGGTGCTTCCACCCGATTGTTCCAATAATGGCCGTGTCACAGGCCTCGGAAACGCCACTGAGAAAACCAAATCGTTCTCGGGAGCTAGCAGACGACCTCTGGTGTGCAGTCCGAGGCGACTGAGAAAACGGCGGATAGTCGTGAAGCTCATAGGTCCCTACCCGGGAGTTCCCTACTTAATTACGATATAAAAATTCCCAGTTCTGTCCAATACTGTGGACACTGGACTCCAATGGGATATATATATAGATAGATAGATAGATAGATAGATATAGATAGATAGATTGATGATAGATAGATAGATATAGATATAGATATATACAGAGAGAGAGAGAGAGAGAGAGAGGCTTTGTTTTTGAGTCAACACAAAATATAAATATGTTATATCCTTCCGAATATCTCCTGGGGAAACATCTCATGTTATGGTCGAGAGGGAATGAAAGCATTCAAACCTCTGTCCGAACCCAGCGAACTTTCACAACTTTCCTTACAACACTAACTCTATAGACATCTACTTAATTTTTTAGATAACATGCTAGCATCATATTGTCAGCTATCCCTTCAGCTTAACTCAAACAGACCGTCCAAGTCATACATTGCAGACTTACACGTGATTCCCAACCTATCACCAAACCCTCCTCTGCCCCCAGTCCCCCGCCTTCCCCTCCTTCACACTCACAGTTACCAGACACATGAGGTCTGGCTGCCGCTTCACATTCACCTGTCTCACACCAGTGCTTCGAGAGGTGGGTAATGTGGGACTTTCCATGACTGTACATCCTCATCTGATGTTATAGCTACCCATACCATTAAAATTCGGAACTCTCTTGTCGGACAGAGATTCGGTGAACTCTAAAGATTTTTTCTTTCTGTACAGTTGTAAACTGTGTAATCGTCGAACAGAGGAATGACAAATCTAGAAAATAAGATACCGTATTAAAAGCGGCCATAATACGGCAGAGGGACACAGAAAAAGACACTCCACAAACACTCTTCTTTCAGACCTTACACAAAGAGTTTTTGATGATGGCATCAATTCAGCTAGGCCACCACACAGAACACTCCTAATCACTTTAGACATTAGCAAAGATTTTGATGCCATCCCCCGCAATAACCTCATAAACATAATATTCAACATAAACACACAGTCATGCACAATATCACAAGATGGCTGGCAAACTACTTATCAGGCAGATGTGCACATATAACTTTTGCTGGTCAGTCACTGAACATCAGAAACTTCACAAACGGCGTTCCTCAAGGATCTGTTTTGTCCCCTACACCCTTTTCCTGTACATGCATGACATACTCACACCTCATCCGCCACAGTTACACATAGCTTCCTATGCAGACGACATAACACTTACATGTACACACCAAAATGCAAACACAGCCACACACATCCTCCAACCTTATCCAAGAACACTACACGAATGGTTCACCATAAACAGACTCAATATAGCCCCAGCCAAATCTACAGTGACTTTCTTACAAACTGGACAGAAGAACGTAGTCATATTCCACACCTCATCATAAACAACACCGCCCCTACCACACACACACACACACACACACACACACACAAAATCCTTGGTGTAACATGCAATACATCAATGTCATTTAAACAACACAGCACAAACATTAAAAATAAATTAACACCAAGACTCAGTGCCCTAAGGTCACTTGCCCATACAACATTCGGACACAACAAAGAAACCACCTCCACTGTAAACAAACAATATATACGTTCATTGATGAATTATGCAAACCCTGCTTGGACCTCTAACTTACTAAAACACCCTACAACACCTTACAGACCATACAGAACAAGACCCTAAAAATAATCACAGGCTGCACAGCTACTACACCTACAAGCCACCTACACCAAGAAACCAAAGTCCTCAAAGACAAGGATCATCTAGACAAGAGAGGCACACAAATTCTTGCTGCAGCCTCCACAAACCCACACCATCCACTACACTACATGGCAGCACATCCACACACAGTAAGGAACATCAAAACAACACCCAGTACACGATATCATACACAGATACTGTCATCTCTCCTCCCTCGCCTGCCTCAAACCAGCTTCCAGAAGCATATCCATGCTCAGAACAACTGCTGCTCCATTCAGTCACTCATAGACAACACACAGTGGCATGCACGGCCTCCTGATATCCACCCTTCTGAATCCTACCTCCCTCGTGAGGACAGGGTCCACTTGGCCAGACAGAGATGTGGGCATCGTCCAGCTCTCTTGAGTTGTCAGAAGAGGTTGGATGACTCAGTCACTGATGACTGTCCAGGATGCAACACAGCACCCCATACAATTAAGCACATTATGGAAGACTGCATTGCACACAATCACCTACGCCAACAACACAACATACACTCCTTGAGAGCTCTGTGGGAAAGCCCGGTTTCGGCCATGGCCTTCCTTAGGGACTCGGGGCTGTTCGGCCAGACTGTTTAGGGGACAACTACTACTACTACTACTCCTATATTCAAGGGATATTAATAAACCAATGAGAAAGTACCCCAACATGCACTATACTTAGGACAGTGAGCCCTACTCCAAAGATATAAAGTTTGAATGTTTCTCCTCTTACCAGTAAATTTCAGTATGTGTCACATTAATATTCTGTTGTGTGTATCTATGCAAAATCTGTCCAAATCATAAAAACAGAATAACATTATAGACATTATTTATATGCAAAATATAAATATTTATATAAAGCATGTCATTAACGAATCGTGTCAGAAACTTATAAGTTGACAAAATATAGACCTTTGACTCAGTGGCTGAACCTTGTGCTAAAATTACTCGTAAATAAACATGTTGCAGATCATAAGCCTGTCAACAGCATTTGTTTCAAGTTGAAGATATTGGCCAACTTTTGGGGTTGGTGGTGTGAATGTCAGAACTTGTCCAGAGGGAGAGGCCATGGTGGGGTATGTGTCGAAGACAGGATTGTTATAGTCGGGAGAGTCGCCCAGGGTGATAACCACATCGTTGAAATGAGAGTAAGGGCCGTTGTCAAGACGTATCTGTATCTTAATAGTGGCCACTTGGCGTGATGCTCCGAGGTCAGCTCTCCAGTAGCCCGTGAAAGAATTAGTGAGGAAGCAGTCTTCCCACGATTTGCAGATAAAGCCATTTACTGCTTTCTCTGCCGTAGTTACTCCATCAACGTAGTAATCTGTGGCGGTAGTGCTGACCACTTCATGAGTGATGTCGTTTGGTTCAAGGTCTCGAGTGGTGTAGCAGCGGCTGAAGGTGGAGACTGCGGAGCTGCTGCCTTTAAACCAGGTAGCCACATCGGCACTGAACAAGGAACACTGGTTGCCTGAGGAAGCAAGAGAGGTATATTACAACGAATAATTTCTGGACATTTCCCACGTGCCCCTGCTACTGTGGTGATGAAAGGTGTTACATGAATGCTGTTATGCGATAGCAATTTGAAACACACAACAAAAGGGGACTGTGTCCGAAGGAAGGATACTCATAGGGGGTGCGGCCACACTTGCTACAAACATGTGATCGATAAGAAGAAACAATGCTGCGTGTTAGAGCCGCTGCAATATCCGAGTCTGAAAGTTGGACGGACCCCAAAGCCTCGTTTCTTCTTGTCGATCACATGCATGGAGCATGTGTGATTACACCGTTAAACTTACGAGTAGTGCAAGTATATCAACAGGAATAATACTGTTTGAAGTTCCAGGAAGAGCAAGCCATAAAGAAAGGCAAGAAATAATGCTGTTCGGGGACAACGTGTGAAGTTTGCTCTTAACAGTATAATCAATCGCACATAAAACGAACATCTCCAGGCTACAAGTGTAATAACATGTTGCATTTCGGGTCATTTGGGGTGTGTAATGCGAGGGTTGGAGGGTTGTTGTAAGGGGGTGTAAGGTTGGTGTAAAGTAGGGGGTGAGTATGAGGGAATTGAAGTGTGGTTTAGGATGAACTGGGACACTGTAATGTGGTTAAGCGATGGTGTAAGGGAGGTGGGAAATGATGGGTAGAGTCGTTCTGCATTAATTCCCGATCTGAATTGCCATCAATTACCACAGTTTTAGTGGGAGTTGGGGTCGGTTCAGTTTTTTTCTGAGTGACCACAAACGTGAAAGATTGGTGGCAGTATTCCTAGCCGCTAAGTATTGCAACATGGCATTTTCACTAATTCATCACTTAATCTGGAGACCACTGTTTATAAGACTATTGGTATGTGAAACTAAATTTTCCGTGGCTCAAAATTTTCCTCTTATTAAAAAAAAAAAAACTATAGATAGTATTTCTATATTCTGTCAAATACACGCTAGACTGTGATAGCAAAATATATAGTTGATGTATCTTAACACTGAGTCACTCCCTCATCTTGAATATACATCCTTGATTGGGTTCGGTGAAGTTGAGAATATAATAAAGTGTCATTCATAGAAGAAAAATGAAAAACACGATTATTACCATTCCTGTGCTAGTATCAAGTAATTAACTGCAAAAGTGATGGATTGTCTTCATCAGAGAAAAGTACAATGATCCATAATTACTGGGCTCCAAAGTGGTAGCTTTCTCGTAATATAGATTCCACCAATTATTTCCTTGCCTTGGTTTCTGGGGTGGTCTGTCTATTTACACCATGGTTATAAGTGATGATGATGATGATTCCCCCTAAGCCCATTTCTGTCCCTTCTGTTAGTCAGTGTTTACGCAAGGATGTCCGAGCATGAGTTCAAAATCGCATGCAAGCTCGCGCTAATATCGAAGAAATTTACCATTTCCACTTTAATAAGTATCACGTACGGACGATAACTACACATTGTTGCTGGAAGCTAGCAGAATGCAATACAACTTTCATTTTACTTTTTTTTTTTTTTTCATGGTATGCTGCGTACATTATCTGATGATGTTTGAGTTGATTAAGCTAAAGGTAAGATGGTGGTTAGCCCAAGGTTTGATTAGATTTAACAGTGTGTGCAAGTTGCGTAAACGATGAATTTATACCAGAGTTTCAGTGGACTTGGAGCTAACCTTAAACAGCAGAGATTCAATAGACTTGGATCAAATCTAGAGGCTGGATTGCAGTTACCCCATAATTTGGTTAGATTTATTCATGTGCAGATGTTACCTAAACGATGAATTAATACCAGAATAGTTGAGGAATTGGACAAAGACCAGGCGTTAGGGTAAAAATTGGATATCTTTTGGAGTAAACCTATGATAATATAGCAGTAAATATTTGTGTGTTTTGCAAATTATATGAGCCTAATATTCTATGTTTCCTTTGCTCCTGGCTCTCAGGCTTTATTTATATACTTATTTTTTAAAGGAAGCAGTGCACCCATATGAGTCAAGAGCTAACGTAATTACTTCAGTCTGCCCATAGAGCAAATGTTATAATTATTTGGTAACTGAAAAAGGAAATAATTAGAAACCTGTAGTCTATGCAGAATTATTAACGACAAACTCGCGTTATTATTTTACTTTCAAAGAAGTCCGTCCAAATACAGTCATATCGTCAAGACAGATGAGAGCTGTCTGCCAGAGCAGGCCTTCCAGTACTCTATCCATGAGGCACTCAAACGTAGCCTGTATGTTACACAGGCCAAAATGGCATCACTTCCCGTATGAAAAGGCTGTTTTCTCCTTGCCATTTTCTGTGACCTTGACCTGGTGATATCCTGCTTTCATGTCTACGGTGGAGAACAACCTGGCGCCTGACAGAGCATCCAGCGTGTCATCCACTTTTGGCAAGGGGTATGTATCCTTCACTGCACTTCATTTAGTGACAGAGTCAGTGACAGAGTCAGTGACAGTGAGCCAGACAGTGAGAGCTTATCAGTGATGGACGGAGTAGTCAGTGAACAGACAGTGTGCGAGTGCTTATCAGTGAAGGACGGAGTAGTCAGTGAACAGACAGTGTGCGAGTGCTTATCAGTGATGGACGGAGTAGTCAGTGAACAGACAGTGTGCGAGTGCTTATCAGTGATGGACGGAGATAGCGTGATAGAGAAAAGTCAGTGTTTTGCATGTGTTTCCCATCTGTGGGTAGAAGGAATAAAACCCAGTGTTCAACAGCCTTTGATTAACAGCCTGACTTGTCTAACTGTCGTTTTCGATGTATCAGTGGATCCCTACGGTATAACTATATATATATATATATATATATATATATATATATATATATATATATATATATATATATATATATATATATATATATTGTTACATAGCCTATGATTTCATCATCCTTTGTGTAATTTTAACGCACAGTATGCTGCATGTTTGATCACGAGAGTGTTCTGCCTCAGTTCCCCCCTTCTACCGTTATAGTAGAGTAAGTCGACATCTCTGTTATACTTTGCGGGATTTTCAGCTCTCTGTCCCCATGGCTTCATTTGCGCGTCCCTCTTACAAGTTGTGTCAGGCTCTGCCGGCCCCTATATAATGAGCTCAGTCTCTGCATCGTTGCCACTTAGATCTGCTCCTCATTTTGTTCACATCTCTGTCCTCCCCTGTACAGATATTATTACTGTGAGTGCTCAAGAAGTCTCCAACCATCTAGCAGCTGTGTGTAATTTGAGTATAACTGTTGTTGCATTTTTTCTTGTACTGTATAGCATTAGTTTAATTTGTAGGCCTAGTGAAGTTTTTGTAATTCATGTAGGGTTCTTTGTCAGTCATTTTTGATAATAGTTTGTATCTGTAATAATTTATCTGGCATTCACTGAGTATTATCTGGTATCTCATTTTATCAGGGCTGACTTAGATAAATTTACTCTTGCTAATTTCGTGTTAATAGAGGCTATTGCAGTTAACCATATATTTAACCTGTTTTTGCCATTACATTATCCTTATGAGTCCTGAATGTTTTGTTGTTAGTTTAAGCATTAAACTTTAACTTGTAATTTTACCTAACTCTTTTGTTTTGAACCTGGACCTTTACGGGACAGTAGTGATTTTTAGCATTCTCACTTAAAGTGTACGTTATCTTTCTCTGTTCCGTAACATAAATTTGGCGACCTCATATCAGGATATTCAGGATATTATCATAAGGATATTGCTTGATATTTTGTGACTGTTACTTATTAATTATGTCTACTATTACTACACTTGATGAAGCCAAAGATTTTTTGTCAAATGTGCAAACAGTGTGTGATATAGAAAACAGAACAAAGAATGAACTTAAGCTTGTTGCTCAACAATTGGGAATTGCAGTTCACTCTCATCATTCTAAAGATCAAATTGTTGGCATGATTAATAAAAGCTTGTTTAATGTAACTCCTCCAAATGAGCAAACGCAGATTGAATTAGCTAAGTTACAGCTAGCTCTGCAGGAGGCTCGTGCTAAAGAAGCTGAATTTCAGGCAAATGCTAAGCAGGCTGAGTCTCAGGCTAAGGAGGCGGAATCTCAGGCTCGGATTCAGGAGGCACAGATACAGGCACAAGTTGAACTTGCCAGGATTCAGGCAGACCATGAGTATCGCATGAAACAAGGTGGAACTGGATCATCTAGCTCTGATGATTTTGATGTGGCTAAAAATGTTAAACTTGTCCCTCCTTTTAATGAATCTGATTTAACAAAGTATTTTCAGTTGTTTGAGAGGGTAGCTACAGGTTTTAATTGGCCTAAGGAGTATTGGCCAGTACTCCTTCAAACTGTTCTCACCGGTAAAGCTCAAGTAACTTATGCATCTTTGCCTCAGGATCAATCTGATAATTATGATGTAGTTAAGAGCTTGATTCTTAAGGCCTATGAGCTTGTTCCTGAAGCCTATAGAGTAAAATTTAGGACAACTTACAAGCAAGATAAGCAATCCCATGTTGAGTATGCAAAAATCAAAGAAGATTTGTTAGAGCAGTGGTTAAATTCTAAGAATGTGGATTCTGATTTTGGTAAATTTAAGCAGATGATTTTGCTGGAGGATTTCAAAAGGTGTATTTATAAAGATGTAAGCCTATATCTTGATGAGAAAAGAATAGATAATTTGTCTGATGCTGCAGTTTTAGCTGATGAGTATGTTCTCACTCACAAGAGATATTCTAGAGAAAAAGGGAAAGCTGAGAGTAAGTACGTTGCCTCTACTCAGAGTACAGGTAACAGGAAAGAGAATAAAGATGATGTTTCTCAGGAAGTAAATACCAGCTTCACCTCTAGATTTCAGAAAAGTAAATGTACTTATTGTAGTAAGCTTGGTCATACTACGGAGAGATGTTTCAGGAGACAGCGTGATGTGAACAAAAAGGAGTCTTTAAATATTCAGTCAATTGGTCTAGTGTCCACTCTTGAGAGTTCCCAAAATTCTTTAACTGAGTTAACTGAACCTGCTTTGAGGGGTAACTTAAATTCTCATGATGGAGCTCCTCTTTTGAGCAGTAACGTGGGTGACACTCTCAAGAGTTCATGCGCTAATTTCCTGTCTGATGGTTTTGTCAGTCCTCTGGACAGTAATGACAGGAAATCAGTTCAAATATATCGTGATACAGGTGCTTGCCAATCCCTTATGCTGACCAGTGTTCTAGGCTCTAATTTTAATTCCTCTGATGAAACTGTAATCTTACAAGGTGTAGGGAATAATTACTTCTCTGTCCCTCTGTGCAGAGTGAATTTAGAGTCTGGTTTTGTTAATGGTTCCGTTATGGTTGGGTTGGTTGAGACACTCCCAATGTCAGGTGTAACTTTCTTACTTGGAAATGATATTGGTGGAAGTCAAGTGTGTCCAGCTCCTCAGTTGTCTAGTGAGCCAGTGGCTGTGTCCCAGGATTGTGATGTCCCTGATGTGTTCCCTGCATGTGCTGTCACTAGGGCTAAGTCTAAAGTTACTGGTGATTTAGATAATGATGATGATGATGTTATCCTAGCTGACACTTTTCTTGCTAATTTGGACCACTCACCAGATGAGGCAGTACCCCGTAGTGTTGATAATTTGTCTCGTCAAGAGTTGGTTGAGTTGCAGGTTGCTGACCCTGAGTTGAAAGGTCTAGCTAACTCTGCTTACAGTGAAGAAGAGTCAGCCGGTGCTTCTACTTGTTATTATGTAAAGTCAGGAGTACTTATGAGGAAGTGGAGACCCCCAACAGCATCAGCCGACTGTGAATGGGAGGTTGTACATCAAGTTGTCATCCCTCGTGTTTGTAGGCAGGATATCATTCGAGTGGCTCATGATTCCAGTTTGGCAGGACACCTTGGAGTGAGGAAGACTGTGGCACGCATTTTGAAACACTTCTACTGGCCAGGTATCTTCAGGGATGTTTCCTGGTATTGTAAGTCTTGTCACACCTGTCAAGTTGTGGGGAAGTGTAATCAGACCGAAAAGGTTGCACCTCTAGTTCCCATTCCTCCTTTTGAGGCGCCTTTCACCCGTGTGTTGGTGGATATTGTGGGCCCTCTTCCTAAGACTTCTTCAGGATTTTCTTATGTGTTGACCATGATTGATATGGCTACTCGTTATCCTGAAGCCATTCCACTTAGAAATATCTCAGCAAAGAACGTGGTTAAGGAAATGCTAGGGTTCTTCACAAAGTTTGGTCTGCCCAAGGAGGTACAGTCAGACCGGGAAGTAATTTCATGTCGAATGTTTTCAAGCAGTCTCTGAAAGAGTTGGGCATCACCCAGATCACGTCTTCAGCTTACCATCCCCAGACCCAAGGAGCGTTGGAGAGATATCATCAAACACTCAAATCGATGCTCAAGAAATACTGTTTGGAACATCAGAAAGACTGGGATAAAGGTCTTCCATTCGTTGTGTTTGCTGCAAGAGAATCTCCAAATGAATCACTGGGCTTCTCACCCTTTGAACTACTGTTTGGCCATGAAGTAAGAGGACCCCTTAAGCTACTCAAGGAATGCTGGCTGTCGGAGGAAGATGACGTCAACCTGCTGGAGTATGTGATGAATTTCAAAGAACGGCTGTCCACTGCTTTACAGCTGGCGAGAGAGAATTTAGGAGCTGCTCAGGAGAAGATGAAGACTTGGTATGATAAGAAGTCCAGGTTACGCCACTTTCAGCCAGGAGATCAGGTTTTGATTCTGCTACCAGTTCATGGGCAACCTCTTCAAGCCAAGTTTAGTGGCCCTTATTTCGTGGAGAAGAAACTCAGTGATGTCAGCTATGTCATCGCCACACCAGATCGTAGAAAGAGCAAGCAACTATGTCACATCAACATGCTAAAGTTATATCACAAGCGGGATGAAAATAATCCAGTCTGCACTGTAGCTGTTCCACCCGAGTCTGCAAGTGAAGCTCTCCCATGCAGTATGAGCCTGAGTGATAGTTTGGGGAAGAATCCTGATATCATGAATGATCTCCAGACTAAGCTTTCTCATCTACCACCCAAGGAAAGGCAGGAGTTTTCGGCATTACTGCAGGAGTACCCGCAAGTGTTCCGTGCCACTCCAGGAAGAACTACTGTGTTGATGCATGATGTCGATGTTGGAGACGCAAAGCCAATTAAATTGCCTCCTTACCGTGTGAACCCAGTGAAAGTTCCTCTCATCCAGAAGGAGCTTGGCTACCTGTTGGACCACAAGATGATTGAGCCCTGTCAGAGCGAGTGGAGTTCTCCTGTCACTCTAGTCCCTAAGCCAGGTGGGTCACAGAGGCTTTGCATCGACTACAGACGTGTTAATCAGATAACCAAAACAGACACTTACCCTCTCCCTCGTGTGGAAGATTGCATAGACAAGATCGGAAAGGCTAGGTACATAAGTAAGTTTGATTTGTTAAAGGGATACTGGCAAGTACCTATGACTGAACGTGCTAGGGAGATCTCATGTTTTGTAACACTAGGAAAGGCTTTTGCATGTTCTGTAATGCCGTATGGTATGAAGAATGCACCAGCCACATTTCAGAAGCTCATGAATGTTGTAACAGAGGGTTTGGCAGGGTGTGTTGTTTATATTGATGATGTATTAATCTTCAGTGACAACTGGAAAGATCACCTATGCCATGTCAGTAAATTTCTTGACCGTTTAGTTCAGGCTAATCTTGTAGCTAATTTATCAAAGTGTGAGTTTGGTCAAGCTAAAGTTCAGTACCTTGGGTATGTAATTGGTGATGGACATGTTGCACCACCAGGAGCTAAGGTTCAGGTTATAAGTGATCTTCCCAGTCCTAAAAGTAGGAAAGAGCTACAAAGATTTTTGGGAATGGTAGGTTATTACAGGAGATTTGTTCTTAACTTTTCTATTCTTGTATCACCACTTACAGACCTACTGAAAAAGGGAGTTGAATTTGTCTGGACCGATAACTGTGAATCCTCTTTCAACAAACTTAAAGCTATTCTATTAAGTCAGCCAGTGCTCGCTACTCCAAATTTTGCTAAGCCTTTTAAGATGGCTGTTGATGCAAGTGATACAGGAGCTGGGGCTGTTTTGCTGCAAGAGGATGATCAGGGTATTGAACATCCTGTATCTTATTACAGTAAGAAGTTCACTCCACCTCAAAAGAACTACTCCACTATTGAGAAAGAGCTTTTGGCCTTGATTTTGGGTTTACAGCAGTTTTCATTTTATTTGTGTTCTGGTTTTGACCCCATAGTCATTTATACCGATCATAACCCACTGAAATTCCTTAGTAAGTTTAAAGATAAAAATCAGAGATTGACAAGATGGAGTCTACTTCTTCAGGAGTATTCATTAGACATACAACATGTCAAGGGGAAAGAGAATGTTATTGCAGATTGCTTATCTAGACTTTAGACAGATTGTTTTAGAGTAATAAGAAATTTCCTTTGTAAATTTCTTTTTTCTTTGTGGGGAGGTGTTACATAGCCTATGATTTCATCATCCTTTGTGTAATTTTAACGCACAGTATGCTGCATGTTTGATCACGAGAGTGTTCTGCCTCAGTTCCCCCTTCTACCGTTATAGTAGAGTAAGTCGACATCTCTGTTATACTTTGCGGGATTTTCAGCTCTCTGTCCCCATGGCTTCATTTGCGCGTCCCTCTTACAAGTTGTGTCAGGCTCTGCCGGCCCCTATATAATGAGCTCAGTCTCTGCATCGTTGCCACTTAGATCTGCTCCTCATTTTGTTCACATCTCTGTCCTCCCCTGTACAGATATTATTATTGTGAGTGCTCAAGAAGTCTCCAACCATCTAGCAGCTGTGTGTAATTTGAGTATAACTGTTGTTGCATTTTTTCTTGTACTGTATAGCATTAGTTTAATTTGTAGGCCTAGTGAAGTTTTTGTAATTCATGTAGGGTTCTTTGTCAGTCATTTTTGATAATAGTTTGTATCTGTAATAATTTATCTGGCATTCACTGAGTATTATCTGGTATCTCATTTTATCAGGGCTGACTTAGATAAATTTACTCTTGCTAATTTCGTGTTAATAGAGGCTATTGCAGTTAACCATATATTTAACCTGTTTTTGCCATTACATTATCCTTATGAGTCCTGAATGTTTTGTTGTTAGTTTAAGCATTAAACTTTAACTTGTAATTTTACCTAACTCTTTTGTTTTGAACCTGGACCTTTACGGGACAGTAGTGATTTTTAGCATTCTCACTTAAAGTGTACGTTATCTTTCTCTGTTCCGTAACAATATATATATATATATATATTCAAAAGATTTGATGGTTCACCGGAATTGTATAAAATTTTTGTTCGCTTCCCACTGCTTTATCCCCATCGATTTTAGACTTCTTACGAGTATGCTTGCCAGAGTAAGACATGGACCACCTACCCTGTGTGACAGTTTATTTGTAAAAGTAGTCAAGAAACTATAACAAAGCAAATCAAATGCTGCAATGGAAAAGTTGACAGTAAAACCACCTGTGTGACACCGTCTTAACTAGGGCAATATGCATAAATGGACTGGACGACTTAAAAAAAACTCGCTAAGACACCCAGCTTTTCACTAGTCTGTTAAGATGGTGGTTCTGTAAGAGGATTAGTATCTGAGAGGACCATGGCACCATTTTACTTTCTAATAATTATAACAATATGAGTAAAGAAAGTGTTTAAACCAGTGGCTCCCAAACTGGGGGCCATGGCCCCCTTGGGGGCCATATATCAGAATGTAGGGGGCCATAACCTGAACCGAAGGAGTTTAGCGAGTAGGTAGTCAGTGGAGAGAACTTACACAGGTTCAGTACAGGTTTGTGCAATGCCTTGCTGCCAGTGAATTTTTTTTTTATTGCTGAATCAGCTTTTCGCAATAATGCAGTTTTTAATTACTCTAAGTATGGATTTTTTTAATGTGCATTTTAGTATTCCTTTAGTACCATTTCAATAATTATATAAGATTCAGCTAAGACAAAATACACATTTTTTTTTTAATACTTAACAAAAGAGAAAATAACAAATGGAATCAATAAAATTACAGGATTTGCTAGAGTGATTTTTATATGGACATGATGAGTGTAGGACTGTAGTGTAGACAGTCACTGTAGTCATGGGTTATGGTTGGGGAAGGGGGGCCATGGACAAGGATCATGTATGAAAAGTGGGTAACGACCAGAAAAAGTTTGGGAACCACTGGTTTAAACTAATGCACCAACCTTTGAGGCAGTAAAGTCGACACAGTGCATCCTGTAAGCAAAGAGCAGCACAGGCTTGTATGGAAGGATGCTGGAGGTAGTACGTCTGTACCGTACAGCCCACCATGTTAGAGGGCAGGGATGGAGGCACCTGGTAGGAGGACACACATCCCATCGGTTTATGAGGAATTATCAAGTTACACCAGTTAAAGCAGCGCCCAAGGGTTTTGCACCAGAAGTCTTTGGAAGTTGTTCGATCATGAAATGCCACCAGGGCAGAATTATGATTCATAACATTTAATATTCCCAGTGGCACTAGCCTGGCCTCAAACTACTAAGCCTCAGAGAAAGTGTGAGAGAGGTAATTTTAAAAAATAGACCCACAGGTCCTCTTACGGCCCTTAAATATGAAGTATGATAAAAATGTGATACCTGTTCTGTTGAAGTTATGAATAAAAAAACACAGGCTCATCCAATCCACCGTCGGCATGGAAAAACTATGGTACACAATAATGTATGATAGAAAAACTGTCATGAACTTGACATAAAGTTTTGTAAACAAATGCCTGGCATTAAACAGAATTTGCTCCCTGCATGTAGGTACACTAAGCGGGTTTGCATCATATTTAAAGCATGACAGAACAAACTATATGGCATGATTTAATCGGATTTGTTATGTATTGTTAGGGCGTTTGAAGCCGTTTAAAATACGTGATTTTATTTAAACGTTGTGCTGGTGCCTGGTTCTCCTGCGCCTGTCTTTTTATTTATTTGTTGGTGGGATGCAAGTGGGGGGGGGGAGTTTTTAGTGCATAATTTGTACTCTAATGTACTTAACATTTTCATGAGGTAGATATCAGTTCAGAGAGACTAAAGCAGCCAAGCGCAACAAATGGTAAAAAATATCGAGTAAATATAAGTACAGCACAACACACATAGGTTGAAATTTTGCCTTACCCCGTGACTTTTAACTGTGACCGGTTATGCTTAAAATCGAATCCCTTCATCCTTGGCTTTACCTGAACATTTCCACACAGCTTGGTAACAACTGTCCTAAAACACTGTGGTGACTCTGCCAGCTGACCATGTCCTTTGCACTCTTGTTCTCAAAAACAATAGGTTAAGCCCTTGGCTGACCCTTAACATTTGCCAAATTTTGGACCAGATCAGATGCAAATTCTGTTTATACACAGACACGTACAGGAACTTTACTTTTGCCCTGTGACCTTGACCTCTTGACTGACATCTATTTCCTTTGCTCCTGCCGTACTCTTAACCCTGTCACCAAGTTTGGCCAAAGTGATATTATAAGTGTCTCAATCGGCCTTGCCATGTAACTGCTACCTTTGACCTACTGTTCATGAAAACAAAACGTCGTCCACTTAACTGATCCTGAGCCCTTTGAGTAAGTTTAATTAATATCGGATCAAACTACCTGAGAAAATTAGTACCCTACAACTCAGTCCATTACCTACTTATTAACTTATTTAGTGGGTGAATGACCAAGACGCTGAGATACTTGCCAGCATCAAGAAAGTGAGGGCAGACACTTGATAAATGGGCAGTGACTTAGAAAATGGCACCGATTGCTAGAAGCTTCTCCACCAAAATCGTGCCAAATTTTTGAGGTAGGGAAGCAAAAATTGTCTCCGTTAGAAACTGTCACCGAATAACAAAAATTCCCTTAAAAGAAAAGTACCGAACTCAATTGCGTACAAAACAAGGGCACACCTTAATCAATAAAAGAAATCAGAGGTCTATATGACACACAGAATCTTAACATAAAAATTTCAGAATGATCTTCAAGGAAATATCAATATAGACGTACCATGCAAATTTTTGCTATACGTAAGCCTCAATTGTTCAGGTGAGTTATGGAACATACAGTCAGGGGTATCAGTTGTGGGCATTAAAAAAAAAAAATCAGACCTGTTGCGCGTCTATACAAATGAATTTCGCTAGGCCATTAGCGTATATACTCTGTTCTCATTATCTTGGCATGAAACTGCCACTTTTTCAATATAAATGATGAACTGTAAGAAGAAATTAACCCTAGAAAATTACGCTAGTCAAGAAGTGCGATGGAAAAGATGCTGAGCCGCAGTAATGCGATAGTTTACCAGTGAGTTACTGAAAATATCCTGCACAACACAGGAGTACGAGGCTGGTGGTCGGGGGATGGGGGTGGGGGGCTACCGTTTCTCTGTGACAAAAGCAGATATTTCAGGACAGATCCTTCTCATGGTATAGTAGACTAGCGCAGGACAGGGGAAAAGAATGGCGAACAGAAGATACACTAAAAATTGAGGGCTAGGCGAGACTGGTGAAAGGAGACGCTCTTACATGAACAGAATAGCCAGATCAGATAAGAAGGTTCTCCAGGCATCTCTATAACACACAGCATTATTTTGAAACACAGAGTATACGTATTGTACATAATTCCAAGAAAAATAGGCAGACTCGTAATGACTGACCAAGAAAATAGCTAAAATCATTGACATTTACATACTGTGCATGACCATGCACTGAAGTACCGGTATGATGAAGTTGTGGTAAAAATACTGAAAACATGTATATACTGTTGCATTCGCTGCATAGACAATAATACAGAATTGAAAGGGAAATTCCTTTCACACTTGTAGAAAGTATAACTTATATATATATATATATATATATATATATATATATATATATATATATATATATATATATATAGTACCTCATGACGCGACGCCAATACTTATAGCTATGTACTGAAAGCATTACCTTTTCTGTCTGAAATTTATAGCATGAAAATAATACTTATCGCTGTGATTTTTATTAGTAATCTTCTTAACATTTAAGGCCCGACGAGCGATAAAACATTTACGGTGTTACATATCAAGATTTTTTTTGTATAACCCAGGAAAAAAATTTAACAGTTCATTGTTCGCGAAGCGTTGACACTGACAACATCATTGATCAGAATATTAACATAAATATCGGCGAAGAGTATTTAGGAGTAAAACTCCTTTCTTTTAAAGAATAGTTGTTATTTTGTGACAGTTGTTGACGGACATAATTATTGCAGCTTATGTTTTCCCTTTCCCCAAATACTGGTCGCATTTTGGCCCTGGAGGCTGCGGTAAACGGTTACTGTGTGTGTGTGTGTGTGTGTGTGTGTGTGTGTGTGTGTGTGTGTGTGTGTGTGTGTGTGTGTGTGTGTGTGTGTGTGTCTTACCTGTCGTGCAAGCTGGAATGGGAACAGTGGATAGACGTGACCACTCAGCAGCATCACCACCGTCACCATCACTGTCGCCGCCCTCGCCTTCATCTTAACCTGTCAGCATCATCATAATCATCATCATTACGTGAACTCGGATTTGAAACAATGTAATTGACTGGCAGCCTCACAGGATAGGGAAAGGACAGCATAACCTTTGATGAACTGGGTCATCCAACCTTTCAGTCATCTTCCAGTCAAAAATCTTTATCATCATTATCGTATCCGTTACTATCATTATCGCATTTCTCGCTAACAGATTATCTACACTGTCTTTTTTGTTATTGTTGCTGTTGTTACTTTATATTCTGTTACTGCTGCAACCCCAAGTCCATCCGAACGCATACAAAGGGAAAGATATTGGTTCAAGAGGTGACTCCCAAAGATCTTTTTTGAGGTAAGGTTTGTTGCCTCAATACGATTTTAAGCAGCTAAAGAGAAGGGAGTAGAACAAAACGATTAGACGTAACCTTCATTAACCCCCTTCACCTTGAGGGATAATTTTCTAAGCTGGATAAGAGTTGAAGGTGGTAAAAAAAAAAAGGAGAGAGAGAAAAAAAAGAGAATTTCCTCTGATTGATGGTGTGAACCCTAGAAATCGACCGGTGGGTTGGGTAGATAGGTGTAGATATGGGAGGGAGGGTGGTGGGGCAATATAGGACGCGTATGCCCTGGGAACACGACCACTGCATGAGGGGCGGGAGTGTGTCGAAATATCCTAAAGTTCGACCCATAGAGTAGCTGGAAAGATACTGAATATTCTCTAGGTAGGTGCATGGATTAGGTGGGAAGACGATGAATATTGTCCAGGTGGATTTATAGAATAGGTGGGAGGATGTAATATTCTCTAGGAAGAAGATACATATCGTAGGTAGGATGGGCGAAGGAGATGGATGGGATGGTGGTGTGAGAGGCAGCTGGACTGAGACGGTAACAGGAGTTATAATGGATGGTATGGGTGTAGTGAGGACCTAAGTAAAAGTTTTGTTCTCATAGTACTGAGTGAGGGAGTCGAAAGTGAGGGTGATAATGGCATGAATACAAGGGTGAACGAAGACACTGGATGCATTCATGGTCAATAACCTCTTTACACTGTTTTGAATCTGTCAAAGCCTACCGTACCCCCAGGACTGCAGATAGTGTCAAAACCCGATATTTCCCAAATTAACTAACTAATCAAATGGGCTAGAATCTCTTTACATTAGTTGTTTAAGCACTGTATGTGATATGAAAACATAATTAGTCTGTGCAAACTAACTACTATCAGTTAAGTGTATCGAACTCTTGCTCTGTTGATTTGGAGCTTCTGGATTCAAAAGACTAACAAAACCTAACGTTGTCTTGCTAGGCCAACTAACAGTAATGAGGTAGTGGAATCACTGGTATAATGGTTAGCACATCCGGCCTGAAAGTAGAAAACAAACCCGAGTTAGATTCCTGGCCCAATCAGGCTCGTGGACAAAGTTCGTTTCCTTTTTGTCCGTGTTCCTTCCGAAGTAGTACAACTCGTGACCAGGATGTAAATTACGTTTTTTTTCCGTACTGATTCTAGGGAAAGTTTGTGAGATGGAAAGAAAAAAATTATTTACGCTAATGACTCTTGCAGCAGATAGGCATTCATTCTCATCCTTCTTCAGCAAATGGGTTGAAATCTCGCTGGCTTAATTAGACCAAGATTTGTGAAGGATGTCAAAAGCTAACTGAGATCTCTGTAGACTAACTAGTAACAATCAAACAGCTTGGAATTTCGGTGAAACAGCTCCGGTATGTTAATGTCAAAACCAAACGAAACAGTCAGATAGGTTATATTCTCACTTTATAAGGTGGAAGTTGTGGAACTGTAAATAAATATAATTAATAAAATTGGGTGAAAATTTTCATCAGGATTTCAGTACCATAGATTTGTAAAGGGTGTCAAGCTTTAGTACTTCCAGCCTGAATGATAAACTGTAGTCAGTTGGGTAAGAATATGACAATTACTTCTGGACAGCAAAAATGTAAAGAATTTCTAAATCTCTTGTTGAAATAGGTAACGTTATTCAGATGAACTTGGAATCACATTAATTCGGAAACCAAAAAAAAAGGGGGGGTTTAAGGAAACTATTTGTCGTAACTGTACAGTAAACTCACCTGAACAAGTTGGAAGAGAAGCAGTCTGTGCTGGCTTGGGTGGTAGTCGGGTGGAATGTCAGTCAATAGGCACTTTTATTCCTCTTGTGTCATGCTGCGACCCTGCCACTTAGCTATTTCATTCTCGTTTGTAACTGACGAGTTTGTTCACTTGAAAACTGTCTTTAGCTATCAGGTAGTTGAAAGATTTCTGTATTAATCCTGTGGACGAGCTTAGCAGTGTATTCACTAAACACACACACACACACACACACACACACACACACACACACACACACACACACACACACACACACACACACACACACACACACACACACACACACACACACACACACACACACACACACACACACACACACACGATTTGTTCGCCTGCTGTAAATCCTGGCAGGTAAAAGGTGGAAAATCATCCTACATTGCCTCGTCTTCTGCTATGGTTAAACTTGGTATATTTTTCATGCCTACTCCAGGTGATTCTGTTTAATGGAAGGTGGGAGCGCCCATTATTCACTCACCCATTTTAGTGTTACCTTCAGGTGACCGTACACTGAGTAACGAGGCAAATGATTTCCGGTAACCCGGGAGGTCATTGCTACTCTGAGGGGTAGATACAGAATCACATACCTGCTGGTGATCTGATGGGTTAAGACTCCATCCAGATGGGACTCGTAAAAGCTTATATCCAAGGAGTGGCTGGGGTTGGTTGCTTACATAATGCCACTCAAGGAAGCAGGACTGGTCACTCGTTTATAGCAGCGATTAAGTAGCCATGTTCTGTGGCCCTACGTGAGGTAACGTAAGACTGGGAGGTAGGGAAATAAACAGGCAGGTAAAGAGTCGAATCCCCACAAAGAAAGGGTTCAGTGCTCTTGCCATTAATCCTTTCTCTGCTACAAATGCACTTGCATTCAAGTGTTGTATTCACTGCAGACCCATGTATTGAAATCAAGTGCAAGTAATCCGAGCTAGCAAAAGTTAATAATGCTGTACATTTCAGCAAAGTAGCCACGTGCAACAATTAGCTTCTTTCAAGTGCGATATTTGATTGACACCATCAGCTTGCCTCTCTTTTAGGAAAGAAACAATTGCCGACCCCCCCTTTCTTATGGAATAATATCTTGGAATGCCACCATCATTATCTTCTCCGGTGTCAGTTTCTGAAACACTACCATTAATTGATTTTCTGGTGCCAGAATTGAAAATCCCTACACCAACTCGTTCTTGCGGTGTCAGCAACGGGGATTACACCATTTGTCTAGAGTCTGTGGTGTCAGTTAAGATCCACCAACTCCTACAATTTATGGTGCCATATAGGCTATCGCCACCAAATGTTTCAATGAATACGCTTCCACTAACACCAAGATTTTATGTTGTTTGATACGAGAACACCACCACCTGACTTCTGTGATTCAATACGAGATTGTTATTAGAAACAAATGCTTCTATTCCATATTGTAAAAAATGGGAGTGCCACTACCAGAATGCACCTGTGTTTTCAGATAAGAGTGCCTCCCACACCTTCTGTGGTATCGGATATAGGAATGACAACATTATCTAGTATCCGGTTTGTTAGTACAGGAATAGTACCACTGCCTTTATTCTGTGGTTTTAGATATGTTACCATCCCCTTTTCTCTTGTCAAATAATGATACAGCCACGTTGTCTGTGTTAGAAATATCACCACCTTGTTTGTATAGTGTTAGTTACACCATCATTGCTTGTGTTGTCAGACACACTGCCACCAACTTGCTTGCACGCTGTCAGATGCATTACCACACTTTACTTTTATGTTTTCCGATGTACCGTATTACCATCACCTTTCTTTTACGTTGTCAGACACATTACCACCACTTGGCTTGAACTTTGTCGGATACATAACCACCACCTTGCTCGAATCTTGTCAAATGCACTACCACAACCTTGCCTATATGTTGCCAGACACATTACCGCCACTCTGCTTGTAGGTTGCCAGACGTATTACCTTCTCCGTGTGTTGTCAGTAGAGAAATGGCAACTCACTGTTCGCTTAGACGGACCCGTGCCACCTCCTTGCGTGTGTTTAAGGATAATGTATTCATGGAGTCGATGCGTTCCATCTTCCAAATTGGCAGCAAAATAGCATTCACACATTACCAGTGCAGAATATAACTACATTCTTTGTGTGTGTGTGTGTGTGTGTGTGTGTGTGTGTGTGTTTGTGTGTGTGTGTGTGTGTGTGTGTGTGTGTGTGCGTGTGTGTGTGTGTGTGTGTGTGTATTACTGATTTACTAGGTAAAAATGGGTAGGAAGGAAGACAAAAGAAATATCTTAAGTTCTTTGCTCCTCAGTCCTGGGTTATGAGGCATAAGCCTGTGTTGGGTTCAAGGAAAATGAACGCCCCTGCGTTGCTTAGTCCCGGGTCACCTTTGGGCATGTGTAGCATCCGTTAGCCCGCCGAGAAGTAGTAGGTGAATGGCTACCATCGTCCGGGGAGGTCCAATCATGGGAGTGCCGTAGGGCCAGGGACCGGTAGCTGGCCATACACAGCACTCCCAGGCGGGGAACTCAACTGATTTTAAGAAATAGTCAAAGTCTGGGTTCAGTATATTAGTCATACGTGTCTCATACACAGGCCATCCTCTTGGGGCAATGCGTCTTCCATTTTTCCTGCATCTCGCGATGTGGAGAGACCCTGTTCCGACCCTGACGAGGCAATGTCTGCCACAGAAAGGCGGCTGCTTGTCGTGGTCGATGAGTCTAAGCGGAGACGGATGGGAGTACATAAGCAAACGTCTAAATCCTTTTCATTACTATGATTTACGTTTAATTTTTAGCTCCGTCAGATAATTTAATATAACTTCGGAATAGTCTTCAAAAGTATAAAGATGATGAATATTATATAAACTTCTACCAGTTTGAAAACACAGATTGAATAAATATGTTTGAGGATAGCAAGAATAAACTATAAGGTAAAAAAGTGTTAGCTGTGTCAATCCAAAATAAGATGTGAAACGAAGTAATTTATTTCCATTGGTTAAGGATCTCTCAGTAGATTATTTAATACTGACTAAGAGGCATACAGCTGAAGTACCTTAGTAAAGAACTTTTTTACACGTAATTGCCAGAAGGCTAACAGTGTGTTGGAAATCATCAGCGGGACAGCTATCCAGTACTGCACATAGTCTGTTAAGCCAAACCTCTGTCCAAAAACAAAGTAAATTTGCTGCCTTTAATGTTCATATTAGTCATTTTTTTATTACGCTAATACCATGCCCTAAGAAATACTTTATCATCGAAAGAAACGCATAAATCACCTATGTTGATTAAGCAGCATTCCTAATCGGCAAATACAACTATTCTCAACATACAGCTCTTCTTAACAAGATGGAGTCAAAGTTTTTTTTTGTCTCATTAACTCTCCTCTTTTTACTGGCTCCTTTCAACCTCTGCCTCTTCGCCGCACTGTTCCAGACTTCTTTATCTATTTTCTATAGCTGCTTCAATGGTCACTGCTTCTCTGAACTGTCTGCTTGCATCCCTTCATCACTACGGCGGGCGTGCAGCACTCGTCTAGCAGTAAAGTCTCATCTTTTTTCTGTCCAACTCTCTAACGCAAAAGTTAACCTTTATTCCCAGTCTTTCATGTATGCAACTGGTGAGCTCTGGAACTGTCTTCCACTTTCCATATTTCCTACTTCCTATGATCTCCAGTGTTTCAAATGCAGTGTGTCCAGGCATCCCGAAGTGAACGGATCTTTTATTTGGCTCTGTGTTGTATTGTTTTTGTCTTTTCTTGGAGGGAACGGTTTGCGGGCTCCTGGCCTTTGGTTTCTTCTCCCTTGCATAAAAAAAAATTACTAGCTTAAAGTTAATTTCGTCTTTTACTTAACCCTTACACCGCGGGCATGTTTCCCAATGTTTTGCGTGTCCCGCGGGGTTATTCAGGCTCCGACAGACTCTCAAAAACTATTTGCCAATAATCAGTTATTAGTCCTAGAATATTAAAATTATAGACGCATATGGCACATACCTTCAGCTTTCTCCTGGGATGTTTGTTGAGCCTTCGTCGATTACCGTAGGACTTGTGGAGACCTCTGAAGTTGGGTAACGAAGTCTCCACTTTACACTTCCCAACAACCCGTAATATGATTACCACAGCCAGATATTAACATTATAAACACTACTCTATGATTATCGAGTAGTTTGGGATCCATACTCCAAAAAAGAAAAAGCTGTGAAAACAATGAAAATTACGAGCGCGTATGACCTTCCCACTTGCGCTAGTTCGCTCTTGGTATTCCGTCATTTATTATTCATAAAACCCCTCACACTTTATATTTCTATTACCTTATAACACTTATATATATCTGGAGTCTTTATCCATAAGTTTCCTTCAGTAGTATTAGTTTATTGTCACTGAAGTCATTCAATTATTCATTCAGTAAAATACGTATAGAGCCACGGATTCACTTTCACTGTTATAACATCAAGTATTTCTACTCATATTCTTATATTACTAATTACTTACATTTCTATGTACATTTTCTATTGTATTTTCAATATTTACACTTCTATTTTACTTACACTATGTTATTCACTGTCACTTTCAGTAACATGAAACTATATTACTGTGTTCAATCATATGTACTGTACATCCGTTGCTTTCACTTGCTATTTACACATTATTTACACATTATTTTCACATTATGTTCCTTTCCCACTTGCACTTTTAGAACTGCTTCTGGCTGTGGTAATCAAAGAAGCAGGTAACACAGAGGGGAACCTGGCACTCAGCGCACTGCCAAGAGGTGCGTTTGTGCTCAGGTGTGCGTCGAGTGGTATGTGCACACACCTGGCACCTGCGGATCGCAGCCTTCCTCTTGCCTGTGGCAGGCATTTGCACCAGTGTGTGCCGATCCATGTACGCCCTCTGCTCAAGTCTGTCGGGAAGTGTTACTGGATGGCGCCTTGGAGTTGCTGCTGTCACCCTTCAATATCTTTCAAGCAGCTGCTGAACACAAGTCCTGGCGAATAACCTCAGGGAGAAGGACTTGGGTGGCTTGACCTTCATCTTGTACAGGATGAAGGCGTTCAGCATCGTCATGTCTATGAGATGCAGAAAAACTTTCCTGTACCACCTAGTATTCTTCCTGAGGCAGTCGATCTCTCCAATCATCATGTCGGACTTGTCCACCAGCCGCATGTTGATATTGTAGTCTTACACAGCATCAGGTTTCCTCACAGGTTTGCCTGTCCTACAGTCGACCTTCCCACTGTCTGTCATTTCCCCCTTATGTACGGTGGTGAGCATGTGCATGACCCTCTTGTCATGCCACCGTATTGCCAGCATCTTCTCAGATTTGCGTAGGTGCACGTCTCCTCGCTGCGAGGTTGCTGCCTCTGGGAATTTAGGGAAGTGGGCACAAATACTCTTCACAGTGCCGCAGGAGCCGATGCCGTGCTCTGAAAGGTATTTGCTAAGTTTCGGTGCTGTATAATAGTTGTCTGTATACAGCACATGATTCCCACCAAAATACCTTTCAAGGAGCACTTTCACTACACAGCCTGAGAAGCCAAGGGGGTGTGTTTTATCAAGATCGACAGTGCTGGCTGAATAAATGACGAAGTCAAGGATGTACCCCGGCTTACAGTCACACAGTACAAAGAACTTGATTCCAAAGCGATGGCGTTTGCTTGGAATGTACTGCACAAACCTAAGACGTCCTCTGAACAAAACCAAGGATTCGTCAATGACAACCTTCTGAAAGTGGTGGAAGAACGTCATAAACTTATCCTTCATTCTGCTCAGAATCTCCCGGATCTTCCAGAGTGGGTCGGTTTGGGAAGGTACATCGTTGTCGGCAAAGTGCAGGTTTCCCATGATGTTCCGGAAGTGATCTCTGGCCATGTACTTATTGAAGGTGGGTGAGGGTAGTAAGGGGTCCATGGACCAGTATTCTTCCAACTCATGCTTCTTTGAGTGTGGCATGAGAAGCATGAGGGCAAAGAACACATACAGCTCCTGCACTCCCAGCATGGACCACTGTTGCATCTTGGCTGCACCTGTACCACTTACAGCACGTTGTGATTCATACCTGTTGGTCTCATCACATATGTGCTGCATGACTTCGTCATCGAGGAAGGCCAAAAGGAAGTCCACACACTCGGCATCCTCGTCAAGAGTGAAGGCAGGCTGTACTCCGGAGGAACTCTCGTCAAAATCGAGATGTTCAGGGACAAAATCGGACCCTTCCGTCCACGCGAAGGCGTCCAGGATTCCCTGTCGTGGCGGTGTAGGGTGGGTGAGGGTGGAGGGTGGCTGTGAGGCAGATTTATCAGGTTCAAGGTCACTTGCACTGACCCTGGGTTGCTGTACAGCACTAGCAGCACTTACTCTACTAGCAACTCTACTTTTACGGGTCAGGGATTTACCTCTTCCTCTACGGCCTGCCTTCACTGTTGATGCTGGTGGTGACTCCGATGACGAAGACTCCGGAGAAAATTCAGCAGAAGAAGAGGAAGAAATGAGTGAAGTGGGGCTTGGGGAACAGGGAGGTGAATCAACTCGGGACTCATGGCGGACTGGGTCATGCGGGGCCATTGTTCCAGGGCTAACCCGCCGCCTTTTCACTCCCCAAATTTCTTCCCTTGCTGCACTAACGACTCCTTTCCCTTGGAGTTAGGGATAACCTGGGACACTGAAGCACTCGTACTAGTAGTTTCTGGGACGATTTCCTCACCCGGCTCATCACACGAATCCCCCGAAGGGTCAGAATCACTATCCATCATCACCATTGATAATTCCACTAGTTCACGTTCCACTGCAGAGTCACTTACTCCTTTCCTGCTTCCCCCACGAGTTTTTATGGGGGTAGAGGTCACGGGGCCCTTTGCAATGGGCGCAGAAGTGGCAGAAATGGCGGGGCATGAGTGCGACATGCTTTGACCACAGAGGAGGACAAGGAACTAAATGCCGCGGCTTATCTGAGAAGGAGTTGACAGTGACAATGGGGCTGACAGCTGCTAACTTACATGCTAATAAATTATTGGTAGAAAATCTCAGCAATACATAAAGAAATAGATAGTTCCAGGTGAATGTAAATGTCACTTAGGCTTCTCCCTTCCTGTCTGATATATATTTTTATTACAGAAATAGATTACAAGGCATAATTCAAAGGGGAAATTACCATGGTAATTAGCGAATGAATGCATGTGAGGTGTTGTCAGGTGATAATTAGCCAATTCCTGATGTATACCACTATCACTTACCTTATTTTTTTTTTGGTATATATTCTGTTGTATAAGTATAGGGCATAGGGCTTATTTCAATGGATGAAATCTGTGGAAAAATCCGGGGGAGATTTGCTTAGCGCAGCATGGCCGGGGAGGTGAGAGGACAGGGTAATGGAGGGGAGGTAGGGAGGAGAGTCAGGAACGGGGGAACATGGCTAAAATGTCAACAATGGATTGGAGTACAGATGAGATTTGGAGTGCTAACTAGTGTTGGACATTGGCAGTACTGACAGATGATACAAGCCACCACTTGAAAGCCCGGGATAATTCAAAATAACACAGAATCACAAAAATGACGCCCCGCGGTATGATCCATTGCGCCCAAGCGTCACGAAAGTGACGCCCCGTGGTTAAGGGGTTAAAAGAATAACACTGAGATTCTCTCTCTCTCTCTCTCTCTCTCTCTCTCTCAAGACACACACACACACACACACACACACACACACACACTGTCTCTCCTGCGGAGGGCTCTCGGGCTTCACCCTCGAATCTTGCAGTTGCAGCAAAATGGCTGTATGAATGGGGAACCTGTGTACACAGCCGATTGGGCAGTATAGCACTGATACCAACGATGCCAAATTATCTTCTTATATTTACGGTTCAGTGTTGTAACTGTGTTCAAGATGACCAGTTTTCAGCGACTTACATTTCCCGCCGCCGGCCAGTTGTTTCAGTTACACACGACTGGCTCAACAGCCATGAAGCAGCCAGCAATAGTCTGTATCATTGCACACAGTATCTTATATCATTGTCATTTCTATAAATTTTGTGGAGGAAAACAAGATTTTGTGAAATTCTTGACTGTTCAAATGAAGGCTGTTTTTCAACCGCGTCTCCCACAGCTGTTAACCGACAAATAATTTCTTCAGTGAGGGACAGTCCTCGTTCAATGCGTCCACGAAATGTAAAGAACATTGGAAGTAACTATTAGAGGCCAAAACACACCTTTTCAGTGAACGTGAAATTGAAATGGAACCGTCTGTTACCTAATTTCAGCCATCCTACCAAGTTTCATGGAAAACCTTTTTCCAGTTTTGGCTTCACTACACTCACAGACAGAGAGACAGAAACATGATTAGAATTATAGTACATACACGCTATCTAGATGGAGATAGGGAGGTTGATAAATAGATAGAGATATATGCATATAAGTCTCTTGGTTTCGCTCGATCCATAGCTAGTCTGATATAAACAAGTAAAAAGGGAATCAGCAAATATCTCGAGTGCTTTCGTGCATTCATATCTTCACGAGAGAACAAAATGAGTGTGACTTAATACAGCTGTCATTTTATGCAGAAGGAGGGCTGGGATATTCTCTAGAGATTTCCTGATTCGCTGACCACTGCAAGTGTGATAAATATCTTATCTCTACGTAAGAAAATGCTCTCTTATGCCACCTAGTAAGTACGTCCAAAATTATTGTTGCAGAACTTATGACAACCTTACTTATATTTCCTAAAGTTAAGTAGCCTATAACTGTACAGTAAAAAGTTATGGAGAAAAAATAGGCTGAAAAGTATCAACGTGGGTCATAAAATGATGGTCAGTTAAGGATGCTTTAACACTGAGGCAGGAATTAAACATATTCAGACGCAAACTGTCCTATCCGGTACGTCAGGATAGAACCTTTAAGTGATATGTTTCATGGGCCACTTTCTGCACAAACTTTTTCGTATTGCCACAAGCAATGTACAGCTCCGGACAGATGAAACGGCTACACCCCATCCACCAGCGACTTGGTTTGGGTCTCAGTGGTTCTGGTAACAGTTGCAGGTGGAGGGAGGGGGGATGTGGGAGGGTGAGGAGGGGAGAAATGTGGGCGGAGTTATATAGGGGGTAGTGTGGGAGGGTGAAGAAGCAGCACAGTCTGGCTGGTGGGAGGGGGAGACGAATGGTTGGGTAGCGGAGACGAGAGTCTGCTGGAGGGTAAGACAGGTGAGTGTGATTAGATGAAAAGAAATTTAAAAAAATGAATTATAATAATATCTGCTGCATATATTGCATTTTATCTACTAAATAAAAACACTGTCTATTATTCACCACCGTATTTGGGTATCCTACTCATTATTATTATCCTTTGGATATTAGGCAATAAATAAAGATATTGGACGGTCTTTCGGACCCGAACCAATTTTTTCATAACTTTTTTCTTCAGCTATTTCCGTATTCCTATTATCCCTCGTGCTTGAAGTCCCCTTTTTTATCACTTTCTCCTACGCCCTACATTTTTTTTTAGGCATAAGGCAGTTTAACTTTCTCTTTAAATAACCATATTTGTCAACAAATATTCCTTTCATTAATCTATTTAATTACCTGTTTTCTTTCAATATGCATTTGTTTAATAATGGGTGTTACACCTTAATTAGCGCCGCTATTTGACGTTTTGAATAAATTTGGTCTAAATTTACGCATATATTGCAGTCTCTTTCAAGTAGGCTGGCAACCTCACACATCCTCCCCCCTGCTTTCTCCTTCTCTCGCTACCCGTTCCCTCCTTTCCTTTTGTAGTACTGTTTATCTATTCTTTCTCATATTTTTAACCTCATTCCTTCTTACAAACTTTTAGTGCCATAGGAATTTCTCCCTTATCACCTACAGTCCTACTACATAGCCTGTTAAGCCACACCTCTGTCCAAGAACAAAGTAAATTTGTTGCCTTAATGTTCATTTTAGTCATTTTTTAATTACGCTAATACCATGCCCTAATAAATACATGATCATCGAAAGAAACGCATAAATCACTTATGTTGATTAAACAGCACTCCTAATCAGCAAATACAACTATTCTCAACATACAGCTCTTCTCAACAAGATGGAGTCAAAGTTTTTTTTTGTCTCATTAACTTTCCTCTTTTTACTGGCTCCTTTCAACCTCTGCCTCTTCGCCGCACTGTTGCAGACTTCTTTATCTATGTTCTATAGCTGCTTCAATGGTCACTGTTCCTCTGAACTGTCTGCTTGCATCCCTCCACCACTACGACGGGCGTGCAGCACCCGTCTAGCAGTAAAGTCTCATCTTTTTTCTGTCCAACTCTCTAACGCAAAAGTTAACCTTTATTCCCAGTCTTTCATGTATGCAACTGGTCAGCTCTGGAACTGTCTTCCACTTTCCATATTTCCTACTTCCTATGATCTCCAGTGTTTCAAATGCAGTGTGTCCAGGCATCCCGAAGTGAACGGAGCTTTTATTTGGCTCTGTTTTGTATTGTTTTGTCTTTTCTTGGAGGGAACGGTTTGCGGGCTCCTGGCCATTGGTTTCTTCTCCCTTGCATAAAAAAAAAATAACTAGCTTAAAGTTATTTTCGTCTTTTACTTAACCCTTACACCGCGGGCATGTTTCCCAATGTTTTGCGTGTCCCGCGGGGTTATTCAGGCTCCGACAGACTCTCAAAAACTATTTGCCAATAATCAGTTATTAGTCCTAGAATATTAAAATTATAGACGCATATGGCACATACCTTCAGCTTTCTCCTGGGATGTTTGTTGAGCCTTCGTCGATTACCGTAGGACTTGTGGAGACCTCTGAAGTTGGGTAACGAAGTCTCCACTTTACACTTCCCGACAACCCGTAATATGATTACCACAGCCAGATATTAACATTATAAACACTATTCTATGATTATCAAGTAGTTTGGGATCCATACTCCAAAAAAAAAAAAAAAAAAACGCTGTGAAAGCAATGAAAATTACGAGCGCGTATGACCTTCCCACTTGCTCTAGTTCGCTGTTGGTATTCTGTCATTTATTATTCATAAAACCCCTCACACTTTATATTTCTATTACTTTATAACACTTATATATATCTAGAGTCTTTATCCATAAGTTTCCTTCAGTAGTATTAGTTTATTGTCACTGAAGTCATTCAATTATTCATTCAGTAAAATACGTATAGAGCCACGGATTCACTTTCACTGTTATAACATCAAATATTTCTACTCATATTCTTATATTACTAATTACTTACATTTCTATGTACATTTTCTATTGTATTTTCAATATTTACACTTCTATTTTACTTACACTATGTTATTCACTGTCACTTTCAGTAACATGAAACTATATTACTGTGTTCAATCATATGTACTGTACATCCGTTGCTTTCACTTGCCATTTACACATTATTTACACATTATTTTCACATTATGTTCCTTTCCCACTTGCACTTTTAGAACTGCTTCTGGCTGTGGTAATCAAAGAAGCAGGTAACACAGAGGGGAACCTGGCACTCAGCGCACTGCCAAGAGGTGCGTTTGTGCTCAGGTGTGCGTCGAGTGGTATGTGCACACACCTGGCACCTGCGGATCGCAGCCTTCCTCTTGCCTGTGGCAGGCATTTGCACCAGTGTGTGCCGATCCATGTACGCCCTCTGCTCAAGTCTGTCGGGAAGTGTTACTGGATGGCGCCTTGGAGTTGCTGCTGTCACCCTACAATATCTTTCAAGCAGCTGCTGAACACAAGTCCTGGCGAACAACCTCAGGGAGAAGGACTTGGGTGGCTTGACCTTCATCTTGTACAGGATGAAGGCATTCAGCATCGTCATGTCTATGAGATGCAGAAAAACTTTCCTGTACCACCTAGTATTCTTCCTGAGGCAGTCGATCTCTCCAATCATCATGTCGGACTTGTCCACCAGCCGCATGTTGATATTGTAGCCTAACACAGCATCAGGTTTCCTCACAGGTTTGCCTGTCCTACAGTCAACCTTCCCACTGTCTGTCATTTCCCCCTTATGTATGGTGGTGAGCATGTGCACGATCCTCTTGTCATGCCACCGTATTGCCAGCATCTTCTCAGACTTGCGTAGGTGCACGTCTCCTCGCTGCGAGGTTCCTGCCTCTGGGAATTTAGGGAAGTGGGCACGATTACTCTTCACTGCCGCAGGAGCCAATGCTGTGCTCTGAAAGGTATTTGCTAAGTTTCGGTGCTGTATAATAGTTGTCTGTATACAGCACATGATTCCCACCAAAATACCTTTCAAGGAGCACTTTCACTACACAGCCTGAGAAGCCAAGGGGGTGTGTTTTATCAAGATCGACAGTGCTGGCTGAATAAATGACGAAGTCAAGGATGTACCCCATCTTACAGTCACACAGTACAAAGAACTTGATTCCAAAGCGATGGCGTTTGCTTGGAATGTACTGCACAAACCTAAGACGTCCTCTGAACAAAACCAAGGATTCGTCAATGACAACCTTCTGAAAGGGGTGGAAGAATGTCATAAACTTATCCTTCATTCTGCTCAGAATCTCCCGGATCTTCCAGAGTGGGTCGGTTTGGGAAGGTACATCGTTGTCGGCAAAGTGCAGGTTTCCCATGATGTTCCGGAAGTGATCTCTGGCCATGTACTTATTGAAGGTGGGTGAGGGTAGTAAGGGGTCCATGGACCAGTATTCTTCCAACTCATGCTTCTTTGAGTGTGGCATGAGAAGCATGAGGGCAAAGAACACATACAGCTCCTGCACTCCCAGCATGGACCACTGTTGCATCTTGGCTGCACCTGTACCACTTGCAGCACGTTGTGATTCATACCTGTTGGTCTCATCACATATGTGCTGCATGACTTCGTCATCGAGGAAGGCCAAAAGGAAGTCCACACACTCAGCATCCTCGTCAAGAGTGAAGGCAGGCTGTACTCCTGAGGAACTCTCGTCAAAATCGAGATGTTCAGGGACAAAATCGGACCCTTCCGTCCATGCGAAGGCGTCCAGGATTCCCTGTTGTGGCGGTGTAGGGTGGGTGAGGGTGGAGGGTGGCTGTGAGGCAGATTTATCAGGTTCAAGGTCACTCACACTGACCCTGGGTTGCCGTACAGCACTAGCAGCACTTACTCTACTAGCAACTCTACTTTTATGGGTTGGATTTACCTCTTTTCTGGGTGTAGAGGTGGTGACTCCGACGACGAAGACTCCGGAAAAAATTCAGCAGAAGAAGAGGAAGAAATGAGTGAAGTGGGGCTTGGGGAACGTTGAGGTGAATCAACTTGGGGCTCATGGTGGGCTGGGTCACGCGGGGCCATTGTTCTGGGGCTAACCAGCCGCCTTTTCACTCCCTTCCTAAATTCCTTCCCTTGCTGCACTAACGGCTCCTTTCCCTTGGAGCTAGGGATAAATTGGGACACTGAAGCACTCGTACTAGTAGTTTCTGGCACGATTTTCTCACCCAGCTCATCACACGAATCCCCCGAAGGGTCAAAATCACTATCCATCATCACCATTGATAATTCCGCTAGTTCACGTTCCACTGCAGAGTCACTTAGTCCTTTCCTGCTTCCCCCACGAGTTTTTCTGGGTGTAGAGGTCACGGGGCCCTTTGCAATGGGCGCAGAAGTGGCAGAAATGGCGGGGCACGAGTGCGACATGCTTTGACCACAGAGGAGGACAAGGAACTAAATGCTGTGGCTTATCTGAGAAGGCAAGGGTTGACAGTGACAATGGGGCTGACAGCTGCTAACTTACATGCTAATAAATTATTGGTAGAAAATCTCAGCAATACATAAAGAAATAGGTAGTTCCAGGTGAATGTAAATGTCACTTAGGCTTCTCCCTTCCTGTCTGATATATATTTTTATTACAGAAATAGATTACAAGGCATAATTCAAAGGGGAAATTACCATGGTAATTAGCGAATGAATGCATGTGAGGTGTTGTCAGGTGATAATTAGCCAATTCCTGATGTATACCACTATCACTTACCTTATTTTTTTTTTGGTATATATTCTGTTGTATAAGTATAGGGCATAGGGCTTATTTCAATGGATGAAATCTGTGGAAAAATCCGGGGGAGATTTGCTTAGCGCAGCATGGCTGGGGAGGTGAGAGGACAGGGTAATGGAGTGGAGGTAGGGAGGAGAGTCAGGAACGGGGGAACATGGCTAAAATGTCAACAATGGATGGGAGTACAGATGAGATTTGGAGTGCTGACTAGTGTTGGACATTGGCAGTACTGATAGATGATACAAGCCACCACTTGAAAGCCCGGGATAATTCAAAATAACACAGAATCACAAAAGTGACGCCCCTCAGTATGATCCATTGTGCCCGAGTGTCACGAAAGTGACGCCCCGCTGTTAAGAGGTTAAAAGAATATCACTGAGATTCTCTCTCTCTCTCTCTCTCAAGACACACACACACACACACACACACACACACACACACACTGTCTCTCCTGCGGAGGGCTCTCGGGCTTCACCCTCGAATCTTGCAGTTGCAGCAAAATGGCTGAATGAATGGGGAACCTGTGTACACAGCTGATTGGGCAGTATAGCACTGATACCAACGATGCCAAATTATCTTCTTATATTTACGGTTCAGTGTTGTAACTGTGTTCAAGATGACCAGTTTTCAGCGACTTACATTTCCCGCCACCGGCCAGTTGTTTCAGTTACACATGACTGGCTCAACAGCCATGAAGCAGCCAGCAATAGTCTGTATCATTGCACAGAGCATCTTATATCATTGTCATTTCTATAAATTTTGTGGAGGAAAATAAAATTTTGTGAAATACTTGACTGTTCAAATGAGGGTTGTTTTTCAACCGCGCCTCCCACAGCTGTTAACCGATGAATGATTTCTTCGGCGAGGGACAGTCCTCGTTCGATGCGTTCACGAAATGTAAAGAACATTGGAAGTAACTATTAGAGGCCAAAACACACCTTTTCAGTGAACGTGAAATTGAAATGGAACCGTCTGTTACCTAATTTCAGCCATCCTACCAAGTTTCATGGAAAACCTTTTTCCAGTTTTGGCTTCACTACACTCACAGACAGGGAGACAGAAACATGATTAGAATTATAGTTCATACTCACTATCTAGCTGGAGATAGGGGGGTTGATAAATAGATAGAGATATATGCATATAAGTCTCTTGGTTTCGCTCAATCCATAGCTAGTCTGATATAAACAAGGAAAAAGGGAATCAGCAAATATCTCGAGTGCTTTCGTGCACTCATATCTTCACGAGAGAACAAAATGAGTGTGACTGAATACAGCTGTCATTTTATGCAGAAGGAGGGCTGGGATATTCTCTAGAGATTTCCTGATTCGCTGACCAATGCAAGTGTGATAAATATCTTACCTCTACGTAAGAAAATGCTCTCTTATGCCACCTAGTAAGTACGTCCAAAATTATTGCTGCAGAACTTATGACAACCTTACTTATATTTCCTAAATTTAAGTAGCCTATAACAGTACAGTAAAAAGTTATGGAGAAAAAATAGGTTCAAAAGCAACAAAGTGGGTCATAAAATGATGGTCAGTTAAGGATGCTTTAACACTGAGGCAGGAACCAAACATATTCAGACGCAAACTGTCCGATCCGGTACGTCAGGATAGAACCTTTAAGTGATATGTTTCATGGGCCACTTTCTGCACAAACTTTTTCGTATTGCCACAAGCAATGTACGTGCTACTGAGACAGGGAATGGCCAGAAAGTGAACCAATGAAATATTTTTCTTTCGTCCATTTTTTATCCCAGCCAACATCATTGGGCAGGTTGCGTCATAATAAGTACGTTCTGGATTCTGTGTCAATGCATCCCTACTTAGTAAGATCCTGAGAAGGATGAAACAAGCTTAGGGGTAGTTGATTCTAGCATCCTCTCTCTCTCTCTCTCTCTCTCTCTCTCTCCGTATATATAATATTTGTGTGGGGAGGGGGACGGTGATAGCCAATACCCTCTTTAGACACAAAATGATCCATAGGTATATGTGGCGATTGATGAGAAGGGTGGATGATGAAATTAAGGAACGGAAGGCAATGACTGATTACGTGTGTGTGTGGATGACAGAATGAGAAGGTGTGTAATGGATGCAAGAGCATACAGAGGTCGGGAGAGTGGAATTTCTGTTCACTTGGTGGTAGTGGTGAAATTCAAGATTCAAATGCAATGGAGGAATAGGAGTGAAGGACAGGAAGAAGTAGTCCATACAAGGAGGGCAGAACCTTCCTGTTGCAAGAGGACGGAGAAGAGGCAGTTTATAAGAAAGAAGTGGAGGAGCGATTGAGTAAATATGATTTGGAGCAAATGGGGGAGGTGAAACGGGTGTGCAGGATATTCACAGAAGAAATCTCTCCAGCATGTGAGGTGGTGTGTAGGGTGAGGACAAGAAAGGATGTCAAAGGAACAGCATGGTGGAATGAAGAGGTGAAACAAGCTGTGGCGCAAAAGAAGAAAGCATATAGTAAGTAGGTGAGAAGCAGAGGCATGGAGGAAGTTGAGAGACGGAAGTGAGTTATATGTAGAGAAGAAGAGAAGGGTGAAAAGATTAGTAAGAGAAAGTAAGAAGAAAGTGGATAAGATAAAAAATTTCTTGTTAATAAAATCTGAGGTATATATTTAAAAACCGTAACTTAACGCGTTAGTGCACTATAATTTCTTTTTTGTTCAATTGGTAAAACTACTTTCTATTACTCCTTTTATTATTATTATTATTATTATTATTATTGTTATTATTATTATTTATTATTATTATTATTATTATTATTATTATTATTATTATTATTCATTCATTCATTCATTGCCAGACGCCATGCATCCCAAACGGGGTGGCCAAGAGCTTAGAGTTAATTGTTTTACAGGGAGGGGCACTAATCCTCCACCAACGCCACTTGACACGTAGGGAGAACGTTATGCCAACAGCATCTGGTGTTCCCAGACGGTCACCCATCCAAGTACTAACCAGACCCAACGTTGCTTATTATTATTATTATTATTATTATTATTATTATTATTATTATTATTATTATTATTATTATTATTATTACTATTATTGCACCAATGCACCGATCACTACTGTATTACTCCACGTATGAAACAATGTATAATGTGAATATAACACCAGGACACATATACCTTTGGTATCACGTCCTCATTGTCAGTTGAAGGTTATAGTTGCATATATATTTATGTAATTACTTATTACTATGACAGTAAAGGTAATCTGATTGATTAATTGATTGATTGTAAAGTGGAGGGAATGTAAGAAAATGTTCTGGAAAGAGGTGAAGAGAATAAAACAGGGTGATAAAGGAGTTAGTAGGGGAGTGAAGATAAAAACGGTAGGTTGCTAGTGGAGACGAGAGCAAAAGTGAGCAGATGGAAAAAACATTTCATGAACTGCTAAACATAGAGAATGAAAGTGATACAAGGATAAGTTGCTGGGGAATGGCTGCGAGAAAGAGGGAGTGAGAGAGGAATAATCAGTAGGATGAATGTAGTTGAAGCAATAAAGAAAGTCAAAATGGGGAAAGCCCCAGGAATGGATGGAATGTGTGGTGAAATGGTGAAGCATGGGGGAGAGATAGTAGTAGAATGGACATGGAAGCTATGCAGATTGGCCTGGGAGGAAGGTAGACTCCCGGAGGATTGGAAGTCAGGTATAATTATTCCTTTGTACAAAGGAAAAGGTGAAAAAGAAGTGTCTGGTAATCGTAGGGGCATTTGTCTTCTTAGTGTAACAAGAAAAGTGTATGGTAGGATAATTATTGACAGATTAGAAATAACAGAGGAATTAGTTGGCGAAGAACAGGGAGGTTTTAGGAAGGGAAGAGGTTGCGTACATAAGCTATTCATTCTTAGGTCTTAGTGGAAAAGATTCTAGAGAAGGGAAAGAAGTTGTTTGAGGCCTTCGAGGAACTGGAGAAAGCATATAACAGGGTGGGTAGACAGGGAATGCGGAAAATACTAAGAATATATGGGGTAAATGGGAAGATGAAGAATGCCCTGCAGAGTATGTATGAGGGAGCTAAGGCTGCAGTGTGTCTGGATTGTGAATTGAGTGAAATTTTCTATTTGAATGTTCGATTAAAACAGGGATGTGTCATGTTTCCATGGCTGTTCAATCTGTAAATGGATAGGGTTATAAGAGAAATACAATGTAGGGCAGTGGATGTTCAAGCATCCCTAATGAGTGAGGGCAGCGTTTGGAATTCCCTGCACTGTTGTTTGCAGATGATCCTGTATTATGTGAAGAAGAAGGGAAACTGCAAGACTTGGTGAATGGGTTTGGAAGTGTGTGTAAGAAATGGAATCGAAAGATGAATGTAGGGAAGAGTAAAGTAATGGTCTTCGAGAAAAATGAACTCACTGGACACAGTGAGGTTGGATGATGAGGAAATGGAAAATGTGAGTGCATTTTAGTGCTTGGGTAGTGTGATGACTAAGGATGGAAGTTTGGCGGGTGAAGTGTTTGAAAGGGTAAAACAAGGTAAATAAGGTTGTTGGTTCTTTGGAAGCAGTGATAAGATACAGGGAAGTGACCATGGAAGTTAAAAAGTCACTGCATGACAGTATTGTGATACCAACTCTAACGTATGGAAGTGAAGCTTGGACCTTGTTGGAAGGACACAAGTCAAGTATAAGAGCAGTGGAAATGAGATATGTGAGAGGACCATGTGGAGTTACAAAGAGAGACAGTCTGACAAATAACGAAGTGAAGGAGCGCTGTGGTGTGGATGTGAGAGAAAGAGTTAGGAGAAATATATTGAGGTGATTTGGCTATGTGGAGAGGATGGAGGGCGGGAGACTAACGAGGAGAGTGTATGTGAGTGAGGTGGAGGGGGAGAGAGGGAGCGGGAGGCCAAGGATGATGTGGAGGGATGGAGTGGAGAGGTATATGAGAGGGGGGAGTGAGCGGGGAGCAAGGCAGTAAAATGGCGGGGGACCTGGTGATATGGAGTCGCTTTGTTTGTGGCCATCCTTTACGATATATATATATAGATAGATAGATAGAGAAAGAGAGAGAGAGAGAGAGAGAGATACTGTACAGCAGTGACCGACATTCTCTGAAGCATTTGAATATGATGTATTAATATAATCTTCTTAGTGTTTACATAAAATCTCTCATGTGCATTAGCCGGTGTCTTGTCTGCTCTGATGATGAGGTTTAAAAAGTAGCAGTGCCAAGGCCCATGCATGAATCATGTCTTTTTGGTCTGATGTTATAAATATTCATCTAGGCATCATTTGGAAGCCCTCGGGGGCCGGCCCAGTGTCACCACTACCAATATAATCAATGCTACTATTAACTTATCGCTACCACTAACATTACTGCTACCTTCTCCACCATCATCACTATCACCATCATCACCTCCATCGCCATTACCACAGCCATCACCACTATCACTGTCATCACCTCCTTCATCATTACCACCACCATCATCACTATCACCATCAACACGACGACATCTATGCTAATTACACTGTAACAAAAACTTGTGCCACGCAGCTGAAACTGGAAAAAGAACTGCGATGTAATTTTGCAGGATTGTTACACTTGGGTCACAGATGGGTGGGTCCATTACAATTTCAGTTCCACTGAAGTTTTCCAAAGAAGTGTTTTGGCCTCTAATAACCGTCCTCATTGGCTTTACATTTCGGAGAACTTGTCGATCAGGGTTTGTCTGGCGTTGAAGCAACTATCTGTCAGTTCCAGCGACGGGATTTCGAGCAGTAAGAGACATGATTTAAAAACCGTACTCATTTGAACAGACAATTATCGCAGAAAATCATGTTTTAATTTTAAAAATGTATATCATTGGCATCAACATAAAATTTTGCGTGCAATGGAGCAAAAACTTTTGCAAGCAGTTGCATAGCTTTTTTCAGCCAGTCGTGTGTAATTAGACGATTCTTGGCGTGCGGGGGAGGAGGGAACATGAATAACTGAAAATTGACCATTTTCAAGATTCTCTTACGACACTTGAAATTTATATATTAGAATATAGTTTGGCACTTTTGGCTCCGGTGCTAAGTTGTGCTTTTGGCTGTGTAAGAAGAGATCCCATTTATTCAGCCATTTTGTTGCAATTGCGAGATGATTGAAACCGAACCCGTGTGGCTGTGAACGATTGGAATTCGAGGGTGAAGTCTTCGAGTCCTCTGAGGGAGCTAGTGCTTCACTATTGGATGATAAGCATGCTATTATTTTTTTTCAATCATTTTGTTATATATTGATATGAAACTATTTAAGAAGCTTATTTAACCATGCTGGACCAGTCATTATATATAAATACACATGTTAATGACAGCTCAGATATTCTATTTCCGCCAACGACAGACGATTATATTAGGCTGAAAGTAAGTCATAGGAGCCTGAGAATTAATGGAACTTTGGGGAAACAATGAAATACTATTCAGTGATCGTGGTGGGGCTTTTCCACGTTATTATTATTCTGCATCAATATTAAGGGAGTATCTAGGACGGTAGTACGGGACTTTTGACTAGGAAAACATCCTCAGCCAGCAGAAAATACAAAACACGTGCGTGAGGGTCATTGACTTTACTTTCCTTCCTTATCGAAAAGCTAAGAATTGTAGTCAGTACTTAAGGAAATGAGAAGGAGAGTCCAAAATATTTCGCGGAAAATTATGGAGCGCCCATGGTTATTTCATATGATCAGCCTGCATCCCACAATCGAGAATGAGGTCAGCACTGATACGGAGGTTGTGCCTTCCTGTATTCGTGAAGTGCTTCACAGAATTATTGTCACATATCAAGAGCATGACTTCTCCGTCGCTATTAAAGGTTAAAGAAAACTCCCGCTTGCACGATACTGTGGATGAATAAGAACTACATTAACCTACACGCAATCATTCCATACCCCAACCAGCCACAAAGTCGGGGAAAAAAAAAAAAACTTTTCTTAATCGCGTCGTTTTACCTCGATCGCATTCCTCCGTATTCCATTCATCCAGAATTAAAGAGAACCGACACAACCACAGATCTTCGTGGCTGGAACAGGATTCAGTCACGCGACCGGAATATTAACTGAAAGGTGACGACTGATGCGTGTTAGGGCTCTCAGTGCGTGCGTATTAAAACTTTCAATGTGATATGTTGCTTTAGAGCATTTGCGCTATTTGCAGGGGATCCATTTCTGCTCAGAAGCTTATTGTAAGGAAAGCGTTACTGGAGGCTACATATAACCCTCCCAGTTGAAAAAGTCTATCCAGATCTGGACAAAGTAATCGTAAACTAGCAAACGTGAAAGAAAAATTGGGTCACCGGGTGGTCCCTGTGTGGAGTACAACTCTCATGTGTGGGGAGGCTCCCCACATACAGCTCTTCTCAATAGGGTGGAGTCAAAGGCTTTTCGTCTCATTAACTCTCCTCCTCTTACTGACTCCCTTCAACCTCTGTCACTTCGCCGCACTGTTGCATCTTTATTTCTTTTCTATCGCTACTTTAATAGTCACTGCTCCTCTGAACTGTCTGCATGCATTCCTCCACCTCCACGACGGGCGCGTAGCACCCGTCTAGCAACAAACTCTCATCCCTTTTCTGTCCAACTCTCTAATGCAAGAGTTAACCGTTACTCCCAGTCCTTCATTTATGCAACAGGTCAGCTCTGGAACTGTCTCCCTCTGTCTGTATTTCCTGCTGCCTATGATCTCCAGTCTTTCAAACGCAGTGTGTCCAGGTATCTCGAAATGAAATGGATGGATCTTGAATTTGGCTCTCTCTTGTATTTTGTTTTTCTCTTGAAGGGAACTGTTATTGCGGGCTCATGGCCTTTGGTTCCTTCTTCCTCGCATAAAAAAAAAAAAAAAAAAAAAAAAAAAAAAAGGGTTAGACTCTCCACTACGATGATTATATGCTTGTATTTTTGCGAACTCCTGATGGTTATATTCTGCTCTGGCTAAGATGTTCGAACTGGAGAGCTTAGATACAACCCACCTCAAGCCTTTCATGATTAGAGGTCTTTCCTAAGCTGAAGCAAAGCGTCTTGAGGCAGGAAATTAAGGATTCAAGGGACGCAAACACATTATTCTGATGAATCCATCGTTACAAGAACATCACACTTGTGGTTTTATTACCTTCCCCTGATGTTTTTAACACTTCCAGCTGTATGGATTTGCATTGCCACCTATGACACCTTCACAACTGTTTATTTGTATTAATTCGACACGATTTTATTCGGATTATGGGTTAATCTCTTGATGTGAAGGGGATAAGGAAGGCTACATCTAACCCCTTTAAGTTTGGAAAATCACTCAAATACTCAAAAAAATGTGTGTGTGGGGGGAGGGGAACAAGAACCGTCACTCAGTGCAAGCTAATGGTATGCTAAAGTATGCATTTTGTTCAGAGAGCGTTATCATGTATTCATGGACTATATTCAATAACTTTGCTGGAGCTTACGTTTTGCAGGACTTTATATTTTACCTTATAACCTCTTCAGTCCGAAGATTTTTAGTTTTAATGCTCTTGCTCTCTCGGCGGTTTTATTCAGGTTAAAAGAGAGAATGAATATTAGTATAATTTTACCTTCTACCGTGATGATCCTTGTACAGCCCATAGCCATTAAGCTAAACCTTCTTCTTGAATCTTTTTCTTCAACGTCTCATTCTTCTTGTTTTTCTAGGTCTTCTCGTCCAACTTCTTTTTGTTTTTGTTATAATTTTTTCTTGTTCTTGTTAGACTTCTTCTTCTTCTTCTTCTTCTTCTTGTTTCTATGCTTGTTTTTTTCTTATTCTTCATCTTCTTGGTGTTCTTAAAGTTGTTTTTGTTCTTATTGTTCTTGGTTTTGTTTGTTATTCTTGTACTTATTCTTTTAAAGTTTCATTACACTTAAGTAATCCCCTCAATGTGTCATAAGGAAATACTAGCACACAGATCTGCCTCTGCATACGCCCCATAAGTGCCAGGTCCCCATCCACCCATTTTCCCTTGGGGTCTTTGCATGGGTTAACAAAATTTCATTCATGGACCTCTTTCCCTCCTTGGATCCATTTTCCCACACAAACATATTTTCCCCATTAAACTACTTTCTCATTGGACTGATCTAACCCTGTGAACCTATGTACACCATGAACCTCTATTTACTCATATAGATTTCATCTTAATGGACCTATCCTCTCCATGGATCGTTTTCCTCATGGACCTTTTTTCATCACGGACCAATTTTTGATCATGGAGGTATTTTCCATTGACCTCTTTCCCCACTGATCTATTCTCCCCCCTCCCCCCCAGGAACTTGTTTTCACTATGGACTTATTATTCCCATTGACCTCCCAGCACCTGTTATTCCCATGGACCAATTATTCCCATGTTCCATCATTGGCCTCCCTCCCCATTGACCATTTTTTTTTTTTTCAACGCAAGGAAGAAGGAACCAAAGACCAGGAGCCCGCAAACCGTTCCTTCCAAGAAAAAAACAAAAACAATACAAAAGAGAGCCAAATTCAGGATCCGTTCATTTCAAGGTGCCTGGACAGACTGCGGTTGAAAGACTGGAGATCATAGGAAGTAGGATAATATGGCCCTATGCTCTTGTTTTCGTCTTTAGCTTTATTTTTCCCGGAGACTTGTTTTCCCTCTTGAATCTAATTTCCTCATGGACCTATTTCCGCCATGGACCTATATTGCCCGTTGGACCCATATTCCTCTTTCGACCAGTTTCTTGAGGAAATTATTCCCCAGGGACCTCTTGTCCCTGAGAGACCGTGGGATTATGAACCTATTCACTCAATGGACAAAGTTTTCCGACACCCACCGACCCACCAAACTACACCCACCGACCTACTGTCTCAACTACCCACCTCACTCACGCACCCACCCACACCCACCTCACTCGACCACACCCCATTTCACCCACTCAATCAATCAACCCACCTCACCCCATCCAAACTGCCGCACCTACTCACCCACTCCATACCCTCACTCACCCCACCGACTCCACCTGCCCGTCCACTTGACACGCCTCACCAATCCAACCAGCCGTCCCATCCCACCCCATCCCACTCACCCACCCACTCCACCCTGCCTCACTTTACCCCACGCCACCCTTCCCCCCATGCCAGTCCCTTCCAACTCTCCCACCAACTTCACTGATTCACTGTACCCACTCCACCCATACACTCACAAGTCTACCCACACGGCAACCAACCTCCGCCACGTGTCTTGCAAGTGTACACACACACACACACACACACACACACACACACACACACACACACACACACACACACACACACACACACACACACACACACACACACACACACACACACACACACACACACACACACACACACACACACACACACACACACACACACACACACACACACACACACACACACACGAGAGAGAGAGAGAGAGAGAGAGAGAGAGAGAGAGAGAGAGAGAGAAAGCTGCTTTTATAATATTCATGGTGGTTCAGTACCTCTTCGTAGTCCATTTATTTCTGCATTTTCCTTGTTAACTCCTTGACTATGAAGGTGCATTATTCATTACAATCAGACTACCTTCAGACCATTTCATTCAACGATTTTGTTCAACGCAAATGCTAAATAGATTAATGAAGACTTTCACCATTCAGTTAGTGTCCGGAATTGAATGCCTAAAACTTCAAGACAAAGCATAAAATAAAATCGTCTGTACACATTTCCTAGGTATTCTGTAGAGTACCAAGCTTGTTTTAGGCAATGTGTGAAACAACGAAACTGCAACAAACAGGCAAACTGTGAAATCATTTACTTTACATTAGGTTAATTTAGTAGGCGGTTAGGTTAGGCTGCTATAGTCTAGATGAAGAGAGAACCTGTATTTTTTACACAGGAAAAATCATCAGAGAAATTACCAATATGCCGGGAATCGAACCCGGGACTCTCAGGTGAGAGCCAGGCAGCATACCACTACACCACGACCAGGTAAAAGTTAACTCACGTTGTCACAATCTTGTAACCAACGTCCCTCCGCCCCCCACTGTGGGCCTGAAGAGGATGAGTTAACCCCCTGGCACTCGGGCAAGTAGTCTAGGTTAAGTTTAAGTTAGTTTTGGCTAGATTAATAAGGTTAGGCTAGGTTAGGTTAATTTAAACACTTAACAAAACGTAGCGTTCTTCTAAGCCTAACCTAACCTAACCTGACCTAACCTAGCCTAACCTAATCTTAACCTAGATTATCCCAGCCTAACCTAAATGCCGTCCCCCTGTTGTCTATTATATTATACTTTGAAAAAATGCCAGATATTCAATTGAATATCTAAGGATTTCGTTACAATCTCTAGGTAAAGTATATAAGGTCAGAATGAAATAAGTTTATTTCACACTGGGCCGAAAATGCTAGACTTTCGGGTGTCAGGAGCATGATAGACAGATGTAGGAATCTACATTTTCATAATACAGTTCATAATAGATAGTGTAATAGATACGAGCACCAGTCAAGGAAATATGTCAGCGAGAGTTAACCAAAGGAAATGTATTTGCGATTTCAGTGAGAAAGGAAAAGTGTCCGCATTTCTGTAAGAAATGGCACACGCGCACCATGTCACCGGAAACGCTACATACACACAGACACACACAAGATTCTAGAACAATCCCACATGTACAGTACACGTGACACTAGCTCTCCTGTACGAGAAGGAAGGGATTAGAGAGGCAGAAAGGGGATACCCATGGAACCGAGAGGTTGAGGAGAAAGGAAGAGAGAAGAGGAATCACGTGAGAACTTATCTAGTAATTTACGTTCCTGTGTAATACATACACTGCTCAACTTAAACTTTTCCTTGAAGATAATAAACTAGTCAAGACCCTGTATCCATCTTTAACATCTGTCTTCGACTACACGATAACTAAAATCAGTCTCAAGAGTCACATATTACATGGTCAAGATTCACATATAGTTAGTGGCATTCTATACCTTAGTTTCACACAATGCCGATAACATAATTATACATAGGGTGGTTCACTGCTCTCAGGCCCCCAAATGATTAGTTTTGCTTTTGGTTATTAATGAATATGTGAATTATTGTACTTATCATCGAATGTAAAAAAGGAAAAAAAAAAGGCATTCCACATTTGAGCAATCAACATGCTTCACAAATGAATGCAATAAGTTGAACGTACGCTTAGTCAGCATTGTGGCACGGGAAAGATTAGTATGCATGACGGTGTAAGAAGAATGGTTTTATGGTATTTGATATTTCATTACATTGCTTGCATTTGAGAACGATTTTGAAGAACATGCGACTCACGGACTCCACATTTTTGTTTAAGCACACGATTGTTTCTTTCTGTATTTCATTACTATTTACCAGAGGTTAAACCACCTATTGAGTGCGGTCCCCATTATCATCTTAACTGAGCCCCGCCATCAATACTAGCGAACGTTATCTGTTACTTGTCCACTTTTGAGGGTTGCATTCACCCTAATAATGTTTTCTTTTAGTTAATCAAATGTGCAAGGCTTGATTTTGTTCCTTAAAGTGGTCAAAGAATTAGTAAGAAAAATTAATTAAAACAACAGAATTAAATAAACGCATTCAGTTGTCAAGTCTGGCAGGGTCGCTGGATCGATGCAGCTGACCAAATGATACCCACCCTATGCTACGTTAGTGGGAAATAAACAGTCCATATCCAACTCATGACTCTTCGAGTTAAAATATCGACGACAGAAATTGACAAAATGACTGACAAATTGAAGTTTTAAGTATGAAGTTTCATTAGTTTTCATTAATAACAGATATATTGGACTTATTTATGGGCCACATGCTAGTGAATCACATAACAGACGTCAAGCGGGTGGAAAGGGGTTAGTATTAATGTCTTTGCTACATATGTTACATCATTTTAATATCATATAGTTTCCATCAGTGTCTCTGATGAGAATATTAGTCGATAGTCATATGTTGCCTGGCACCGTGCCTTATGAGAGATGTACTCGATAAAAGAAAATAAACTGTAGCACCTGTCGAACAGGGCAGTATGCCCAAGGTGGATGGAAAGCTGATAACTGGCAGAGCTGGAGCTCCCGTTTCATCAGCCCTCGGGACTAGTTTCTGACCATTTCCCTTTGCTGAGCGTTTTCACTGTTTCAGTAGCACAGGAAGTAGGTCAGCATACTCTCCTACACAATTTCCTCTAAATGTCAACACCAAACTGCATGTTACACACTGAACTTCCTGTTCTAAATGCAGAAAAACTGGCATTTCAACACCATGCCTCCAGGTCCCCACGAGGGAGGAGGGTCATAAAAGTCCCCACCATCCGCTCCTCTCCCGGTAACGACCAAGTGAGGTGCATGGAACCACTGTCTGACTCACTACTTGTTTATTTCTGCAACATTAGTGGCCTTTCCTCTAACGTATTCCCTCACCTTCCCTTCCTCACTGAGACCCACCTGCCTGAGGTGACTGATAACTACCTTCCTACTTTCTCACTTCAAAGTCAAAGGTGACTGTTGTGTATAAATACTCAACAACATATTTTGTTCTTGTGTTCCTGAATTTTGTACCCTCTGTCTTCGGCTATCCTGTTATTTCTCACTATATATATCTGCGCTGTGTACTTATCCCTTAATTTTACTTTGAAAAATTCTTTGACTCTCATTCAACCTGTCCCAAAGAAGAGTGACCATTCTCAGCCCTCTGACTATCGTCCAGTTGCTTTAACATCCTGTAGTTCTGGTGACTTCATATACTCCTAACAAAACAATTTTGAAGCATCGTTTTTATCAAACCTCTCCAATCGCCATAATGGGTTTCCGTCTGGGACACTCCACTGGTGATATCATCTTCCTTCTAGACTCCTGGCCATTCTCCTTTCAGGACTTTGGCGAAAGCTTTGCCATTGACTTGACATCTCAAAGGCTTTCAGTCGTCTGGCATAAATCTTTAATTTCCAAACTGCCTTCTGACAGTTTCTGTCCTTCTGTCTATACCTTCTCCTCGACCTTCCTTTCTGGTCGTTCTATAGCTGCTGTTGTAGACGGCCACCGTTCTTCTCCTAGAGCTATCAGTAGTGGTGTTCCTCAAGGTTCTGTCCTATCACCAACTCTCTTCCTTCTATTCATCAGTGACCTTCTAAACTACACATCTAACCCTACCCACTCATACACAGATGACCCCACCCCTCATCTTTCCATTCGCTTTTTGCAGCGTCCATCTCATGAGGGTTGAGGCTATGGCACACCAAATATCTGAAAATTTGGCTCATATCTCTGATTAGGGTAAAGTAATCTTGGTGTTTTTAGTGCATCAAAAACTCAGTTCTTACACCTTTCGACCCGTCAGAACCTTCCAGACAGTTACCCTCTAATTGCTAACATTATCCAGCTCAGTCCTGTATCATCATTGTACAAACCTGGGGTTTCATTCTCTCTGGATTTACCTTGGAAAACCTGGTTCCAAGAGATTAGGTGTGCTATGCCGATTCTGTGCCTTCTTTACCCATGCACTGTTGTTGACTTTATACAGGGGTTTTATTCTTCCCACTGTAGACTACAACTCTTATGTATGTGGAGGCTCACTTACATATACTTTGCATGTTTAGAGAGAGAAGACTTATATGTTTGCCATGCACTTTGCTGTCGTGTTTCACACAATGATTCTTTTCTCTTTCATTTATTACCTCTTCCACTGCTTGAGGGCAGTGTAATCACCAAGGAGCTTTGTCCGATGATTGGTGTTTAAGCATGTGGGGTGTTCTTTATGTAGCCTGTCTATCACAACTTAAGACAGCTAGCTGACCTAAAATAATCAGGTTGACTGTAAAAAGTTTTGCGGGTTAGTTTGTCACTGGACTATTGGATGAGGTATCCCATCCATCGTAGTTCATGTTTAACAAGGATCAGCTCAGCAGTGGCACTGTTAGTTTTCTCAGGTATTGCTACTGGAGGGACAAGGTTTGCAATGTGATACCCATGATCTTCTTTGGACATCTAATATGCGACGCCTCCAAGGTAAATGTTTCATAGTCGCAGAATATGTGAGATACACAAAGAATAATAAACTGATTCATTCTTATTAAGAGTGAACTTGGTAATTTGGAATGCTCTTTGGCAAAAGCGGCAAACACGTGCTGCTGCTTGTTTGAGGCTGCGGTAGATCTCGCCAATGGCAATATTGTATGGTAGGTGGCTCTTGATATACTTAGAAGAAGGGACGTAGACAATCTCCTTCCCTTATTCTGGTACATTGGTTATTCCTACCGTCTTATTCTTATCATTCCAGCATTATTTGTCTTTTTGATGTTGACTGACAGGCCTAGTCAAGTGCAAGTACTCTGTATCAGCCACCAGAAAAGTCTCTAGTTCGTCTGGTAAGTGTGCCACATGAGTACAGTTGTCTGTGTACTGGAGCTCCAAGATATGTTCCAGATGCCACGTTTATTCATGCTTGAGGCCTCGTGATGTTAAAGAGGATGACGTCCAGTCAGAAGCCTACAATAGTTTTATATTTGATTGGCACAGTTCTGTTAAGAACTGCGATACAAACCAAACGCATGTTGAATAGGACAGGTACCAATACACAACCCTGCCTGACCCCAGCTCGGACTGCACATGGTTCTGATATTTGATGATGACTCGGGAATGCATGTCTACGATACTACGACACAACTGCTGCAAACTTCGATGGGCAACCAGAAATGTGCAATACATCTAAAGATTATTATTTTTACAGATTAGAGAGTCGATACATTCGTCAGATCAATGGTAGTCATGAAAAGACATTGATTTTGTTCTGAAGATTTCCCTTGTCATTTAATACCTGAAAAACATACTACTGGCCTGAGATCTTTTCACTGACCACATTGTGCCTCTTGAACTATTTTATCAATGATTTTGTCGGTATGCGTCTGAACCCTTTCCCTGGAGAAAACTTTTCCAGCAATAGATAACAGGGAGATGTATTTGCTTTTGCCACAAACGGGTTTACCCTCCTTGTTCCCGTATACTGTGACAATGTATCTTTCCACCGCTTGGACATGCACTATCTATTCCACACTTCCTACATGTACTAATGCACGACACCTTTAAGGACGTGCTTAGGATTATGAATCTACAAGGATGCATTGTATATGCTGTATCTAATATACAGTACTGTTATTCCTGCCGTGTATTTGTCTATCTGTCTGTCTGTCTGTGGAGCACAACCGAAACTAGAAAAAAGAATTTCAATGAAACTTGGCAAGGTGGTTGCAGTTGGGTCACAGATCGGCCCATTTTAGTTTCATATCAATTGAAATTTTCTAAATTGATGTTTTGGCCCCCAGTAATTGTCTCCTCTGGCTTAACATTACGCTGAACGAATCGGTTGTCGAACGTCGAAGCAAGGCGTCGAAGCAGCCATTCATCAGGTTCGAGCAGTGGGAGGCAAGGTTGGAAAGTGGCCCCCATTTGAGTAGTCAAATATCACACAAAATCATGTTTTCCTTAAAAGAATTATCATAGGAATCAAAATAAAATTATACTTGCAATAGTGCAAAAACTATTGCTAGCAGATGCATAGTTTTTGAGCCATTTGTTTGTAATTAAAACAATTGTTGGGCAGCGGGAGAAGCGCTGAAAATTAGTCATTTTCAACATGCAATTACGACGCTTGAAATTTACCCATAGTAATATAATTTGGCACCGTTGGCCCCGAGGCCTTATTGCACATTCAGTTACGTAAACAGATTCTTCATTGATTGAGCCATTTTGTTGCAAGTGGGAAATGATTGAAAGCAAACCCGCGCTGTGGAAACGTCAACCCAAGTCTAGCATTTCTGTCCAACCTACAGTATATCACACTGCCAACCATTGAGACTCTAGGGCAAAGGCCGAGAGCGCTCTGCAGGAGCAAGTGTGCAGTGGCCCGATTGGGCCGCGAAGCAATAATATTAACTATTGACTCTTCCCCAGTGAGTAGGTAGGTTCATGCAGGAGTGTGTGGTCTGTGGATTTTTCATTCGTTTGATAGTGATGTTTTGTATGGGTACCTCCGTCTGTAGTTTGATGTGGTGTAAGTATGCAGTTTCTAGTCCGTACACACATATCGCGACAAAAGAGAAACAATGCATGTCATAGGAATCTGCATATGTAGTTATTTGTCCATCCTGCCTTATAGTTTGGCAACGTATTTTCAAGGCTGGGAAAGTTGGACCCAATCACTAAGGATGTCCTAACGTATTGACTATGCTCAGACTCTCACCAGACAAAATTCATCTGTCCAAGAATACCCTACCAGTTTAACGTTAACTTCTTACATTCAGTGGTATATTTTATTTAAAGTTTTGGTATCACTAAAAGAATTTCCTTAGTTGAGGGGTAACCTAACAGTCAAAGGATTAAGATTTTCAGTGCAGCGGTGGTGTCTAGGTATTCAGTAACTGTTGTAAATCAAGCATATTTTTGCCTTTTACTGCTGTCGTCTATCATTTCCCGAATTTGTGCTTTTTCCTCTTGGCGCCCTGTTCACACACACACACACACACACACACACACACACACACACACACACACACACACACACACACACACACACACACACACACACACACACACACACACACACACACACACACACACACACATTTATGTACAGTAAATATGTATGCATGTATGTATATGTATGTATGTATGGGTATCGCATGTAGGCTATGTATGTATGATTTTATGTATGTGTGAATGTATGTGTATCGTATGTGCGTGTGTACGTGTGTATTCTGTACAGATGTCCTAAGCAGGTCTTAGCCTCAGTATGGCAAGACATCCAGCCAGTCTTCCTTATCAGTTTATTTGCTGTACGTGTATATTGCAGGTGGTTATTCTGTGTGTGTGTGTGTGTGTGTGTGTGTGTGTGTGTGTGTGTGTGTGTGTGTGTGTGTGTGTGTGTGTGTGTGTGTGTGTGTGTGTGTGTGTGTGTGTGGTCATTTTAGGAACCTCTACAGCACCTCTTGCTAACTAATATACTGTATATGGAAAGCTTCTATACATTATTCCTTCAGTAATTATAAGTAACAAAATATCAGTACCCTGCTAGAGAATTATCAAGGCGCAATAAAAAGACAAACAGACAAATAGCTAAGGCGCAAATACTATCCAGCCTCCTAGGTTGACGAGTTTTAGATTTGTCGACTGTATGAAGGCTAGTGGAGCCTCTGTGGTACAGTGATAAAGTGTGCGTTCTCGTACACTGAAGAACGAGGGATCGCGTCCCGCCAGGGTAATAAACTTTGGGAGCGTTCTTCTGATCAAGTACTGCTTGGCGGACAAAAGGGGTGCTGTGGTTGAACAAGTGTCGCATACTATAAAGTATGCTTGCACCCAGTCAGCTTGCGCGGGCCGATTACACTTGGTTCACAGACTATACACATCCAAAGCCACTCCAACACTACAGTTACCCTTACAAGCACTTCTCACCCTACAAACAATCTCTGCTAGACAGCCTAAGCCACTTGGTAGAGATACATTGGCTGTATCGTCCGCACTTCGGTCGGGATAGGCCGGTCCTGCAGTGGACACTCAAACGGCTGATGAGATGAGATGAGATAAGGGATAGTAAAGCAGACAGTCGGTGTTTGCTAAGTGTTCTTCTTCCCCTAGAACAAGGCAGCAACTAATTAATTTACATCCCGTTTCTCACTGTACTGCTGTGTGAAGAAGAACATCCCGGAAACTAACTGATCCGACCAGTGTGACCGGCACGATAACACGATAATCAAAGTCGGTTTATTCCAGTTGCTCGCTGGGTATGCTAACCACTACCTCTCTGGACTAGCATACAAAAGTCAGAGGTGTATAAGTCATGTATAACAGTATCTGTGCGTGTTGTACAGAAAGAAAGTTTTACTGGTAAAATCGCCTATGAATTATTTTGTGCGTGCTGTACAGATTGGAGTTTTTATACGCGTGAATGTGTGCATGAGAATGGGTGGGGTGCAGTAGGTTGGCGATGGGTTGGATGGGGTGTGGGGGGTTAGCGAAGGGTTGGATGGAGTGGGGTGGGATGCTCTGGTGTTGGAAGAGAGGGGTTGTGTGAGATGGGAAAGGTTGGAGTGCGTTGATTGGGGTTGATCGATCTTCGTGAGCGGGGGAGGTGTGGAGTGAGTTTGGGCGGTGTGTGGTTGCCTAGCATGGGGTTGGATGGCGCGGGGGTAGGAAGAGGTGAGATTGTATGAGGCAGGTGAAGTAGGGTGTGTCGAAGTGTAGTTGAAAAGGATGGGCTACCCGAGGAGGGTGGGTTGGAATGGGATGGGGTGGGGGGAGGATGAAGCATGGTGGTGTAGGCTAGGGTGGTGTAAAATGAGGTGGGAAAGGGTGGGGTGAAGTGTATGGAGCCGAGGTGAAGTGGAGTGGCGTGAGCATGCTAAAGTCTGGATCTGTGAATTAAGTATTGATTCGAGTCCATAGAGAAGGACTTTGATATTTATGGGAAGGTAGAATGACCAGTAAGATATTTATTAAATGGCACTACAGATCGTTCATCGTTCATATCGTTTATAAAGGCTCCAGCATGCTTGCATGCGTCTGCCTTGGTCGCCTGATGACGGTTCTCGACCTTGCTCGATCTCTGGTTGCCTCCTTATTCAGTCCCTTATCCTTTAGGTCACCTTCTGTGACCTCGTCCCAGGTATTTTTCGGTCAGTCTCTCGCAACCCTACCCCCAACGTTTATATTTCTCACTTTCCACATCCAACTGCCATCCTCCATCCTCTCCATATGCGCAGACCTCTCAATATACCCTTCCTCATCACAACACAAATACACTCCAGTCCCATCCTTCCTCTCACCTCTTCGATTGTAAACTTAGCACCCCCAGGCCTCGCCCTGAAGGACGCACTACACATCCATCTGATGATAGAGAGAGATGGAGCTCACGTTTCATCAGCCCTCGGGACTAGCTTCTGACCTTGCCCATTTGCTGAACTTTTTCAGTGTTTCAGTAATACAGGGAGTAGACCAGCATGCTCTCTAATACAAATTCCTCTAACTGTCCACACCAAACTACATGAACATTAAACACAACACTTCCTTTTTCAAAATTTTGTAAAATGGCATCGCAACACTAAGTCTCTTAGTCCCCAGGGGAAGGGAGGGGGGCTATAAAAGCCCCCACCATTCGCTCTTCTCCCAGCAACGACCAAGCAAGATGCCTGGAAACACTGTCTGACTCACTTCTTCAACATTCTCGGCCATTCCTCTAAATTTCTCTCTGTTGAGCACCACCGATCCTTCTCTAAACCTCATCTTCTCCTCCACACAGAGAATCAGCTGTCTGAGACAACTGATAGCAGATCCTTCTCTGTATCCTCCTACTTTCTCCATACCCATTTTAACCCGCCCCGTCCCGACCACTTTTTGACCACTGGTACCCCCCAATCCCGACCATTTTTCGACCCTTTTTTTTTTTTTGCTAAAACTTTCGCTTTTGGTGAGAAACATCGAAAATTCATAGAGAAATCGCTCACCTGAGGTTTAAAATACTCATTACAGGTAGGAGAGCCTCCTTACCTTACTGGGTTTTCTATCAGGCTGGCACCAAAGAAAACGAGTTCTATGGGAGGATAACTATTTCACACCACTCATAAACGGTATTTATTTATTTACTGTTACGAATTTATATGTAGTACAAGAGTATATTGGTTTTCAAGCAGTAATATAGGCATTATAAGCATTGTTTCACTCACTAATACCTGACCTTTTTTTGCCACATTACCTGATCATCATTTCTAACTGTTTCTTCCTCTAATGCTATGTAAAGTTTGTCCTCCACATTGTCATTGATTGGGGAATCACTCTGGCCCTGAATTTCGTACTGTGGCATGACATGGCTATACTGGCCAGGTCACTGATAACAGGTGAATTGCTGAGAAAAGGGCATACAGGGGGGGGGAGGAGGTCATGCTGGGTAAGGCATTGTCCCTGCCTGGCATCTTGTTGAGGAAGGTGTCCCGTGTATACGTACCAAAAATGACTCGCGAAAATTGAAAATTGTGGAAATTATGAACCTTGCAATTGCAGGACGTTGAAGTACGTCCTCGGGATTAGCTGTGACAAAACGTGAGGACGTGGAAGTACGTCCTCGGGACAGCGCTGGTTAAAGGCAAAGGTGGCTGTTTTGTATATGTACGCAACAACATATCTTGCTTTCGTGTTCCTGAACTTGAATCTTCTGATTTCTCCACTTTCTGGCTTCGGCTTTCCTGTCATTCTCTGTTTAAATGCTGTTTACATATCCCGTAATGCTACTGACTACGAAAAATTCTTCAACTATCTTACTTCTAAGATTGAACACATCCCATCAATTTCTCCTTTCTCTGAAATCTCTGTTCTAGGAGATTTCAATGTTCACCATCATCTTTGGTTCTCCTCTCCTTTCACTGATCCACCTGTTGAACAAACCTACGTCTTTTCTATGCTTAATGACCTAGAGCAGCTTGTGCAGCACCCTACCACGTATCCCTGAATGCCTTGGGGAGAGTTCTAACATACTTGACCTCTTCCTTATAACTAATCCTTTGCTTAGGTTGTTAATCTTTAATCTCCTTTGGGCCCCTCTGATCATAGCCTTATCATCTTAACCTGTCCTAATACTCCAGTGAAACCTGTGGGTCCTCTCAAGAAGCGACGGCTGAGGCACTTTGGGGCTGCTGGTTGGGAGGTCTTCAGGAGGCACTACTTTGATTTTCCCTGAAATAATCATTGTTTCCATGGCTGGTAGCCATCTGAAAGTGCCTCGTGAATTACGGAGGTTATTCTTTCGGGCAAGGAAATATAAATCCCATTCTCTTATCCTAAGACCAAAGCAAAAAAAAAATTGTTTTAATTAAGCTTGTTCTAATGCTGTCCACAACAAGGAGAGGGTCTGCAAAAGGTACTGGAGCCAACCCACCCCTGAATATCATTTCGTTTATGTTTCTGCCCTGATTCTTGCGAAGTTTGTTCTTCGCTCTGTTAAAAATAATTTCATATCCACGAAATGCTCTGAACTCTTCAACTCAGATTCTTCCCGCTCCTTCTGACACCTTGCTGAAAACCTTTCTAACAACTTCTCGTCATTATCCTTTCCTCCTCTCTTCCTCTCTGATGGTTCTGTAGCTGTTTCTTTTACTGATAAAGCAGAACTTTTCGTGCAAACTTTCTCCTTCAAATCCATCTTATACGACTCCAGTTCTGTTCCTCCATCACTTCCTGCTCTCAGGCTTTCTTATTGCTGACGCTGAAATTTTTTCAACTGATGTATTTTCTGCCATCACTGACCTCAATACTAACAAGGCATATGGGCCTGATGGGTCCCTCCTGTTGTCCTCAAGAACTGTGCTTCTGTGCGTATACCCTTTGTCCGTCAACTTGTACCTTTCCTTCTTGCTGATAGTCTGCTATCACTCAGCTTGTCCCAACGAATGGGGACCATTCTCAGCCCTCGAACTATTGACCCATTTGCTTTAACATTCTGTGTTTCAAAAAGTTTTGTATCAGTTTATAATAAAACATTTTCAAAGCCCCTTTCCTGTCAAAACCTTTCTGATCGTCAGTATGGGTTTTGCCAGGGATGCTCCACTGGCGATCTTTTCACCTACCTTCCAGATTCCTGGTTATCCTCCTTTCGGGACTGTTGGCGAAAGCTATAATATTGCACTTAACATCTCAAAGGCTTTCGATCAAGTCTGGCATAAATCTTTAACATTCAAATTGCCCTCTTACGGTTTCTGTGCTTCTATCTGTGCCTTCATCTATAGCTTCCTTTATGGTCGTTCTATAGCCGCTGTCGTAGGCGGCCATCATGCTTCTCCTATAGCTATCAATAATGGGGTTCCTCTGTACTATCACCAACTCTCTTCGTCCTATTCATCAATGACCTTCTAAGCTGTACAGCTAACCCTATCCACACATATGCTGATGACTCCACTCTTCACCTTTCCATTCGCATCCTCTAGTGTCCATGTTAGCAGTTACTTCAGCAATCAAGCTATGAGGCTATGGCGCACCCAGTGCCTGACTTGGCTTATATCTCTGATTGAGGTAAAAGTAATCTTGTTGTTTTTAATGCTTTACATCTTTCAATTCATGAAAATCTTCTGCAGGAGCATCCTCTAATTTACAACAGTCTCCAACTCAATCATGCATCATCCTTAAACATACTTGGGGTTTCAATCTCTCGGGATTAATCTCGGAAAGATCATATTAAATCACCTGTAAAATCTGCTTCCAAGAGATTAGGTGTGCTAAGCCGACCCCGTGCCTTCTTTACACCTGCACAGTTGTTGACTTTATACACGGGTGTTCTTCATCCAAGTGTAGAGTACGACTTTCATGTGTTGGGAGTTTCCACACATACAGCTCTTCTCAACAAGATGGAGTCAAAGGCTTTTCGTCTCATCAGCTCATCTCTTACTGGTTCCCTTAAACCTCTGTCTCTTCACCACAATGTTGCATCTTCATCTTTTTTCTATCGCTACTTCAATGGTCACTGCTCCTCTGAAATGTCTGTTTGCATCCCTCCACCACTATGTTGGGTGCGTATCACTCGTCTAGCAACAAACTCTCATCCCTTTTCTGTTCAACCCTAATGCAAGAGTTAATCATTACTCCCAGTCCTTCAATATGCAACAGGTCAGCTCTGGATCTGTCTTCCTCTATCTGTATTTTCTACTGTCCGTGACCTCCAGTGTTTCAGATACAGTGTGTCCAGGCGTCACGAAATGAGCAGATCTTGAAGTTAGCTCTCTGTTTATTTATTCATTTATTTTATTTATTTAATAATTTTTTTGAGGGAACAATCTTTCAGGCTTCTGACCATTAGTTCCCTCTTCCATGCTTAAAAAAAAAAATAAAATCAGTCATTTCTTTAGGTTTGAGTCTTTATTGCTCAGGTCTCACTACCATACAACACTAACACATACAGCGTAGAGAGATCACTTAGCAAAGAGGAAGAGCCCTTTCATTGTCAGGAGAGGCAACAGCTCCCCGAACTTCCTCCAACCACTCATTACCCTTGCCATAGAGCCCCACCTCCAGCATATAGAATGTCCCCCATATAACGAAGCTCTATGACACACTCAAGACACTCAACAGGAAGCTCACTCCTTTCACTCCTAGCAATCTCTACATGCTTTCCCCGGCACGCTGCACACACGAAATCAGCATTATCTCGCAGTCTACTTCTAATACCATTACATCTTTTATGCATCCACTTCACAAATACTGCACAAGATGAAGTTTCTTCTCACACATTTGTGGCAAACCGCACATGGTTTCTCTCTCTCTCTCTCTCTCTCTCTCTCTCTCTCTCTCTCTCTCTCTCTCTCTCTCTCTCGTGTGTGTGTGTGTGTGTAAACTTGCTAGTCGTCCTGCTGGTGGAGCTTGGTGGCCTGCTGGGAAGACAGGCGAACAGATGTGTGGATGGGTAGATGAGTTGCGCCTGAATTGAGTGCTGATACTACCGCTTCATGAGGTATGGTAAACGCAATTATAAACCGCAGTTACGTGATATGCATTTGTTAGGAATTGTTTGAAAGGAAGTATATATGGAAACTCTTTCGTAAGATATGAAACATAATGAAGTATACCGTATAAAACATCGCATCACCTCAGTAACCTGTCTAGCCCCGCGCTGCCTGGGCGGGGGAATGGAAAAATTAACTAAAGTCGATATTACAAGAATTTTATGTTCTTTTCAAGATTATATTGAATTTTTTTCGACTTTACTAGTAATGCAAGATATAAAAGGAACAGGTTACCGATAAACACCAAAACATCTTTTTTTTTTTTTTTTTTTTCCGATAGAGTAACAAGCTAAGAAAAATAGTTGATGACAATAAACAAAGGAAATTGCCGTGAGCATAGCATCTTACTGCTACTTTCAACAAGATGTCCACGGTGAGAGTGGAAATTTTACTGAACACGTAGACTGTTCAGTAACTATTCCTGAAACTAGAGTCAAGTGGATATGGAATGGTTTTTTCACCTAGACATAAGTAACTTGAATAGACCAAAATTACCCAGACTGAACCTGGCCAAAAGAAAAAGAAGTAAAGTGATGAGTCATAGTTATCCTAACCTGCCTAGAACTTATAAGCAGGGTCTGAATGGACCTGAAGAGGTGTGATGTTAGCACTGGACTAATGTAATCTTAATTAGGTCACTTTGACTTTTCTGACACTTTTATTAGGACGTCACTGATACGCGGTCAGCAAACGTAATTTTTCCAACTCATTAGCACTAAGAGATCATCTTTCTGTTCCTCAAAATTACCTCGTGCTTTTGTTTCCCTGCCTGTAAATGTGGAGACTCTGCCCTCACTTGCTGGTGCAACGCACAAAAGCACAGTCGTCAAACCTGTCTTAAACCTGTAGTGGCCATGTACCTTAGTGACCCTTATGCAATCGATAAATATAAATAACCTGTAATATATAAGTAACAGGGCAAGCTACACTGCCTCCCAATGACACTCAGAGTCGGACAAAAAAAAAAAAAAAACTTTCACCGCGCACCATTTCCGCCTTGTAGTCAGTAGACAGCAATAATTACATGCTGCTTGTGATGTGCATTAGTCACATTCAACAGATAAATATTGATAAATAAAAACAGTACCATCATTCACGAGGGACAGCAAGATGGTCTTCACAGTTACAGAACACTGACATGTTCCTGTGCAACTTTTCATAATGATTAATGAACACTGCTAAAAAATACGATCTCAATAATACGAGTACTTGTTTATATAGCTTGACTTTTCACCACATAAATCGCTTTAACATGCCTATAATAATAATAATAATAATAATAATAAATAAAAATGAAAAAGTGCATAGATCTGTTGGATAAAGGGACAGTTGTGCCCATTTCGAAGCAAATTCGTGGAGAAATAAAGGAATGGCGCTAAGCTGAAAAAGCGTTTGGAATAAGAAGAAAGAATCTGGAGAAATAAAAAAGTTTTCCACATTTTTAGTTCTGTGAAGATCTAATAAAAGATTATGTCAGCAGCCTTTCTTACCCACCTCGACGCTAAGAGAAATTACTGACAGAAGTGAATGATATATAAGTACTAAACAATGTGAACATATATATAATTAGTTGCGTATAAGATAATATGTATACGCTCACTATTGTCAGACACAGTATTATGTATGCTTCCTCAAACTGAACATATGCAAACTTACTTCACTATCACAGAGATCTGTTGATTTGTTCACACACACACACACACACACACACACACACACACGCACACCACAAAACAGTATATTGTAGAGACTGTCATCACCATCATAGTCATCATCACTGACTTTCCTCATCTTAGGATGGATGGAATCATGGGAAAAAATTCGTGTAGGCAACTGTGTGAGTCAGTGATGAGGTGAACTCTAGTTCCATCCACTCAGGTGCTTCACGAGATTCACCCACCACGGAGCTCTATAGAATGGAGAGGCTGTCTCATGGGTGGCGGCGCGTAGTTTGTGTGGCCGCCGCCAGGGGCCCAGGGCCGCCCTGATGATGTTTATGCACTACACCCGACGCCCTGGCCTTTTGAAATCAGCCAGTGAATTCGGAAAATATAGTGCCATAATCCACTGCGCAGCTGAAATATAGTGCCATGGTCCACTGCTCAGAAATGTAAGCAACAGCCAAACAGAAACAGTAAGCTAAGAACAATGTTCCAATTGCAGTACCATGGTGGAGGCGACGAGTTGGGTGTTTTAATGTGGCGGCCAAAGTCACACGGTCGCTGCAAAGATAACCCCTCCATACTGTAGAGTTCAGTGTCGCCCACACAAAGGCTCAAAGATGTTCGATTGCGCTGCCCTGCCCCTCTGTCAGGCAAAAATATTGGCTCCCCCTTGGTTAGGAATTTACCGCCTTGTGTGTACTTATGGGGTGGAGCCAGGATTCCACGAGATCTAATGGTAAACAAAGGGTGTGTGGTCTGTTTCACTCGGCATGCTGTTGATTAGTTCTCTCACTATCATATTCTTCATTTTCCATGCTTTCTGAGCCCTACCGAATCTCACCTACAGCTGGGAAAAAAGATGCAGAAGTGTGATGAATTTACCTAACACTAAGGTATTCATTTGAGATATTACTTGACCAAATGCTGAAGTGCTAAATACTAAACTTTAACTCTTCCGAACCCTCAATGAATACGTGAACCTTTGCATCATTAAAGCAGGAGTTGTGAGGTAGTGAGGGTCGAAAAGGGGGAAAAGCGTGGTCAAAAGCTCAACCATTTTGGATATTTTGGCTCAGACAGCGACATGGTCTGGATATTTATTCTGGATTGAGGTGTTACATGATAAGCAAATGTGTGTAGGTAGCGTACCATTACCCGTAGCTATTAACTACAACTTTTGTTGTAAATATTTTTTGTTCTAATTGCTTCTGTATAGAAACTTAGTTTACTTCTGCATGCCAGACCAACAAATTCCCTGAATGATTCCCGAGTTTTCACTTAAAATGTTTAGAATTTTTTCAAGACAAAAGCTCCAGTGACCTGCTCACCTCATAAACAAAGGGAGGCTAATCTGACATGTGGTAATGGCGTGTCCTCGGCCCATAGTCATACAGGCTATGGACGCTCGCTAATACCTCTTCCTTGCCAGTATCTTTCTGCATTTGACAGGTTATTCTTGTATGTTATTCATGCAATCAATGTACCTATTTCAGAGAAATATATAGCGTGACAACAGCGAAGTGTGTTAGATTAAAACAAAGACGCTGAGGAAGAAGTACTGGAAGTCTTTCTAAAATGAGGAGAATGCGGTCTCTAAAGTGAATACGGAATGGACATTAGGCCATGGACACATATTCAGTATATCCATTTTCTTTTAGTTGGAGCAACTCTAGTATTTATTTAGATAATCGCGCTGTGATTTTATTTAGGTGAAAGTCGGTCATAGAATTCAGAGTGTACTGGTGTCCCTAACTCTTATTGTGGAGACAATTACAAAATTCTATTCCCACTAATTCTAAACATTTTTGTTTAGCTCAAAATGAGCCACAGCAACCTAAGAATGTTTAATAATTATTTGGAAAGGTCAGTACTTTGAGAAGGTCATTCTACTACAGTTTTTTTTTTCTTTTTTTAACCAAGAGCTTGTTTCTTTTCCTTCCAAACGGATAATCTATAAATGACGACAAATCAGTATTATTTATGAGGCCAATTTCAATCCCAGTTGTAGACTATATACAACATTTTATATTTCCTCACAGAAAGTTCGACACCGAGATCTATTTACAGGATTAATTTTCTCTCAGGATAGGAGCGTCCATAACTCCACTCGTGATAAACAAAGACGAATCGATGAACGAAGATTATGACCAACGATCAATACAGTACATTCGTACATAAGCCGTAACTTATTATGTTGACCAACATCGGGTGTAAGTGGAAGGTACACAGCAACCTGCCTTCACCAACCATATCGATTAAGTCGCCATTCCACCTAAGGCAAGGTGGGAAGCAACAGCACTACAAAATTGTTAAGTGTTTTGTGCTTTGACGGTTTTGCTACATTCTAAACTCTCAGGTGATCAGGACAACACCTGGATTCCTTTCCATCTAACGCAAGACTGATTTTTTCTTTTTCAGTTGAGATAGAAATATACGAGCCAGAGAGTGATAATATTGATACCATTAACCTTCCATTGTTGGGATATCATAGTCTGGTCCAGATAACGTCAGAAGTTTCTTGTACCTGAGAGTGAGTCAGAGGTACCCGATACAGTTAGTCTTCTTGTCTTTTGTCTTTAACGTCATATGTTGACATAAGGAATCTGAAAGATTCCTGAGACCCGTGTTTCTCCATCACGATGCGTCTGCCACGGGATTCCTGCTCACGAAGTCTGTCTTGGTCTCTCTTGATTCGATCACTGCAGGTTATAGGAGCCTTCCCTTACACCATACCTAAGAACGACCAAAAGCCCAAGTTTAGCTACCTTCTGTGTTTATGGTCCATCTTCATCCAGGTCACCGTACTGAACGGGAGTTTCCTCATGGGTTGGTATTACTTACTGAGCGTGCTGCCAAGTTTAGGAGACATTGTCTTTAAGTATACTACCTTCGTTTTCGTCGTCATATTTGTTTTCATTCCTTCGATTCTCATGTTTCAAAGCAAAAAACTGGCCGCTTTTCTGGCAGATCTGTGTTTAGACGAGAAGCCTGTCACTCAGGGAGAACGAATATCGAAGAGTAACAAAAAGTGGATAATCCTACTAGCGCTATTCGCAGCTGGATGTCTATGCGTGCCGGATGTGATAAATAGGTCTGGCTTGAACACGCCTGTCGAAATAATCTTCGTAATTGCACTTCTTCCCTTCACATTTATGTTTATGGCTATGCCACTTGAGTTAACGGAGAACACCTTTGAAACGCTCTCGGAACAACTGGTTTCTGCTGCTGATTTAACCCTCAGAACCATGTTGGCCTGTCTACCCCCCAACACCGAAGACGAGGATTCGACGAAGCTCATCTCTGCTCTCCACGCTCTCGAGAACAGTATTCGAAAGGTGAGTTAAGCTCTTAAATGCGATGACGTCCTTCTCGTTATGGTTTTGCCCTCTCCACGCGATTTCATTATAATTATTTGCTAGACTGTCAAATTGCTAATAATACCAGCCATAAATTAATTATTTTGACATCGTATTTTCTTTGATTCTCATAATTTTCAATTTATTTTTAGTAAATGGAGACTTTGAACACTGCTAATCCAAGCCATAATGTAATCCCTTTATAGTTTAATTCCTTTACTACGCTGATGTCTTTTGGTTCTATTTTTTCCATCCCCAAACGATGATATCAAGATTTAGAGACATTTCAATCTGTTAGGGTCAGATACAGCCTTCTTAACCTATTCACCACCACGACGTGTTTATCTTCTTGCTGCCTCCTGCTTTACAGAGACGCCGAACATGGTGAAATGAATATAGGTTTCTCAGGCTTCTTTAATACCGTCCCCACAACGAAGTAAATAATGTCTTAGTAGTTTTTCCAGACTGACAGCCATGAAATCATCAGCAGACCTCCATTTTTACTTTAATGCTTCGTTCTTTATTGGATGAGTAAGGGTGTAGGGGCCAGGGGTTAGGCTGATCAATCGCAGTATTTAAATCAAGTAATCAAGCGCCTGTCCCTGAGCGGCATTATGTGAGCAACAAACCCCAACCATTCCATGGCCTTAAACCCTTATAGGCCACATCCACTCGAGTGCCTTAACCCAAAAGCCCACTGGTCGTAAACAGTAACTTGATCAGTTTCCCACACTACCAGTAAAGAACAGTTCTCTAATTTTCCGCAGGCTAGGAAACAAAGAATCAATAGCAAAATATAAATCACTTAATTATCTATTTATTTATATACCTAGGCTGCATCCCCCAAGGAATAGGAGGTAACCGAGACAGGACGACACCCTCCCAGTTTACTCATCCGCACAAACACATCCATTCGCATCTTGCCCCAAGGGGAGAAGGGACAGATCCTCACTGCACCACACGGCACGAGGGTCAACTGAACTATAATAACTCCAGAGTGTAACATACAAAGAAACAAAAAAAAAATCCCAATTATTTTTCCCCTTTTAGACAGGTGGTTGCACCTTGTCATGGATTACTAGTTCCCAGTCATAATTAAAAAGCACCTCCACATCGTAACGATATATTTTCCAACAGTCAGGAAAGGCCCTAGATTTTTTTTTTTTTTTTTTTTTTTCGACAGTTTGAAAATTACACAAGCATCAGAAAAGAGAACTCGTCTGTTCCTTCTCACGATTGAAAAGGCCTACGCGTTGCCTAGATTACCACTATAAATTACAGCTCCCAATTTTCCTTAAGAATTATATCCGTAAAGACGTTGCCCTATATTACCATTTCCCTGCCATCAATCTGTACCAAGAAATGATGTTAAAATCTGTCATAAAGTTCATCCATTCATCCATGACCCTAACCCACTCCCCCACTGGACAGATACCTGGTATTTCCTCCATAAGTAGAGAAAAACCTAGACTTTGCCTTGCAATAACTCTCTAATCGTCCTTTGATTGAGTAACGCCAAGTCGTTGTCGTTAACTGACGTGTAAAAGAAATCTCTCATCTTCACCCAACTGAGGAAGAAACGCCCAGGCTTTGCCCCAGACTAGGAATGTAAACAACAATTCTGTCTTGTTTTCTGGCTGAGAAACGTTTAAACCTTGCCATCAACTTGCAGTATTTGATAAAATTTTCTGTTCATCACCAGAGTAAGAAACGCCTAGCTCTTGCGTAGACTGTCAGTGTAAACGTCTTTTTTTTTTTTTTTTTTTTTTTTTTCAAACTGAGAATCGTCCAAACCTGACCGTAAACTAGCAGTGTAAATAAAAATTCTTCATTTTCCTCTAGAATAAGAAACGCCAACAGTTTGCCGTAGATGATCGTTGTAAACAGCAACTGTCTACTCTTTTTCAGACTGAGAAGCGCTAGATCTTGAACTCGACTTTAATGTAAACAATAATTTTCTGCGTTTGACCAAAGTAGAAACATCTAAACTTTGCCGCAAACTACCACGTAAACAGCAATTATATATCCGTTTTTTTCCAGAGTAAGAAACACCTAGACTTTGTCTATATAGACAAGTAATTTAAACAATGTTCTAATCTTCTCCAAAACTGGGAACCACCCATCATCAGCCCTAGACTATTATGCTTTTACTCTAACTTTGTTCAGATCTTCTTCCTTTTGCAGTTTATGTCATACAGGTCAGTGGTAGAAAGAGACAGCGCTACTGCTCAACATTCTTTACATAGTTGTTCTTCGTGACTAGTATCATATTCTAGTGTTAATCGCATGTTACAGCTCAGTATTCAAGATGGAGAGACAGACGGTATAACAAGGAGGCAGGCCTAAAAAGTACTGAATACGGACGGTGGGTGTTAGCGACAAAGTGGGGGCATGTGGTGTATGGTGCGTAGGTAGACTAATAGGCCTTAAGGAATGGTATGTTACGCTAATGCCCGATGTTGGGTGCATTGAAAAAAAAAAAAAATCTCCATTCTTCACAGACTGAAAAGCTGCTTGACGCTGCCCTGGACTACCAATTCCCCGTCATCAGCCTGTACCTGCTGGTGAGTACGGCCCAGGCTGTGGGCTCCTCCTACGCCATCCTGAAGGGCGGCATAATCCAGCCAGGCACACTCGGCGTAGTCTGCATCAGCTACGCAGTCATCATAAGGCTGTGTAGGATGGGCAACACCTTCGTCAGGCAGGTAGTGATGAGAGAGAGAGAGAGAGAGAGAGAGAGAGAGAGAGAGAGAGAGAGACAGACAGACAGACAGACAGAGAGACAGAGACAGACAGACAGACAGACAAACAGACAGACAGAGATGCTTAACCTCTTACATATTCGTCAGACAGGCAGTGATATACAAAACTCCAGAGATGGGAAGACTGTATTCACATATGGAAATTATATTAGACGCATCTACCTGTTACATCAGAAAAAACTGGAACTGTGAAAACAACGTCCGTTATTTTAAGTGGTTAATTACGTAACGCCTCTCCCTTGGCGATTATCTCTGCACAGTACATATCCTTGCATGCCCTTCGTATGGTACTAATGTAAGCGCTGTCGATACTAAAATGATATAAACAGCATACAGTACAATGCTACTATTTAATGTGCAGAATGCATAGTTAAGGAAGACGTAAAGCCTTTAGGGCACCAATAATAAGACGACGAAAGAGGGAAATAGTTAAACGCTTTTGGTTTCTAATGTGTAGGTAAAAAAATTCAAGTATTTACGATATGAGAAAAGTAGCTGGTGCAATGAAGGCCTTGATAAGCAACAGAGGCTTGAGTGTTGCAGCTGCACGAGGCTTCCATGAAGGAGTGTTAGTGCCAACTTTAACATATTGATGTGAGACCATGGTGTGGCACGAAAATGAAGAGTCAAGAGTAAGAGCAATGGAGATGGGACTGCTGAGGAATGTATGTGGGGTACAGAGGGTGGACAGGATGCGAAATAATGTGATTCGTGAAAGATGTGGAGAGAGGAAGTCAGTGGACACCAGAATCGAAGAAAGTTTACGGAGATGGTATGGTAATATGGAGTGAATAGATAACAATAGAGTGGTGAAAAAGGTATATCTGAGCGAATTTGAAGGAAGGAAGAGGCGAGGTAGGCCAAGGAGAAGGTGGAGAGATATGGTGGATAAGTGTGTGAGGAAGAGAGGTTTGGAAGTCGGTGAGGCTAGGGAACTGACAAGAGATCGAGCTGGCTGGATGAATGTTGTGAGGAGAAGTGCATGATCAGGGATTTGGCACCCTTTTTAACGTTGCAGCGTCCGGATTGACTCAGTCGGATACATGTATGTGAAGCTACAGAACGTGGTGCATGTTTTTGGCGTATCCGATAGAGCCAGGATTCCGGGGGCTTGAATGAATGACTGCAAGCGTGGCCCATGGATTGGGCAAACTTGGACTGTCTGGACATTGCTACTCCTCACCCTGCCCTAGGGTGGGAAAGGAGATCTGGATGATAATGATGATGATGATGATGATAATAAATAATAATAATAATAATAATAATAATAATAATAATAATAATTATGATAATAATAATAATAATTCTATATATCTCTCATCCAATCCTACGTTGCCCTATGAGAAGCGTAGGAGCCTGGGGCTAGGCAAGTTGGTCCTGACATTTAAGATGAGAATGACCAACCTCACTCATCCCTGAGTGGCATTACGTGAGCAATAAACCCCAACAATCCCTTGGATATAAACCTTCACCGACTCAATCCGATTGGAGCGCCTTAATTACCCACTAAACCACCAGGCGGCTTTAATTTGGTTGTATGGTTACCACCCAGGATAGTAAATGGTTTCCTGGTGTACAGCAAACCATTTGACTTGTCATTCGGTGTAGAGTAACCCACAGGCAGAACAAAGAGGAAAGAATGAAGGAAAGAAAGACAGAATAAATACTACTACTATAAACCACTGCTACTGCTACTACTACTAGTACCACTACTACTACTACTACTACTACAACTATTACTACTACTACCACCACCACCGCTAGTACTGCTACTACTACTACTACAAGCTAAGAAACATGGAGATTCTGTACAGCAAACTTAGAGAATCAACGGGAAATGCAAAGCTTTGTATTAAGAAATCTAAGTCTAAATGCATGATATTTGGCAGAGGAGGGTATGATGAAGAATTACAAAAGTTGGTAATTGCAGGAGATAACCTTCAGGTCGTTGACTGTTACAAATATTTACGATATTGTTACTTCCCCGTCCCACACTGCCACAGACTCCAACAGCAGTAGTTCAGTATAGGAAGGACGTTGCCCAGTGAGTTGTTCTTCCCATGGTCAGCCTTTCGGTGTGCAACAAGACCAGCTGAGACATTGTAAAGAAACTCTGGCTTCTTAAGTTCACTGTCTTTATTTTCCCAAAAGTTACACTTAATGCATGCCAACTACACTTCACTGTTTTCACAGGTACCGGAGCTATACAGTCTTCACTTACACTTAATGTTTGCCCATTTCACTTCACTGTTAATCACAAGTACCTACAGGTTCTCTCTTCATACCTGATCTTTACATCTTCACTTATGACACTGAACTGACACTGAACTGAAACGAAACTGAACTGAAAACTGACTGAAACTGCTCTAGTCTCTTTTCCATCCTCATATAAGCTTCCTAGATTGTAGTGTGATCTATTACTTCTCCAAAGTTCTTGTGCATTCTCGAGGGAGCAACAGTTACAACAGTTGTCAACTCAGAGACGTCCAAAATATCCTAGAGTTTTCTTACACTACTTAACACTCTGAACTATTTAGCATACAAACTGAGATAAAATTACATGATTTAACAAACATTCAAATTAATAAAACAGTATAGAGAGAAAAAAAGAGTATAAAAATTAATGCATAACTTACAAAATACCTCCGCTCACAAATCGCAGGCTAACTGGCAATTCTTACACATAACGGTAAAAATACGAGAAACACCGAGAAACTTCCAGTAATTCCTACATCTCAACAATGTTATATACAGCATCATGGAATGGGTCAAAGAGGTGTTGAGTTTGGGCTGAACAAGCTTTATGCAAATCTCAATTTTGTCCTTAGAAGCATCAAGGGTGTCTGTACACACTCTTATTTCTTTTTAGCGCATATTGCCTCCCTGACCATGGACTGGCTTTGTGGGATGGCAACAGAATAACAAACACGAATAATTTCAACAGATTTGAGGTTGCAAGGAACTAATGATAAGTTTAAATGTACCTCCAGACATGAGCATTCGTGATGTTGCTGAAGAAAGTAAACAACAATTATTTAAACATCACATTGTTGTAATTCAAGTGAGATTTTTCAGAAAGATTTTGACTTCACCAAACCCTCTTCTGAATATTATTTTCAGTGTTTTATTCGAACTAGCAGATATTAATTTTGTTTTGAATATGCACTTTTTATTTGCTGCATCTTTTACCTTGATGTCTGGTGGCATATGACCCTGGTAGTTGCACCGCCAGATTTTAAGTATATTCCATCAATCAATCAACCCTCTTCTGAAGATGTGTATTCCATGACTCAGACTAGAATACATAAATAGTATAAAAGAAAACTTCTGGGGCAGATATAACAAGAGATTTTAGAACGTTCAAACAGTAGTCTTAATATTATGAGTTCAAAGACACAAACAGCTAAGGCGATATTTTTCACAAGTTAAACAACAACAACAACAACAACAACAACTACTACTACTACTACTACTACTACTACTACTCAAAAATTCGCAGTGCTCCAAAGATTGCATCACTGAGTTTGAAAGCCAGTGCACACTGTCTCATTAAATTCCTTTTACTCTAACGACCTAAAAGCCCTATCTTCTCATCTTGAATGGCGAGGTCTGGCAATATATATATATTTTTTTAAATAACAGAACAGAGGAAGGAAAAACAAATGAATTTAAGAAGTAATCCATACACCACTAACACTAGAATATGGTGCTAATCACGAAGAAGTGCTATGGAAGAATGCATAGCCGTGTCATTGCCTTTTTTCCCTGACACAGTTACATGAAACAAGATAGAAAATGATGACAATTTGAGCCCTTCTATTTGAGCACCTATTTCCTCCTTGACATGTCCATGGCAGGTGGGTGGCGTGGTGGGAACGCTGAAGGATCTCAAGTGTGTCATCACCAGTCCCTACGTCAGGTCAAAGGTAGGGGTGAGAGTGAAGGGGTGAGGTGGGTGTCGATGATAGTGAGGGGTGGGGTGGAGAGAGGGTAGGAGTCCGACAGAGTGCGGTGATTGAAAGCGAGCATGAAGCGAGTGTGAGGTGTGTGTGAAAGTGAGACGGGAGTGAGGCTGGGTGTGAGTGGGAATGCGGGATGGGGGTAGGGACAGGGTGAGAGTGAGATTGAGTGACTGGGACTGGAGTTGGTTGTAAGCGAGATTCAGGGACGAGGGTGGATGCGAATTTGAGGGTTAATGAGAGTGGCAGATTGGGGGGTGAAGCTAGGTGTGAGCAGGTGAGAGTCTGAGGAATGCAGTGAGTCCGAGTGCCTTTGTAGATATCGTAACATCTCTTTCTTTGCGATTTATTATGCACATGGCATCACAGTACCCCGTTGTATGTTACCGAGGCAGTCTAAATCGATATTAAAGCTATATAAACATCATAGAAAAGAATTTATGGTGTAGTATATAAAATAAATCCAAAAGGAAGAGGCGCTACGAAGCCTCCGATGTCACCTAGGACACGGGTTAGGAATGGGACTGGGGTGAAGTGAGGGTCTGAGAAGGAATGAGGAGAGTGAGAGGGAGGATGAGGCGGGTGTGGTGTGAGGATGAGAATGACAATTAGAAAAAGGATGTGGGGGGGGGGGCAGAGTGTGAAAGAAGGTGAGGGTGAGGCGGAGGAGGGGTGCAGATGAGGGTGAGAATGACAGTGAGTGTGAATGAGGATGGGGGACCGAAGTGTGAGAGGAGGTGAGGGTTAGTCGGAGTGTGAGTGAAAGTGACAGAGATTTTTGATTGGAATATCAGTGTGGGTGAGGGTGAGGATAAGAGTGTATTTGAGGGTGAGGGTAAGGGTGAAAGTGAAGGTGAGTGAGAGTGAGGGTACATGTATTAGGGTGAATGTGAGGGGTGGGGTGAAAGTGAAAACAAGGGTTTGTGAGGGTAAGGGTACGGGTGAGAGTGTGGAAGTGAGAGTTGGGGTGAAGATGAAAGCAAGAGTGTGTGAGAGTGGGGGTGGGAATGTGTATGAGGCTGGGCGTTGAGGTGAAAGGAAGGGTGGGGGGGAGTACGAGTTTGAAGTGAAAGTTAAGATGAGGATGAAAGTAAGTTTGTGTGAAAATGGGAGTGAAGGTAAGAATAAGTGTTGGACTAGGAATGATGGTGAGATCTAGGGCGAGTGAGAGTGAAGGTGACTGGTAAATATGTACACTCGCTCCAAGAACTATCTGTCCAAACACTGTGGAGATCAATTATGAGACTACAAACGATAAATATTGGCATATGAGGGCTGCTCGGGCCGGAGGTTGGTAGACGTGTATTACCGTGGATGCCATATGTTGATTTATTGGAATCTTTCTAGGCATTCGTCAGATATAACCAATATGTCGTTAATACTGTAGGCTCATGAAGTTACTCATTTACATATCTTAAAATTACAGTTAATAAATTTGTGTGTTAATCAAGTTCACTGCTGTATAATCGACTTGTGAAAGTTTGGCCATATGTTTCGGTACAGGCCAATATCATCCAACAATCTTATATCACCCATTCAAAATCTTATCATGTTACGGTATAATATCTCCCCTTGTATTGATAAGCTTCTGATGTGGACCCCGTAATATGTGATGATATTGCGGCGTTTTGCATGACTATCCAAATGTAGGAAATTTATTCATGAATTGGTTACCTCTTTTATATTGGCTAGTATCTTGTAGAACCGTCTCCTGCCTTTGTTACGGAATTAAACCTGTTAGTCATGGATGCCACCTGCGCAGATGTTTGGTTGCATCCCTTGGGGTCTCTTTAACGCTCCCACGCCTCTAATGCTGAAATGATAACAGCATCGCGGGTCAGATGACATCCCGAATCCGGCATGTATTTCAGTATGGATACCCAAACATACTCGATGGGGTCTGAGACCTGGGGATCAGGGTGGATGTGGAAAAAGAGGTGGCCTACACTGGGATGTCGGGCAAACCACTCCCTAACCGCTGAATACGTATGGATGGGTCTGTTATCCTGCAGGAGATAGAATGGTTCCCCCACAGGAAAAAGCATCATCTCAACGGATGGTAGGAAAGCTCCCTCTGAAATGTCAGTATGACACCACCTGCGTGCATCCATCCGAACACATTAGCACTGACCCTGCCACCCCTGTTGCATACCACCACATGCCTTGCCTCGAACCTATGACCATATAATAGTATAATATCAGAAATTTATAATAATATTGCATATTAGAATACTTCAGTACTATAAGTGATGACTAGCATTTAATATATAGAGCTTCTTCAAAGAAAATATAATCAAAGGAATATACAAACACTCATAGAAATCCATCAGTGCACTACAGACTTGCTAATGACTAACAGCCAAGCATCAAGTCCATGTGAGGGACCATCGGTGCAAAAGGTTTCATCACAAAACACTAGTTTGTCCCAAAATCTATCATCCTTTTCAGCATATTCAACTGCGTATATATAGCCTATTGTGGACGAGGTTCACATATATTACAGTTAATTATTCCTATATGGCAACACCCCTTCCCCACACCTCCTTGTGGTGGATATTGAAAGGTGGCGGGTGAGGACAGGCATACCAACCCTCCCGTGATATCACAAGACGGGACGTATGTATAATTTTGGAGCATATCAACCCCCCTCAGCATAGATATTTTTTGGACTGAATGTACAGGTATTTTATGGGAGTATAGATGAATAATAATTTTTTAATAATTGCATTTATATATTTATTTGTTGATTTATTTGTTTATTTATTCATTTGCTTGTTTATTTACATGGTCAGGTGAGTGAGGTGATGACGGGGGTGGTGGAGATACAAAGGCTCAATATGTGTGGATGGTATTCCCTCGACTACTCCACATTACTTGCCGTAAGTTATGGCATTTTTTACTTTTAAATATTCCTTTTTCTCATGCAAAATCAGTCTTTCTAAAAGTCGTATTCCGAGTGACATAGGAGACTTGGTAGCAATTCTTCCACTGTGATTTATTTTGCATATTACACCATGGCATTTTCCTGTTTGCTATTTGTACCGCTTTTAATGTCGATATATCATCATCATCATCATCATTTGTTGGCAAACGCCACAGGGCATATAGCCTCACCTACTCTCCGACTCCACGCACGAGGGGAGGCCCTTCGTTCAATCCTCTAAAAATCTCTCAACATTTGTTCTGTGGCCTTCCCCTTTGTCTCATGCACCCCTGCCACACTGTCGGGGGTCACTTTGACGCGGCGGCAGAGCTCGAAGCGTGGCTGGCAATGCCAAGTACACTGGAGGCCTGCCTACCTTTGTAGGGTTTGGCATCTGTTAGTCTCGTGAACCAAGCACTTCCCCCCTCCCCTGCATCACTGGTAAAGGAAGCTTGCTGGTGGTGTTGCTTATCCCTGTGCATCCCTGATCCTTGCAGGGCTTTTGCCTCCCCACGTATCTGCCGTGTGTAGCGCCCCATAACAGGAGTCCTGAGGGTTTAGCAGTGCTATATGATTCACCCTGCAGCTAGGAACATACCTCTTTGATCCCCTATCCTGGCTAGACAGGTGGCCTGGTTGGGCCCTGTCCGATCAATCAGCGGTCACTTGTTAGCTAGGGTCAAGTGGGCATGGTGGGGAGGTGGCTGTGGCTTCCATTGTTCTGGAGTCACCCTTATCTGAGCCCACCAGTGGTTACCTGCGTATACAGTACTCTCTCACTGCCTTTGGGGTCGCCAGCTGTGTAATCCCTGGCATATGACCTCCCTTTGTTGGGTTCCACGGTGGGTGGTTGAGTGAGGGAACGAAGTTTTTTTTTTTTTTTTAATGTGCATGGCTTTTTTAAATAACTCTGTTGCTGCCCTTGTATCTGTCCCACACTCACTATTGCTTAATACCACCTTGAAGCCTTACTAGGCCCCTGGAAACTGTCCTTCTTTGCCCCAGCATCCAGCTGGGATTGGGAGGCATTCCTGTTGGTCTGGTGCGGCTTTGGGGTCAGTTTTGGATGAAACAACATCGGATTCATATGCAGAATATCTAGTACTGAAATCCTCTGGGCCAGTATTAAATATTGACATTTCTGACTTGCACCATGCCATTGTTTGTGCTTGTGGTCAGGAGCCTAAAATTTCTTCCCAGGTAGGATGGAAGCTTCCTTGTTGAGGTGTCCTCCCCAGGGGAGAGCCGCTTACAGGCTCTGACTTCCGTTTCTGTTAAAGACGTATTTTGTGTTCCTCGTGCTACATTTAACTGCCTAAGGGTGTCATTTTTTCCCATGGCCTCTGACAATACTCAGAGGCACAGTAGTTGGAGGAATTGCGATCTTCTGGAGTGGTGACTGTTGAGAGCCTACGGAAGTAAATGGATTGTAATCTGACCCCAACTCCGACCTTGTTCTTGACATTGACAAGTTAGCCTTGTCTGTTTCTGTGAAAATCACCTAGCTGTCACTTCATGTGATGCCGTATGTGCTGATATCAAAGTATTGTTTCCACTGTCAAGGGTATGGACATGTTAGCTGCTTTTGCCACCATGCACAGACTGGCCTTCCTGGTGTCTGTGTCTCCTGTGGTGGACCAAGCCATACCAGTGACTGTCCAAAATCTCTTAAATTCTATCACTGTGGGTGTCCCCATGCTGTATCTTCTTGATACTATCCTCACGACTGTCTAGAGAAGGAGATTCTGTTCATTTGTACACATGTGAAGGTTTCGTTTCCTGAAGGAAAGACGAGAGCCCAGAACTGTTTCTTCCAGCCCAGGGTTACTTATGTTTCTGTCTTTTTCAGAGTGCCTGTGTTCCATCCTGTGTTTCAGAAACTGCATAGTTCTATTCCATTGCTTCACTTCTCCATCTGGTGATTTACTTTTGGCTACTCCGAGGTTAGTACTGCTTGTGAGACTGGTGTTCACCGACCCTCTTCTGCTCCCGCTTTGGTGGATGAGGAGTTTGCCCACTTCCATGGTGGTGACAGATGTCCATGTTGACGTGCCTCTTTGTCCTGTCTTGTCCAGCCTTCCCCTAAGTTCCACTTATACCTGGTATATGTCACTTTGGTTCTTCAAAGTTCTTTGAGCCTGAAGATCATCCACCTTAAGTCACTGTTGTGATATTTGTGTGGACCTCTCTGCTACTTCCCCTGCCTTGGAGTCATTGGAGTGTAGCCAGGTAGCCTGAAGTTGGTGTTTCACTGGTGGTCCAGTCCCCACTTGGGGTTGGTGTCACGGGGATCGTTGGTGCGTCAGTTCTGCCCATGTATGATATTATCTTAACAGAGTTCTGGTTCTGTGGAGTTTGCTCCAACTTCTGAGGCTTCTGGTGGTGGTACTGGTCACCCTACCTCACCCAGGTCGACCTGCAAACCACCACCCCGGCAACCTGTTCTTCCAGCTCAGAAGAGTGTTGTAAAACTTTCTTCTTCCTCGTCCTCACGTTTGCTTTCAGATGGTCTGCACAATGTGTGGGTTCCTGGTGTTGGGCAGTCTCTGTCTAAGGACCTTCCTAAGCATTACTCCAAACCTGTTTGCTTTCAAGGGCTGTGCAGTCCCACAACTTATTCTGAGCCTCCCGCCACTATGGCTTCTGAAGTCCAATGGGATAACATATTTTCAGTGCCGGACTGGGACTTTTACTGCTGTTGACTTATTCCTGTGCTCGGCTGATGCTCTTTTTTATTTTATCTGAGGTGTGTTGCCAGACGTGTGTGGCAGCGACCATTTACCATTGCTTTTAACTGCTGCTGAGGGTAAACCTTAACCTCGTCTTCCTCATGGCGCCTTGATAGGGTAGATTGGTCACGGTTCATGGAATTAAGTTCCATTAACCGTTCTGTGAATGATTTTTATATTGTGTTAATGGGGCAGTGTCTTATTTCACTGGAATGTTGCTCTCATTGATCCTGTTATATATTCCAAGAATGAGAGGTCGGTTTCGTAAATGTTCAGTTCCATGGTTGAACCTTGAGTTCAGTTCCACAGTGAGAGCTTTCTCTTGGCTTCATCACCACCGTGGGGGCTCTCAGTATCTGGTGGCGTATTGCAGGGCGCGAGCTTATGTGCCTGGGTATTAAAGGAGGCAAGAAGTTCATTCTGGGAAAGGATTATGTTTCCCCCATCAACTCGAGGGCTTCCCTCACTGAGGCGTGTAAGGATATTTGCAAGAAAATTTGCCGTCTCCTCCTCTCCGGTTATATTTGCAGCAGGGGGAACTCTGGCTGATTCTTTGTCTGTTGTAGAGTTGCTTGCTGATCATTTTGCTAGTGTTTCACAGAAGGATGAAGATTTGCTTTCAGCATGCTACCATCGGCGCTTAGTCTCGTGGTCTCAGTTTTTCTTCTTCTGGAGAAGAGTCTTAAAATATCTCTGTCTGTTTCTGATCTCCGGGCAGCCTTGTCACATTGTCATGATTCCTCTCCTGAGTGTGATGGTATTCCTTATGCCTTTTTACGTCGCCTGTCTGATGAGACCCTCTCATTTTTGCTGTCATTGTTTAGTAAGATGTGGTATACTGGTGAGTTTCTGGCTTGTTGGGGAGTTGCTGTAGTTATCCCCATCTCCAAGCAAGGTATGGACCACCTACAGGGGACAAATTATCGGCCTATTGCTGACTTCATCTACAGTATGTGTGTAGTCTTGGGGAAGATGAACAGTGGTCGGCTTGTGTGGTTTTTGGAGAGAGATGGCTTTTTATCCCATCCAGTATGGTTTTCATAAAATGTGGTTTACCTTTGATGCCCTATTCTCCTTGAAATCTTCTGTCTGTGAGGCTTTTTCCACTAACCAGCACCATGTCACAGTCTTCTTCGGTCTGTAAAAGTCATACGACACTGCCTGGCATCATGGCAATTCACTTTCTCTTTAGGAGTTTGGTTTTTGTTGGCATTTGCTCATTTTCATTCAGCAGTTTTAATCCAGTCGTTTTTTAAGGCTGGGAGTGGAAGGGGAGGGGGTGCATTCTAATGCCTGTGCACTTCAAGATGGGGTGCTGTAGGGGAGTATCATTAGTGCTATTCTGCCATGTGTGGTCATCAAGTGTAATCAATGTACTTCCTGATAGTGTACATGGCTCACAATATGTTGATTTCCTTTTGATTTCCATCACTAAGTCTCAAAAGTCTCTGGTTGAGGGGAAGTTGTAGCTGGCTCTAAATAGTGTTTTCCAGTGGGCTGAGTCTCGTGGCATCCTTTTTTCTTCTACAAGGACAGTGACAATGCAGTTTGGTCATCCTCGTGGGGTTAACCCAGACCCTGACCTGCATATCTCTGGTTGCAGAATCTTTTGCGTGGAAGAGACTCGGTTTCTGGGTCTTGCATTTGGGAGGCAGCTGACGTGGGCTCTTCTTCATGTATTAAGTCCTTGAGTCTTGTGAGGGTTTTGGCTCATACCTCCTGGGGGGCTGACCGTCAGACCCCCACTTCCTCTTGCATTGATCCCTTATTCTTTCTAAACTTGAATATGGGTGTGAAGTCTACTCCTCTGCTACAGATGCCCGTCTCTGGATGTCAGATTCAGTGCATCTTGCTGGTGTGCATCTGGCAACTGAGGCATTCAAGTTCTCCCGGATATCGAGTTTATGAGTGGATGCTGATGTCCTCCTTATGGATTCACGTCCCCAGTCGTTGATGATGAGGTGTTGGTATCGTCTTCACTGACTCTTGGACTGAGTGCCTCGTGCCATGATGTCCCAGGATTTCTAATAATCTGTTTATGTCTTATCCTAGTTTCCCAGAGGCCTTTGGTTGCAGGGACTGGTCTGTTATGTCAGCCTTCTCTTTTCCTAGGTTAGCACTTTGTCTGCATCGGATCCCAAGGGCTGGTTTTTGGATACTCCCTCATAGGACATTCTGTAGGTCTGTTGTTGATTAAAAAAAAAAAAATCACTTCCCTCTCAGTTGCCCCTCTTCCTCTTTATAGAACATGCCCCTGTTCATAAGGGGTCTGTCTCTGTTTAATCAGATGGATCAAAGTCTTACACTGGAGTAGGCTTTGGGGTCATCTTCCCTTTCTCCAGTCGGGGTGGCAACATTCTTGGCATTCCTTCAGTATTTATGGTGGATATGACTGCAATCTTATTTTCTCTCCAAATCATTTTTACTCTCCCCCAGTCGGTTTTTGTGGTTGTTAGGGGTTCTCGCTGCACTCTATCTGCACTGAAGTCTTAGTTCATCTCATCCAGTCCACCAGTTTTATCAGTTTTAGAGTGTCTTTTTCTCCTTGGTTGTCATGGTCGTCAGGTGGGTTATTGTTGGGTTCCTGCCCATGTGGGGGTAACCGGGAATAAGCGGGCGGATCTGCCAACTAAGGCAGCAGTGGCTTGCCTTCCTGCTTTTGTGGGATCCCATCCTCCCATATATCGTCAGCCTGCATGTGATTTTTACCCCATTATTGCTTAACAGATTCTGCGATGCTGGCAAGACCGCTGGGACGTATGGGACCTAACAAGATGCATGCTATTTCCAGCAAGATGGGATGCTTCACTTACCGAGGTTTATCTTGCTGGTGGGAGACTGCATTATGCCGGCTGCAAATTTGCCTCACCCAGTTTGCACGTGGATTTTTAATGGAGGGCGTTCTCTTCCATCCTGTGGGTATTGCTTGGTCGCTCTAACTGTTGGTCACTTGCTGGTGGAGCGCCCCAGTCTTGGGAATTTACCCCGTCAGTACCTCTATGAGCGCCAGGTGGGTGATGGCTCATACCGTCTTCTGATGGTGGTTGGGGAGATAATCTGTGCAGTAACAATGAATGTCAAAAATAAAGTATTAGTGTAATGCCAGCTCTCTATGAGAGAGATATCCCTACTTTTCGTGGTGGAGCGGTAATGCACACTCATGTAATATGTCTCTGTTTGCAACCTAAATTACTCCTACGGAACGGCAGCATTCTTTGTCTAGGTGAGGACACTACAAATACTTCGCTAATTATGGAATCACATCCTTGCATTTAAGATTGGTTTTGTTAATATCAAGTAATGTTAGGAACGACTTGTGAAATGTCTTTGGATATGGTAATCTGTGAGTAAATTGCTTTGGATGAAATGCAAGTTTTGGGCTGGAAACAGCCGACGTGGTTGTAGTATGGATGAAGGGCCAGATGAACGCACGATCATAGCTAATGCGTTCTTTCTTTTACGGGTTACTAGAATGGGTTTAATCTTGACATAACTTTCAGAAATGGGTAATGACTGGAAACATAATGTCATTACACTTCTATGAACAGTCTCTACCATCGGACACAAGGGGTGGTTGTTCTTAGTCATATATTGTATCACATTACAGTAAAAGGCACAGAGCATTCATCATTACGATCACACATGGTACGACTTACTTCCCATTAACTGGTATTACCATTATCACGAACTGGTGGTACTGACTTTGGCCTCTGATAATAAAGGCTTATAATTATATTTAGGGGCGATCTTGGGTCCGAGGACATGCGCGCGCGCGTGTGCATGCATGCGTGTGTGTGTGTGTGTGTGTGTGTGTGTGTGTGTGTGTGTGTGTGTGTGTGTGTGTGTGTGTGTGTGTGTGTCACGGACAACGTGCACAAGAATACTGAGGTGTATTGTGCTGAATACATTGCAGTGCAGTAGGTGTTACTGAATCCCCAAACTCACTTTGAGTACTAGCTTAAATCCTGTCCTTCATAATCTTTGAATTGTTCGCTGTCGCTTGCAGAACATGTCAGTCTGTTTTGAAATAGGTGGGAGGGACTCTGCTCTAGGCGTTTCATTATCAGGTTGTCTTTTATATTTTATCCTTGCAAACTTCAGACACTTCTGTTCTGAGGGTGTGAGGTTTCGAATTTGACAGAAGATGTATACAGTAGACTTCATTAACTTTCATGTAAACAAGTGTATGATACCTTAAGATATCCAGTTACTGACACAGCAATAATAATAATAATAATAATAATAATAATAATAATAATAATGATAATAATAATAATAATAATAATAATAATAATAATAATAATAATAATAATGATGATGATAATAATAATAATAGTAATAGTAAACTCTCCCCAGATCGTGAGCACAGTGGTGACCTACCTCGTCATCCTAGCACAGGTCGGAGGCGACACCGAAAACTAAGGCTGAGCTTATCTACAGACATCCCAGATATAACACATTTACAGGCAGTCTTTATTATAACCAAGACTAAAACACATCTTCAGGATAATACTACGTCTGATCATATCTACATGATATATGTACATTTAAATCTGCAACACACACACACACACACACACACACACACACACACACACACACACACACACACACACACACACACACACACACACACACACACACACACACACACACACACACACACACACACACACACACACACACACACACACACACACACACACACACACACACACACACACACACACACACACACACACACACACACACACACACACACACACACACACACACACACACACACACACACACACACACACACACACACACACACACACACACACACACACACACACATATAGATACATAGATAGATAGATGTGTGTGTATATATATATATATATAGATAGATAGATAGATAGATACATAGATAGATAGATATTATACAGAGAGAGAGAGAGAGAGAGAGAGGCAGTCTTCGTTACGAAAATGTCTGAACTCACATAACAAACATCTGCATACAGTTGTCATTATAAAAGAGCCTCAACACACTAAATAGCTTCGTCTAAATGCGTCTACAGAATACATCGACGTCTCAATACATCTACAGGATAGAACTACGTCTGAATACATCCACAGGATATACGATGTCTGCATACTTCTACAGGATAATATGACGTCTGAATTCGTCTCCAGGATATAACGACGTCTGAGTACAGGATAAAATGTACTGACGTCTGAGTACATCTACAGAATACAAAGACGTTTTAAGTCATCTACAGGATATAACTACGCCTAAAAACATCTAAAGGATTATCTACGCCCGCATGTCTACTGGTTTTATGTAGCCTACATACGAATATAATTATATTTCATACAGGCAGTTCTCATATTTGAGACATTGAACACATTTACAGGAAATCTTCGTCATAACCACCTCTGAGCGCATGTATTAAATATCTGCTCTCTTTACACTCCGTTGGCTTAAGAATGCTGTCCCTCTAATTTCAGTGCTGAGTCAGAAGAAAAGAATAAAATTTGAATATGATGGATGTCAATGTGAACTGTTATAAAAAGGTTGTGAAGCTCTAGTAATCTCCTTTTTTTGCCATTGAGCTCCGTAATTAAGCTAGAAAAGGACGAAAATCTGGGCCAGACTAGAGTAAAACCAGTGAAGTATTATAAAAACAAGGAAGATTTCATTATAACGACGTGTGAGCACATTTACAGACTAAAATACGTCTAAGTACATTTACAGGCAGTTTTCATTATAACAACATCACGCAAAAGCAAAATTAGAAGCAGACTTCATTATACCGAAGTATTAAACATATATACAGGATATAAGTAACCTGTGCACCTCTTCAGGATATAATAGCATATGAACATATCTCTAGCATCTAAGTTCATCTGAAAATATTGACAGGCAGACTTCACTATAAGGACACTAAACATATCAAAACGATGTATCAATGTCTAGCTCACCTATAGTTGGTTCTCATTTAAAGTACATCTAAATATACATTTTCCATTTAACTGCCGCAAAACACGAATACTCACTGTGTATATAGTTCTCAATATAAGGACTTATTAACACATCTACAGGATATTATAACATTTAAGTACATTGCAGTCGTTTATCATTATCATCACATCTTACACACTAACAGGATTTAAGTACATCTAATCACATTTTCATCTAAGCACATTACAGGATATATGGAGCTTTTTGTACGATTATGATAAGCCTTCATTATAACCATATCTACCTATCTACAAAATTTAAAGATGCTTGAACACATCTATAGCATATTAAGAAAGTCTAAGATCATTTAGTCAGTCTTCACTCTAATGACGCCGGAATATTTGTACAGGATACTACTATTACGAAGAAGCACATGTACAAATTTTAACGATTTTTATACACATATCCAATGTATTAGTATGGCATGCACACTTACAGGATGTCCTCATTATAACAACGTAAATCATTCCTAACTATAAGTCAGTCTGATGGCGTATATTCCACTTTTATCAGCCTATCAACAGACATATATATCTGGCTAGGCAAGTCCCCTGTTAGGACTTTAAAGGCTATATCTGTCTTCACGAGCTTGTGTTAAGAGTTATGTGAATTACCTAGTTTGTTAGGAGGATGGAAACTGACAATCGTGGCGCATTAATTCAATAAACCACACAAGTGGAAAGAGTCTTAATGGGTTTTATATTATCATCTCTCCTGTCTGAATATATTTGGACCTTAACTAAGGTGAAAGGGGTTCGGGATATATATATATATATATATATATATATATATATATATATATATATATATATATATATATATATATATATATATATATATAGCTTATTCTAAATAACTAGTAATTAACGAATTTATTGACCTGGAACAAAGAGCAAAAGAAGAGAGAGAGAGAGAGAGAGAGAGAGAGAGAGAGAGAGAGAGAAACATAAAAACATAAGAAGAGAGGATAACTGCAGTAGGCCGGTTGGCCCATGCTATGAGAGTAACTGAACTACTAGAATGAGATAAGGATAGCAAAGAAGAAGGCTCTCCCCCGCCCTCCAAACCCTCCAGTCGAAGCCGGCAGGAAAAAGTCAGAAAGAACACCACGCAGTATAGAAAAACTGGCGTGGACATTTTACAGGAAATTGTGAAAGGAGAATAGAGACTATCATAATGTAACCTGAAAAGGAAAAATAATAAGTTAGTATTGGTTATAAGATTTTCTTTTTTTTATATCCACCCCTTATTTGTCATATACTTATCTACCCTATGCTTGAAACTTTCAGTGGAAGAGGCAGCAACTACTTTACTAGGTAGCTTATTCCATTCGTCTACTACTCTATTACCAAACCAATTTCTACCTATTTCCTTATTGAAACGGAGCTTTTCTAGTTTGAAACCAGTACTCCTAGTTCTATCCTGTATGCTTACTTTAAGTACCTTGCTAATATCTCCCTTATTTATACCATTCATCCACTTAAGCACCTCAGTTAAGTCTTCCCTTACTCTACGTCTTTCTAGCGAATGCAGACTTAGTCTTTTCAGTCTGTCTTCATATGACAGGTTCCGAACATCGTGTATCATATTTGTCATTCTTCTCTGTACATTTTCTAACGAGTTAATATCCATTCTATAGTAAGGACACCAGAACTGTACTTTTTAGTCTAAGTGTGGCCTTACTAATGCTAGATAAAGTTTCAGTATTACTTTTGATGATCTATTGCCCACGCTTCTCGAATAAATCCTAAGACCCTATTTGCTTTATTTCTCGCATTAATACACTGTTGCCTTGGTTTAAGGTCGTTACTAACCATAACTCCTAGATCTCTTTCGCATTCCGATTTGCTAATTTCTTTGTTATCTAAGCTGTATTTAGTATCTCCAATGGTCTTGCCTACGTTAAGTACTTTACATTTTTCAACGTTAAAATCCATTTGCCAAGTTTTAGACCATTTGGACAATGTATCGAGGTCCTTTTGTAAGTTACGGCAATCGTCAGTCGAGTTAATGATACGCCCTATTTTCGAATTGTCGGCAAATTTGCTGATGCTGCTATTGACTCCTAAGTCTAGATCATTTATATATATAATAAATAATAAGGGACCGAGTACTGAACCCTGTGGTACACCACTAGTTACTAATCCCCAATCCGACTTAGTTCCATTTATTAATACTCTCTGCTTTCGTCCTTTCAGCCAGGATTCTATCCATTTTAAGATATCGCCGTCCATACCGTGTGCTCGAACCTTTCTAACTAACGTTTCGTGTGGGACCCTATCAAAAGCTTTACTAAAGTCCAGATAAATAACATCGTAAGCTTTATCGCTGTCTCCTGCCTCATAGACCTCCGAGTAGAATGACAACAAGTTTGTGAGGCAGGATCGCCCTTGCCTGAATCCGTGCTGACTTTCGTTTATAAGATGAAATCTTTCTAAGTGTTCTCTAATTTTATTTGCCAAAATTGACTCTAACATTTTCCTACTATTGACGTTAGACTTATCGGACGATAATTCGACGCAGCTGATTTATCACCCTTTTTAAAGATGGGCACTACGTTTGCGGTCTTCCACGCCTCTGGAACTTCTCCTGAACTTAAAGAGTCATTAAATTATGTTAAAGGTGGCTGACATAATTCTTCTTTGGTTTCTTTTATAATTTTTGCATATATATCGTCCGGACCTGGCGATTTTTGAGATTTTAATTTATTATTTTTTTTCAATACGTCCTCCTTACTATAGTCGGACTCACGCCCGTTTGCGGCTGTGGTGTGGCCCGCACCTGTGTACAATTGTGCCACGTTTCCCCAACTTGCGATGTGAAACGGAAGCTATTTATGTACAAGGCATCACAAATTCGATAAATTCTGATGAATAAAACTTACACTTGTGTATTTTGATGGATGAATCAACAGTAATCTTATTATGCATAAAATATTTATACAGTAACACAGAAACATGGTATACATATTGTACAGTGTTGCTAAAAGATATTGTAGTCACTTCTAATGGTTTTTAGCGTAGTTTTAGGGTGGGTAATAATATCACAGTTATGGATATAAGATAATGAGCCTGAAAAAAGAAGATATATGCCAATATCCAAAGTAAAAGAAATAATTCATGTAATTCTTGTGAGTGGCAACACTTACACACCCAATCTGGCCTAAAATAAAGTACGTACCCCTCCGTATACCCAACCATAGCTTGTACAGGTGTTGCTAGGGAAAAATGCTCACATTTACTGGCTTTTACAATAATTTTAAGGGCGAGGAATAATCACATTTATAATCATAAGCTAATATGTAGGACAAAATAGTAGGCATATGCCAATACCGAAGTAAAAAAAAAAAAAAACTATTCACTCGCGAGCGGCAACACTTCCACACCCAGTCGGTGGCCTTGACAGATAGCTTCCCTACAGAGAGAGAGAGAGAGAGAGAGAGAGAGGCAGGAGAGGGGCATGCATTGAATGCATTGTCGGCATCACTAAATATAACAAAACCAAATTAACAAATGAAAGCACAATTATAAACAACTTATAAAAGAATCAAAAGTACTCAGGGTGGCTCACATTTCCCGCCAGGAGAGAGAGAGAGAGAGAGAGAGAGAGAGAGAGAGATAACGGTATAGAAAACGTGGCAACACTGTACACAGGTGCGGGCCACACCACAGCCGCAAACGTGCGCGAGTCCTACTATAATGGTTATTTTACTAAGAATAGTTTCCGTATTCTCATCGTAAATATTTGCTGCTTGAGGGACCAGGTCTAGATTTTCCTTGGTGAATACTGATATGAAATAATTATTTAGGATAGAGCACATTTCTTTATCTTCACTGGTAATGTCACCTGATTCTGTTCTGAGTGGTCCTATCCTATCTTTATTTTTCGTACGGTACATTTGATAAAAACCCTTGGGGTTTTCTTTTGATTCACTTGCAACCTTAATTTCATAACTTCTCTTTGCTTTTCGTATCTCCCTCTCTACCTCCTTATTTAAAATCATGTACCGGTTACGTAAGTGTTCCTCTCCACGTTTTATTATTCTATCTATTCCTTTCCTTTGGCCTATGAGAGATTTTAATCTGTTGTTTAACCATCTTGGTTCTGAATTATTCGTTCTAAACGGATTTGGAGAGAGAGAGAGAGAGAGAGAGAGAGAGAGAGAGAGAGAGAGAGAGAGAGAGAGAGAGAGAGAGAGAGAGACCGGATGCGACACGAGGTTATGAGAAAGGAGGGATGACAGGAGGGAGGGAAGGAGGGGGTGAGGGAGGGAAAGGATGGAGGAAGGGAGAGAGGGAGAGAAGGAAGAAGAGGGAGATAGGAGCAGGGAGGAGGGACATGAGAGAGAATAAAGGAGAGGGATGATGGAGGAAGTGAGGGAGGGAGGGAGAGAAGGAAGGGGAGAGAGAGAGAGAGAGATCAGAGGGAGACAGAGACACAGAGGCAGACAGAGATCAGACAGACATAAAACGGACTTGATGCCAGGTTATGAGATGAGAGAGAGAGAGAGAGAGAGAGAGAGAGAGAGAGAGAGAGAGAGAGAGAGAGAGAGAGAGGACTGGTAGTAATTTAAGGTTAATAAGTAAGGCGAACCAAATAACCACATATGTTTTTAAGGTTAATAATTAAGGCGAACAAAACAACTACATATAAACGAATGAGTTAAGAAGCAAATAAGAGGCTACTGAATGGAACATAATCGAGCAAAGTAAATGCGATATTCATATTTGTAATTGAAACCCGTAAGAAGAGACATTATCTAAGAAAATATGAAACACACGCTATGGCAAATGTCACATACTTACATACATACATACAAACAGAGAGAGAGAGAGAGAGAGAGAGACCCGGGCATCTCCGCCACCTCTCGCTGTTCCCGGTATATCTTTTCGGATCCTTTCCGGTTAGGAAGGACAATAGGCTGTCACTCCTAACATAATTATGGTTCCCAACAAAACCATCCCAAGTATCCATGAATGGGATATTAGCCTCTACAGACATTTTCTCTCAGTTGTTCATACCTGCGGCTCGGCTGAGATCATGAGAGAGAGAGAGAGAGAGAGAGAGAGAGAGAGAGAGAGAGAGACCTTTCTTAAATAGCTAAGAAAGACTAACAGTTACAATTGCAGTTTCCTTTCCTTTGTTTTAGTTGGTAGGGCGATAGGGAGGGAGGGAAATGGAGAGCAGAGATGGGGTGGATATAGAGGAGGCAGGTGTAGGCGTGTCACGTAATGAAAGAAGGGGTTAATGTGTGTGTGTGTGTGTGTGTGTGTGTGTGTGTGTGTGTGTGTGTGTGTAAACAAGTACACTGGTAACAAACCTACCGACTGGATCACCGGAAATTCCTGAACAATAATTATGCTACTCTCCCCACTCCTGCCCGCCGTATAGCTTCCTGAGTCTCCAAGGTTCAGAGTGTTGATCTGTTTGAATAGGAATCCCTCCTTCCTACAATCCCTAAATTGCACCTGAATATATACAAAAATAAGAGGATTAAAAAAAGTAGGCACCTCATATATGTGTCGCTAAACTACTAACTTCAGGATACTAAAGAACACGAAAACCCATGAACGGCAGGAAGTAACAGTAAAGAAACCAATAAAGGAAGGGAAAGACAGGTATGTATTGGGGTGCGATCCCCTCGGATTATTCAATCTGGAAGAAAAAAAACACAAAAAAAACGGGTCTGTTCTCTTATTTTTCATGAACCTTGGAACTCACCTTATTAGCCCTTCCAACCCGACCTCTATCGCGCCACAACCTCAACTACTCCTCCCGCTTCCCGACCTTACCTGTCTTGTGCTTTAATATCCCCCAAGGCCTTGATCTGGTTCATCTCCGACCCCAAATACTCTTCTCAACTTCTTCCTCCAGTTCCTGCCCAAGGGTGGGCGGGGGAGAATCTTCTTTGCAATCCCATTCTTTCTTGCGGTAGTTTAACCACTGTAGTTACTCTTTCTTCTTGGAAATATAAGAACATAAGAGGATAACTGCAGTAGGCCAGTTGGACCATGCTAGGCACCTCCTACAAGAGTAACTAATTCACCAGAATGAGCTAAAGACAGTAAAGAAGAAGGCTTCCCCCCCCCCCCTCCTAAGCCTTCAGCCGAAGCCAGCAGGAAAAAGTCAGAAGGAACAGAACGCAGTATAGAAAAACTAGCGTGGACATTTTATAAGAGAGTGCGAAAGGAAGAAAGAGCCTGTCATAGTGAAACTTGAAAAGGAGAAAAGAATGAATTGGTACTGGTGATTAGGTGATTTTTTATATTTAACCCTTACTTGCCTATGCTTGAAACTCAGTGGAAGGGGCAGCAACTACCTCACTAAGCAGCCCATTCCACTTGTCTTAGGAAAGGTAAGGGCTAAATGTAAAGATTTTCCTAGTTACAATTTTTTCCCCTCTCAGCTTTCACTATTTTAGTCTTTAATCTCGTCCTTACCTACAAAACTTACACGCCATTTTTTTTTTAATGCTGTGAATAATTCCTTCTCACTTTTTTTTTCCGGACTTTGTTTCAGGGTGTGATAGGTGGGAGATACCCCCCTTTCTTGCTATCCTTGTCGCATTCTGTTAGTCACTGGACACTGCGCGTGGCCCATCTTGCCTACTGCAGTTATCGTCTGCTATATCATCACCATCATATACCATCAGCATCCCATCCCATATTTCCTCATTCACTTGACATTTATAGATTTAGGAAATTGCTCCGTGAAATAACTGGGATGTTAATAAATTGGAAATGGAAGACCAAGGTATGATTCCCCGCATCTATCTTTTCCTGGTTGAAGGAGGGAAATTCGCATTCAATATTCCTTTTTTACCATCTCCCCTCGTGTAAGTGGCTGTGACAACGCTGTATGAATGAGCCTTTCCCACTATGATGTTAACGTCCTCACTTAGACATTATGATGACTGTAGCCTACTTAATTTTTATAATATATATAATAATGTGTGTGTGTGTGTGTGTGTGTGTGTGTGTGTGTGTGTGTGTGTGTGTGTGTGTGTGTGTGTGTGTGTGTGTGTGTGTGTGTGTGTGTGTGTGTGTGTGTGTGTTCATTATACAATACCATATATTTAAACATAACCATCCATATGGAAGTCATCCACATGGGAATCATCTAAGCGTGACAGCAAGATCGGCTGGAAATTGAGGATCGTTGAAATGAGATTCGTCCAAGTGGCATGATACAGTATGGGATGGAGCCCTCCTCTATATTAACCCCTTCGATACCGTAACACTTTAAGTACTTTCTTCTCTCTACCCGTACACAATTTTTCTTTAGTTTAGAAGAGCCTCTATGTAGCCACGACATTCAAGGCAGCTGTATCAAACCCCTCCGCCTCGAAAAGTTTGTTTTACATGAATGAAATCGCCTGTGTGTAGAGAAAACATGAAAAAATACGTCAAAGGAATGAAATGATTAAACCAGGCTTAACCCCACTCCTTGCCTCCCTCCCTTCCACCATCCCTCCCTCCCTCCCTCCCTCCTGTTCACTCACCCTCCCTCCTTCCACCTGTCCCTCACGGTCTCTCTGTTTTCCTATGTTCAGTTAGTTATTAAAAAAGAATATCTGAGAGATGCAAGAAGGATAATAATGAATATGAAAACACACACACACACACACACACACACACACACACACACACACACACACACACACACACACACACACACACACACACACACACACACACACACAGATAGATAGATACTCTTATATAAGAACATAAGAACATAAGGGAGGATAACTGCAGTAGGCCGGTTGGCCCAAGCTAGGCAGCTCCTAGAAGAGTAACTGAACGACTAGAATGAGATAAGGAAAGCAAAGAAGAAGGCTCTCCCCTGCCCTCCAAACCCTCCAGCCGAAGCCGGCAGGAAAAAGTCAGAAAGAACACCACGCAGTATAGAAAAACTGGCGTGGACATTTTACAGGAAAGTGTGAAAGGAGAATAGAGACTATCATAGTGTAACCTGAAAAGGAAAAATTATGAATTAGTATTGGTTATAAGATTTTTTTTTCTCTTCCCACCCCTTATTTGTCATATGCTTATCTAGCCTATGCTTGAAACTCTCAATGGAAGAGGCAGCAACTACTTTACTAGGTAGCTTATTCCGTTCGTCTACTACTCTATTACCAAACCAATTTCTACCTATTTCCTTATTCAAACGGAATTTTTCTAGTTTCAAACTATTATTTCTAATTTTATCCTATATGTTCACTTTAAGTACCTTGCTAATATCTCCCTTATTTATACTCTTCATCCACTTAAACACCTCAATTAAGTCTCCGCTTATTCTACGCCTCTCTAGCGAATGTAGACTTAGTCTTTTCAGTCTGTCTTCATATGACAGGTTCCGAACGTCATGTATCTTTTTTGTCATTCTTCTCTGTACATTTTCCTTAGTAAGGACACCAAAATTGTACTGCGTAGTCTAAATGTGACCTTACTAATGCTGGATAAAGTTTCAGTATTACTTTAGATGATCTATTGCTCACGCTTCTCCAAATAAATCCTAGGACCCTATTTGCTTTATTTCTCGCATTAATACACTGTTCCCTTGGTTTAAGGTCGTTACTATAACTCCTAGATCTCTCTCGCATTCCGATTTGCTATTTTTTTTGTTATCTAAGCTGTATTTAGTGTCTCCAACGGTCTTGCCTTCGTTAAGTACTTTACATTTTTCAACGTTAAATTCCATTTGGCAAGTTTTAGACCATTTGGACAATGTATCGAGGTCTTTCTGTAAGTTATGGCAATCGTCAGTCGAGTTAATGATACGCCCTATTTTTGTATCGTCGGCAAATTTGTTGATGCTGCTGGTGACTCCTAAGTCTAGATCATTTATATATATAATAAATAATAAGGGACCGAGTACTGAACCTTGTGGTACACCGCTACTTACTAATCCCCAATCCGACTTAGTTCCATTTATTAAAACTCGTTGCTTTCGTCCTTTCAGCCAGGATTCTATCCATTTTAAGATATTGCCGTCCATACCGTGTGCTCGAACCTTTCTAACACGAAAGCTGTGGAACCCTATCAAAAGCTTTACTAAAGTCCAGATAAATAACATCGTAAGCTTTATCGCTATCTACTGCCTCATAGACCTCCGAGTAGAATGACAACAAGTTTGTCAGGCAGGATCGTCCTTGCCTGAATCCGTGCTGATTTTCGTTTATAAGATTAAATCTTTCTAAATGTTCTCATATTTTATTTGCCAAAACTGACTCTAACATTTTTCCTAGTACTGACGTTAGACTTATTGGACGGTAATTCGACGCAGCTGATTTATCACCCATTTTAAAGATGGGCACTACGTTTGCGGTCTTCCACGCCTCTGGAACTTCTCCTGAACTTAAAGAGTCATTAAATAATATTAAAGGTGGCTGACATAATTCTTCTTTGGTTTCTTTTATAATTTTTGCATATATATCGTCCGGACCTAGCGATTTTTGAGGTTTTAACTTATTAATTTCTTTCAATACGTCCTCCTTACTAATGGTTATTTTACTAAGAATATTTTCCGTATTCTCATCGTTAATATTTGCTGCTTGAGGGACCATGTCTAGATTTTCCTTGGTGAATACTGATATGAAATAATTATTTAGGATGGAGCACATTTCTTTATCTTCACTGGTAATGTCACCTGATTCTGTTCTGAGTGGTCCTATCCTATCTTTATTTTTCGTACGGTACATTTGATAAAAACCCTTGTGGTTTTCATATGATTCACTAGCAACCTTAATTTCATAACTTCTCTTTGCTTTTCTTATCTCCCTCATTACTTCTCTATTTAAAATCGTGCACCGGTTACGTAAGTGTTCCTCTCCACGTTTTATTTTTCTACGTATTCCTTTCCTTTGGCCTATGAGAGATTTTAATCTGTTGCTTAACCATCTTGGTTCTGAATTATTCGTTTTAAACGGTTTTGAGGAGATATATCTATCTTGGCCTCTGTGTATTATATTTATTAACTCGTTATATTTCTCACTGGTCGAACGTCTGCTTGGTACTGGAGCTGAGTTAATCCCCGTCACTCCCATCTGCCACCTCACCTTCCTGGAGCACATTCCCACGTGTTTCCTGCCCCACACGTATGACCTGGGGTTCCCCACTGACCTGTCATTCCCTCAAATAACTAATCTCCCTGTGGAATACCGTTCGAAAATAAGCTCTTAATCCATCGAAATCCCCTAGACGAAAATTAGGAACGGTGGAGGTATTTTCAGTGGAAGACATCCCAAATAAATTTGAATTTAATTTCTTCATGATCGCTATTATCAAGTCGTCCACCAACCTCTATATCACTAATGATATTTTCTTTATTAGCTAAAACCAAATATAGTATATTATTACCTCTGGTGGGCTCCCTGATATACTGATAAAGAAAATTATCTTGTACTATAGTCGGAATCCCGCCCGTTTGCGGCTGAGGTGTGGCCCGCACCTGTGTACAATGGTGCCACGTTTCCCCAACTTGCGATGTGAAACGGAAGCTATTTATGTACAAGGCATCACAAATTCGATAAATTCAGATGAATAAAACTTACACTTGTGTATTTTGATGGATGAATCAACAGTAATCTTATTATGCATAAAATATTTATACAGTAACACAGAAACATGGCATACATATTGTACAGTGTTGCTAAAAGATATTGTAGTCACTTTTAATGGTTTTTAGCGTAGTTTTGGGGTGAGTAATAATATCACAGTTATGGATATAAGATAATGAGCCTGAAAAAAGAAGAAATATGTCAATATCCAAAGTAAAAGAAATAATTCATGTAATTCTTGTGAGTGGCAATACTTACACACCCCATCTGGCCTAAAATAAAGTACGTACCCCTTCGTATACCCAACCATAGCTTGTACAGGTGTTGCTTGGGAAAAATGCTCACCTTTACTGGCTTTTACCATAATTTTAAGGGCGAGGAATAATCACATTTATAATCATAAGCTAATATGTAGGACAAAATAGTAGGCATATGCCAATACCGAAGTAAAAAAAAATAAAAAAACTATTCACTCGCGAACGGCAACACTTCCACACCCAGTCGGTGGCCTTGACAGATAGCTTCCCTAGAGAGAGAGAGAGAGAGAGAGAGAGAGAGAGGCAGGAGAGGGGCATGCATTGAATGCATTGTCGGCATCACTAAATATAACAAAACCAAATTAACAAATGAAAACACAATTATAAATAACTTATAAAAGAATCAAAAGTACTCAGGGTGGCTCACATTTCCCACCACGTGGTAGGTGAATCCAGCCCCCCCTTCCCCTTCCCTCCCTTCTTAATCCCTCCTGGGTGTCTCAGGTCAAATCCCCCTTCACACTTCCCCTCCCCTCTGGACCACCACCCCAACAAACCCACATCCACACTCCCACCCACACCTACACCCACACCCCACTACGTCGGGGTGTATGAATCAGTAACGTAACAAACCTCTCAGCAGACAGTAACTTTGACACTCCATCTACTACTAAATATAACAAAACCAAATTAACAAATGAAAGCACAATTATAAATAACTTATAAAAGAATCAAAAGTACTCAGGGTGGCTCACATTTCCCGCCAGGAGAGAGAGAGAGAGAGAGAGAGAGAGAGAGAGATAACGGTATAGAAAACGTGGCAACACTGTACACAGGTGCGGGCCACACCACAGCCGCAAACGTGCGCGAGTCCTACTATACCTCTAGAAATTCCTCTGACTCTGCAGCCCCTGTCTGATTTCTCCAATCTATCCTTGGCAGATTAAGGTCCCCTACAATTATTACTAAGCTGGACTGTGATGCTTTTCTAATTTCCTCCCAAAGGTATTTACTATCTGCTGTACTTAATTTTGGAGATCTGTAAATTGCTCCTGAGACTAATTTCTCCCTATTGTTACTAATTTAAACCCAGACACTTTCTGTGTCCCTATTTACTTTAATGTTTGCTTTATTGTAACAGTTTAATGAATCCTTTACATAAATAGCTACCCCTCCCCCTTTTCTTCCCAGACGGTTTGACACAAAAATATTATAGCCTTTTATCTGATATCCGCTAACAATTCTCGAGTGTCTGTATTCATTCAAGTTTCACTAATAACGGCAATGTCTATTTTCTCTGTACAAATTAAAGCCCTCAGTTCATCCATTTTATTACGTAAACTCCGGCTGTTTGTGTAGTACACTTTCAGATTATTACGAGTAGTTATGCCTTTACCCTGGGATTTACTGTTTTTTATTTCATTACTAACTGGGAAACTCTACTAATATAATAATTTTTTGTACTATCGCTTATCGCCCTTCTATCATCGCTTCTTCTATCATCTATCATCGCCTGCTCAATATGAGGTGCCTTAGTGGATGTATCTACACTAATGGTTGAACTTTTGTTCTTAATTTTGCAAGTCTTGATGCATCTATCCAAACATGGTAATAATGATTTTTGAGTGTAGTTGCTGCAACTTCCTGTACGTCTACTTCTCAACCTCGAAAAAATCCTTCTAACTCCCTATCTATCATTCCAGCTAAAACAATAACTCCCTGCCTGCTGAGTCCCATCCCAACTATACAAGGCACTCCGTCCATGAAACAGGTCCCAGCTGTCTATGAAAGATATTGCATTATATTTGCAATACCTTTCAAGGCGGCAATTAAAACCTATTGCCCTGCTCAACCACTCCCTCCCAACCCTCCACCTGGGTAAAACACAAAGCACTACAGGGGTTCCTCCCCTCTCCCTAACGTTTTCTAACATCAACTTGTACCTTTACCTCAGTACCTCATTCTTACGGCTACTAATATCATTGCCTCCTACACTGAGGCACACAGTGGGTTTGTCACCACTATCCTTCACGATATTTGAAATTTTTTCTATCACTTAGCCACCCTGGACCCTGGAATACACACATGTTTAGCGAGTGGAGTATACATGGCTCTGTTAAGATATCTCACCTGGGAGTCTCCAACAACAGCAACATTTTTCTTAGCTTTCTTGTTCTGATTATACTTACCTGTACTGGAAGTTCTCTCACCGTCCTTTTCCTCTACATCCCTCTCTGCCTTCCCTTCACATTCGTCCCGTAGTGCGTCGAAGGCATTAGTGGTCCTAACTTCCGTTTGCTTCTTAAGAGTGAACTTCGTTGCACCCTTGTTAACTAGTGTCCAACCTTCAGCCTTTTCCTCTTTCTCCGCCAACATCTCCTCCAACAATTCCCTCATCTGTGACTTCTCCTGCCTGAGTATTGTGCCTCCCGCTTCAGTTCGAGAAGTTCCTCCTTTAATTCAAGGTAGTCCTTTTCAATACCTGCAGTGGGGACACAGCTCTCTACCGAGGAAGCCATTACGCACAAATTCACACAAGGCAGCACAGCACTATCACGGGTCACTACGGGTCACCACAACACACACTATCACGGATCACTAGCACAGCACTATCGCTGATCACTACAACACACTTATACAGCCACTATCACAGATCACTAAAACACACTAGCACAACACTATAATACCAGAGGTCACTAGCACGTCTGACCAGACTGACCTCACAAGAGGTCAAATAGGAGAGAGAGAGAGAGAGAGAGAGAGAGAGAGAGAGAGAGAGAGAGAGAACATAAGAACATAAGAAGAGAGGATAACTGCAGTAAGCCGGTTGGCCCAAGCTAGGCAGCTCCTAAAAGAGTAACTGAACTACTAGAATGAGATAAGGATAGCAAAGAAGAAGGCTCTCCCCCGCCCTCCAAACCCTCCAGCCGATGCCGGCAGGAAAAACTCAGAAAGAACACCACGTAGTACAAAGAAACTGGCGTGGACATTTTACAGGAAAGTGTGAAAGGAGAATAGAGACTATCATAGTGTAACCTGAAAAGGAAAAATAATGAATTAGTATTGGTTATAAGCTTTTTTTTTCTATATCCACCCCCTATTTGTCTTATGCTTATCTAGCCTATGCTTGACACTCTCAATGGAAGAGGCAGCAACTACTTTACTAGGTAGCTTATTCCATTCGTCTACTACTCTATTACCAAACCAATTTCTACCTATTTCCTTACTGAAACGGAATTTTTCTAGTTTGAAACCATTATTTCTAGTACTATCCTGTATGCTCACTTTAAGTACCTTACTAATATCTCCCTTATTTATACCCTTCATCCACTTAAACACCTCAGTTAAGTTTCCCCTTACTCTACGTCTCTCTAGCGAATGCAGACTTAAAGTCTTTTCAGTCTGTCTTCATATGACAGGTTCCCGACGTCATGTATCATTTTTGTCATTCTTCTCTGTTCATTTTCTAACGAATTAATATCCATTCCATAGTAAGGACACCAAAATTGTACTGCGTAGTCTAAGTGTGGCCTTACTAATGCTAAATAAAGTTTCAGTGTTACTTTAGATGATCTATTGCTCACGCTTCTCGAAATAAATCCTAGGACCCTATTTGCTTTATTTCTCGCATTAATACACTGTTGCTTTGGTTTAAGGTCGTTACTAATCATAACTCCTAGATCCCTCTCACATTCCAATTTGCTAATTTCTTTCTTATCTAAGCTGTATTTAGTATCTCTAATGGTCCTGCCTACGTTAAGTACTTTGCATTTTTCAACGTTAAATTCCATTTGCCAAGTTTTAGACCATTTCGACAATATATCGAGGTCTTTTTGTAAGTTTTGGCAATCGTCAGTCGAGTTAATGATACGCCCTATTTTTGTATCGTCGGCAAATTTGCTGATGCTACTATTGACTCCTAAGTCTAGATCATTTATATATATAATAAATAATAAGAGACCGAGTACTGAACCTTGTGGTACACCGCTACTTACTAATCCCCAGTCCGACTTAGTTCCATTTATTAATACTCTCTGCTTTCGTCCTTTCAGCCAGGATTCTATCCATTTTAAGATATCGCCGTCTATACCGTGTGCTCGAACTTTTCTAACTATAACCTTTCGTGTGGGACCCTATCAAAAGCTTTACTAAAGTCCAGATAAATAACATCGTAAGCTTTATTGCTATCTACTGCCTCATAGACCTCCGAGTAGAATGACAACAAGTTTGTGAGGCAGGATCGTCCTTGCCTGAATCCGTGCTGACTTTCGTTTATAAGATTAAACTTTTCTAAGAGTTCTCTAATTTTAATTGCCAAAATTGACTCTAACATTTTTCCTACTATTTACGTTAGACTTATTGGACGGTAATTCGACGCAGCTGATTTATCACCCATTTTAAAGATGGGCACTACGTTTGCGGTCTTCCACGCCTCTGGAACTTCTCCTGAACTTAAAGAGTCATTAAATAATGTTAAAGGTGGCTGACATAATTCTTCTTTGGTTTCTTTTATAATTTTTGCATATATATCGTCCGGATCTGGCGAGTTTTGAGGTTTTAACTTATTAATTTATTTCAATACGTCCTCCTTACTAATGGTTATTTTACTAAGAGTATTTTCCGTATTCTCATCGTTAATATTTGCTGCTTGAGGGACCATGTCTAGATTTTCCTTGGTGAATACTGATAGGAAATAATTATTTAGGATGGAGCACATTTCTTTATCTTCACTGGTAATGTCACCTGATTCTGTTCTGAGTGGTCCTATCCTATCTTTATTTTTCGTACGGTACATTTGATAAAAACCCTTGGGGTTTTCATTTGATTCACTAGCAACCTTAATTTCATAACTTCTCTTTGCTTTTCTTATCTCCCTCATTACTTCTCTATTTAAAATCGTGCACCGGTTACGTAAGTGTTCCTCTCCACGTTTTATTTTTCTATGTATTCCTTTCCTTTGGCCTATGAGAGATTTTAATCTGTTGCTTAACCATCTTGTTTCTGAATTATTCGTTCTAAACGGTTTTGAGGGGATATATCTATCTTGGCCTCTGTGTATTATATTTATTAACTCGTTATATTTCTCACTGGTCGAACGTCTGCTTGGTACTGGAGCTGAGTTAATCCCCGTCACTCCCATCTGCCACCTCACCTTCCTGGAGCACATTCCCACGTGTTTCCTGCCCCACACGTATGACCTGGGGTTCCCCACTGACCTGGCATTCCCTCAAATAACTGATCTCCCTGTGGAATACCGTTCGAAAATAAGCTCTTAATCCATCGAAATCCCCTAGACGAAAATTAGGAACGGTGGAGGTATTTTCAGTGGAACAGACATCCCAAATAAATTTGAATTTAATTTCTTCATGATCGCTATTATCAAGTCGTCCACCAACCTCTATATCACTAATGATATTTTCTTTATTAGCTAAAACCAAATATAGTATATTATTACCTCTGGTGGGCTCCCTGATATACTGATAAAGAAAATTATCTTGTACTACCTCTAGAAATTCCTCTGACTCTGCATCCCCTGTCTGATTTCTCCAATCTATCCTTGGCAGATTAAGATCCCCTACAATTATTACTAAGCTGGACTGTGATGCTTTTCTAATTTCCTCCCAAAGGTATTTACTATCTGCTGTACTTAATTTTGGAGATCTGTAAATTGCTCCTAAGACTAATTTCTCCCTATTGTTACTAATTTCAACCCAGACACTTTCTGTGTCCCTATTTACTTTAATGTTTGCTTTATTGTAACAGTTTAATGAATCCTTTACATAAATAGCTACCCTTCCCCCTTTCTTCCCTGACGGTTTGACACAAAAATATTATAGCCTTTTATCTGATATTCTGCTAAAAATTCTCGAGTGTCTGTATTCATCCAAGTTTCACTAATAACGGCAATGTCTATTTTCTCTGTACAAATTAAAGCCCACGATAGGCAGCTCCTAAAAGTGAAACTGAACTACTAGAATAAGATAAGGATAGCAAAGAAAAAGGCTCTCCCCCACCATCCAAATCATTCAGTGGAAGGCGACAAGAAAAAATCAGAAGGAACACCACGTAGGCTAGGAAAACTGGCGTGGACATATTACTGGATAGTGCGAATGGAGAATAGAGACTATCATAGTGTAACCTGAAAAAGAATGAATTAGTGCTGGTTATAAGAAGATTTCTCTCTCTCTCTCTCTCTCTCTTATTCATTTATACTGTATATCTATTTGTGTGTGTGTGTGTGTGTGTGTGTGTGTGTGTGTGTGTGTGTGTGTGTGTGTGCGTGTGTGTGTGCGCGCGCTCGCGGGCTTAGACGCATGTGTAAATATTCCTTTGTGTGAGCATATACAGTACTGTACATACCGATTTTAGGCCGGGGAATACGCTGGTCACAAAATCTCTATGTGGGTCACCGGAAATCCCTACACAATTATATGAGATTCCCTCGACTCCTGGTTGCTTAATGCCTTGTCAGCATTCAAGGTTCGGAATCTTTGTTGAAAAAGAAATCTCACCTCACTACATTGCCTGATTCGCCCCAGAATATATAAGAACGTCAGAACAGAGGATAAAAGCAGTAGGCCGGTTGACGCATGCTAGGCAGTTCCGATGTGTCACTAAACAAGTACAGTAAGACAAGGATAGGTAAGAAAACAAAAACTCATGAACGGCTGAAAGTAACAGTTAAGAAACAAGCAAAGAATGGAATGAAAAGACTGGAATGTGATGGGATATGAACACATCGGTGTATTCAGTCTGGCAGAAAAACAGGTTCATTTCCGTTTTATTTCCCCGCCATTGGAACTCACCTGCCATGCCTCCCATCCCTATTCGAACCTTTCTCACCGACCCCTCCTGCTCCCAGACTTTACCTGTCTCGTGCTTTGATATCCCCCAGGACCTTGATGTGGCTCATCCTAAATCTCTTTCATCTGACTGTACCCTTCTCGCCTTTTCCTCCTGTTTCAGCTTTATTTATCTTATTTATTTATTTATTTTCATTGGCTGGGAAGAGCCTTATTTGCTATTTTGGTCTTATTCTAGTAATGTAGTCACTTTTGGAATTACCTAGCATGGGACATCTGCTTACCGCGGTTATCCCTTCATCTTATGTTCTCAGGACAGGTGTTGATTGAATATAAAAATTTTCAAGTTACTCTTTTTCTTCTCTTCGGCTTTCACTACGGTAGTTTTTTTTATTTTTTATGTTGTCCTTTCCTATAAAATTCACACGTCATTAAACCCAAAATACTGTGTAGATTTCCTTCTCAGGTTTTTTGTCAGGCGTGGTTGGAGGGTGTGATGCGTGAAGAAAAAAAAAAAAAAGAAAAAAAACTTTCCTGCTATACTTCTCTTTTTCTGTTAGCCTCCACATTGACCGTGGGCCATCCTACCTTCTGCAGTTATCGTCTTACTTTATATCATCATCATCATCATAATCATCACTACTGCTACCATCATCATCCCATCGAAAATTTCCAAATTCATTTTTACAGGTTTTAGGAAATGCTGTGTTTTAGGAAATATTTCCACTTTTTTTTTTTTTTTTTTTTTTTTTATGTGTCCGACTCTGGGCATAGGCTTCACAGCCTGCTATCAAGGCCCAGCAGTCCTCCTACATACCATACACCTCTACATGTCACCACTTCGGCGCTAACACCCACCGTCCATATTGAATACATGCTAGGGCTGTCTCATACAGGACTGATGTATTGGTATTAGCGGGGGTATGTTTACGACATGTCGGCGGGTCTTCTGGTAAGTCAGTAAAGCCTGATTTTAATGAAATGGGAATCATCAAAGTAGAATAGCAAGTTAGGCTGGAAATTGAGGATCATTTAACTGAGATTCGTCCAAGTGGCACGACACAGTAGGGGATGCAGCCCTCCTCTGTATTAAATCCTTCGATACCATCACATTTTTAAGTATTTTACTTTTTCTACCCATACACAGTTTCATTAAATTTAGAATGAGCCCCTTTTAGCCACGAAGTTAAAGAAGGCTGTAGCGAAAAGTTCACCCTTGAATGAGTGAAATCATCTGTATATGGAGAAAATTATATGAAAAGTACGTCATAGGGAGGAAAGGATCAAACCTGGCTTAACCCCGCTCCCTTCCTCCCTCCCACCCTTCCACCTTTCCTCCCTACCTCTCTTTCTCCTGCTTGCTCCCCCTCCCACCCGCCATCCCTCACTTAGGATCTATTTATTTCCCTTTGTTCATTTAATAAAAAGAAAAAATAGAGTAGCCCTGTAAGACATGTAAGAAGGATGATGGTGAAACTCTTCTCTCTTTCTCGTGTGTGTGTGTGTGTGTGTGTGTGTGTGTGTGTGTGTGTGTGTGTGTGTGTGTGTGTGTGTGTGTGTGTGTGTGTGTCCGTGTGCGTTTGTGCTTGTATGTGTTAATCCCATCAAACACTCACACTCATTCCACCAGGCACGCAAACTCACCTTCACCCCATCAAACACCCATATTCATCCCACTCTTACTTCACCAAACATTAAGTCTCATCCCACCAAGCACGCATATTCACCCCACCAAACACCACTCTCACCCCAGTGACCCCACCAAACACCCACACTCACCGCACAAGGCATCCACATTCCCCTCACCAAACACCCACACTGCCTCACAAGACACCCACCCACATTTACCACAGCACACTCACTGTCTAACTGCACCAAGGAGCTGTTTTTTGCATCTCCTTTCATTGTGGTGATGATTCAAAGGGGTGAACTGTATTTATATATTGAGTAGTTTGTGTGAAAAAGATCTTGACGGAAAAAGCGATACTCTATGGCCCAATATATTTTCCAAGTTTCATGTCCTCCAAGCAGTCAGCAGCCACACATAGACCTGCGATCTGCCCTTTGAACGCGCTGACTTCCGTTTTGTTTTGTTCCTGCTTAAGACTTGTATTCGGTACAGGACACTTTTTCGAACCAGACGGTTTTGATATAGGCTTCAATCATTTCTACACCTCTAGAATATCTCCCTAAGCTGAACAGAATTATCTGGTTGAAGGAAAAATAAAATAAGTCGAAAGGGCTGACCTGTAGAGTTGCCAAGTGTACGTGGAGGGTGGAGCATCAGGAGACAGTGCAAAATTAAGTCGAGTATAACTGTATCATGTACTCATGGATATATAGCAAAAAAAAAAACTGAAGGCATCATGATCATTATTATATTTAATGGAAGGCTTATGGAAGGCCTTCTATCTGCCACATGCAATGATTTATACTAAAGAAAAAATGTCCACACTGCCAACTATGCGTCGCGCTGATTTACGGCAGACTGTGATTGGTGGCGTGTGTGGCTGGGTGATATATAGCAAGCTTCTGGGGCTCCGGCTTGAGTTTTGAGTGGCCTCACCTGTGTTGTGGAGTATTGGCAAGACATTCGCGTACTGTACATCGTTTGATTTGTTCTGTACTTGGAAATTTCACTCGCCACACCACTCCACCTACTGTGTCTTCATCAATATTTCTTCACCACCACCACCGCCAAAGAGATATCAGACGCCGAGGTGACCAGGAGCCATGATGCTACAGGTGAGTTTAGCATTTCACTATAATACCTGTGCGAGAGATACTGTTATGTTTTAGTCAGTATGTGTGTGTGTGTGTGTGTGTGTGTGTGTGAAAATTCAAAAAGTTTTCATCCGATTTCAGTTATATTTGGTGGAGTTAAGGGGTAGCCAATGAGGAAACCTATTTTTTTTTTTTTAGAACAATAAGTCAAAGGTCAGGGTCACAGGATTTGCTCTAACGACGACCTAGCAACATCATTAAACCAAACTTGGTAAATGGTTCAGGTTAGTGATAGAACAGTTATTATTATTATTATTTTTTTTTTTAGAACTAGTTAAATGTTAAGGATAAAGCTCTCCCCTCGTGCGTGAAACTTAACAAAATAACTCAATCAGTTTTGATCCAATTTTTGCCAAACTTGGTGGTAGGGATGAGAGTCAGCGAAGGAAAAAAAAAGTGTTATTTTTGTAGAACAGTAGGTCAAAGAGCAATCAACTTAAACAATGTTCATCTGATTTAGGAGAAATTTCTTGAGCTGAAAGAATGGCAAAAGTAAAAGAATTCGATCTTGCGAACACTCATTAAAAGGTCAAGGTCACAGGGAAATGTCAAAGGTTAAGGCTACAGGCCAAAGTCATCGATCCGTGTGTCTGTATGTGAACAGCATAACTAAAACACTTTTGATCTAGTCTGGCCCAATCTCAGTGGAAGGATTGCACACACACACACACACACACACACACACACACACACACACACACACACACAGATATAGGGACAGGGAGAGAGGCGAAGTCTGTAGAGGTATATCTCTTGGGACCCGTAAGGCTGGCCTCACCTGAAATCAAGGATTAAATGACTGTTTTTTTTTTTTTTTCTCTCTCTCTCTCTCTCTCTCTCTGCTACCACCGCTACTATGCTGTCCTTACCTATTGTAAGCATAGTTTATTATGATAAACTACTTGAACTTTTTTTTTTATGATGAGCATAAACTAGGACGAATAATAATAATAATAATAGCAATGATAAGTACTTATATAGTTAAAAATAAATAAATAAATAAATAATAATAATATTAATAATAATAATAATAATAATAATAATAACAAGAGAAATAGGAGTAATAAGTCTCAGTAAAGTGAATGTAGGACATAAACAGGGATGTGTATTGTAATGTCTCCTTGGATGTTCAGTAAATATACAGGTTGCTATGGGACTTGACTTACAATCTTCGTATGGTGCTTCTGTGGCCGCTGTTGAGTCAAATGTTCAACCTCGACATGGGTTAATTTCCCAACCCACTGGGAGCTGTAATTACTGATGGCCTTACGTATGAATTACGAGGCAGAATATTTTAACTATAAGGTGATAATTAATTATAACTCCAAAGTAGTTGTGAATGTTGATATAGCATTTTTATTTTTAATTCTAAGTCATGCCTTTATGCTCTTCTTATCTCATTCAAGTAGTTCAGTTACTCTTATAGGAGCTGTATAGCATGGGTCAACTGGCCCACTGCAGTTATCCTCTCTTCTTATGTTCTTATGTCAGTACACCAAGTCCAGCGACACCCAATATATACAGTATACTGAACAACCATGGAGACATAATAACATAAGAAGAGAGGATAACTGCAGTAGGCCGGTTGGCCCATGCTAGGCAGCTCCTATAGTCTGACAGATCGAAACGTAGGGTTTTGGTGGAGTCACCCCCTCCCTGCACTGTTGCCACGTTTCCGAGCTGACCTCTCCATCAGCGATGACCTTGACACTGTTTCCCTCTTGTGATCTCCGTTTTTCTAATACCCCCTATACCCCTGCCACCAACACCCCCTATACCCCTACCCCCAACAACACCCCCATCAACAACACCCGCTATACCTCCACCACCACCACCTCCTATAAATATAGATCCCCACCATCAACACCTGTATAATAATTAGCCGTTGATAATTGCTATACTTTTATTGAGAGCATACATTCTACCCTATTGCTCAAACTCCCTAATCTTACAATCCCATCTGTCTTAATCCTTCCCACTGCCTTCGTTCCTAAATCCCTTAATTGATCTATTTTTAACCTAAGTGTCCCCACACCTTTTAAACCATTTACCTCTCTGTCACTATTCTCCACCATATGTATCAACTTGTATTATATTGTGTATAGAACTTTCATACTGTATGCTGTACTACTGTATAATGTATAAGAATACCCACTGTTTAGTGGAAATAAAGTTTTATTATTATTATTATTATTATTATTATTTCTCTCTCTCTCTCTCTCTCTCTCTCTCTCTCTCTCTCTCTCTCTCTCTCTCGCTAGATTTTGTTATGTGTCATCCATGGTTTTTTACTTCCATTTTTATGTATGGATTATAATTTTGACTTTATTTCCGCACCACCCTTGAGGTAAAAGTCACGGCGCGTTTTTTTATAGAGGTTTCCCCAATAGGCCTAAATCCTGTAGGGGGTTGGTGACCTCCCACAGCGTACACACAAACACGTGTCGCGTGAGTGCTGCCACCCCAGAGCTGTTTGATATATTTATTTTAATTATGAAAGGATCGCCTCTTCCCACTTTTATCCCTTCAAATTTTCTTGCAATTATACTTGCTAAATTAATTAGCAATGTTAGAAGTGTTGGGGAAGTAAATAATAATTAGAATATTTTTAGAGCAACACTGCCAAATTTTTATGCCACGTTTCTCTATTATCGTATAATATAGTATGCAGAATAGTTTTATTCTTCCTTGATACATGTCAGCACTTTCATTACAGTTATATTAGTATGAGTTATGTTTATGTATCATTCCTACTACACAAACCACAGGCGTTATACATCGTAGGGTTAGGAAACATGGCAATAGTGTAGGGAGGGGGTGACTCCACCCAAACCCTATGTTACGAGGAGGAACACTATAGAAGAGTAACTGAACTACTAGAATGAGATAAGGATAGCAAAGAAGGTTCTCCCTCGCCCTCCAAACCCTCCAGCCGAAGCCGGCAGGAAAAAGTCAGAAAGAACACCACGCAGTATAGAAAAACTGGCGTGGACATTTTATAGGAAAGTGGTAGTGTAACCTGAAAAGGAAAAAGTAAGAATTAGTATTGGTTATAAGACTTTTTTTTTTTATATCCACCCCTTTTTTGTCATATACTTATCTAGCCTATGCTTGAAACTCTTAATGGAAGAGGCAGCAACTACTTTACTAGGTAGTTTATTCCATTCGTCTATTACTCTATTACCAAACCAGTTTCTACCTATTTCCTTATTGAAACGGAATTTTTCTAGTTTAAAACCATTACTTCTTGTTCTATTCTGTATGCTCACTTTAAATGCCTTGCTAATATCTCCCTTATTTATACCCTTCATCCACTTAAACACCTCAATTAAGCCAAATGGTCTAAAACCTATTGTCCAAATGGCCTAAAATTTATTGTCCAAATGGTCTAAAACTTATTGTCCAAATGGTCTAAAACTTGGCAAATGGAATTTAACGTTGAAAAATGCAAAGTACTTAACGTAGGCAAGACCGTTGGAGATACTAAATACAGCTTAGATAACAAAAAAATTAGCAAATCGGAATGCGAGAGGGATCTAGGAGTTATGATTAGTAACGACCTTAAGCCAAGGCAACAATGTATTAATGAGAGAAATAAAGCAAATAGGGTCCGAGGATTTATTTCGAGAAGCGTGAGCAATAGATCATCAAAAGTAATACTGAAACTTTATCTAGCATTAGTAAGGCCACATGTAGACTACGCAGTACAATTTTGGTGTCCTTACTATAGAATGGATATCAGTTCGTTAGAAAATGTACAGAGAAGAATGACAAAAATGATACATGACGTTCGGAACATGTCATATGAAGACAGACTGAAAAGACTAAGTCTGCATTCGCTAGAGAGGCGTAGAGTAAGGGGAGACTTAATTGAGGTGTTTAAGTGGATGAATGGTATGAATAAAGGAGATATTAGCAAGGTACTTAAAGTGAGCATACAGGATAGAACTAGAAATAATGGTTTCAAACTAGAAAAATTCCGTTTCAATAAGGAAATAGGTAGAAATTGGTTTGGTAATAGAGTAGTAGACGAATGGAATAAGCTACCTAGTAAAGTAGTTGCTGCCTCTTCCATTGAGAGTTTCAAGCATAGGCTAGATAAGTATATGACTAATAAAGGGTGGATATAGAAAAAAGAAAATCTTATAACCAATACTAATTCATAATTTTTCCTTTTCAGGTTACACTATGATAGTCTCTATTCTCCTTTCACACTTTCCTGTAAAATGTCCACGCCAGTTTTACTATACTGCGTGGTGTTCTTTCTGACTTTTTCCTGCCGGCTTCGGCTGTAGGGTTTGGAGGGCGGGGGAGAGCCTTCTTCTTTGCTATCCTTATCTCATTCTAGTAGTTCAGTTACTCTTTTAGGAGCTGCCTAGCATGGGCCAACCGGCCTACTGCAGTTATCCTCTCTTGTTATGTTTTTATGTTCTACGCCTCTCTTGCGAGTGCAGACTTAGTCTTTTCAGTCTGTTTCCATACGATAGGTTCCAAACATCATGTGTCATTTTTCTCATTCTTCTCTGCACATTTTCTAACGAGTTAATATCCATTCTATAGTAAGGACACCAAAATTGTACTGTGTAGTCTAAATGTGGCCTTACTAATGCTAGATAAAGTTGTAATATTACTTTTGATGACCTGTTGCTCACGCTTCTCGAAATAAATCCTAGGACCCTATTTGCTTTATTTCTCGCTTTAATACACTGTTGCCATTCCGATTTGCTAATTTCTTATCTAAGTTGTATTTAGTATCTCCAATGGTCTTGCCTTCGTTAAGTACTTTACATTTTTCAACGTTAAATTCCATTTGCAAAGTTTTAGACCATTTGGACAATATATTGAGGTCCTTTTGTAAGTTATGGCAATCGTCAGTCGAGTTAATGATACGCCCTACTTTCGTATCGTCGGCAAATGGATCATTTATATATATATAATAGATAATAAGGGACCGAGTACTGAACCCTGTGGTACACCGCTAGTTACTAATCCCTAATCAGACTTAGTTCCATTTATTAATACTCTCTGCTTTCGTCCTTTCAGCCAGGATTCTATCCATTTTAAGATATCGCCGTCTATACCGTGTGCTCGAACCTTTCTGACTAACCTGTCGTGTGGGACCCTATCAAAAGCTTGACTAAAGTCCAGATAGGGCCTAAATGACATCGTGTGCTTTATCGCTATCTACTGCCTCATAGACCTCCGAGTAGAATGACAACAAGGTTGTGATGCAGGATCGTCCTTGTCTGAATCCGTGCTGACTTTCGTTTATAAGATTAAATCTTTCTAAGTGTTCTCTAATCTTATTTGCCAAAATTGACTAACATTTTTCCTACTATTGACGTTAGACTTATCGGACGATAATGCGACGCAGCTGATTTATCACCCTTTTTAAAGATGGGCACTACGTTTGCGTTCTTCCACGCCTCTGGAACTTCTCCTGAAATTAACGAATCATTAAATAACGTTAAAAGTGGCTGACATAATTCTTCTTTGGTTTCTTCTATAATTTTTGCATATATATCGTCCGGGCCTGGCGATTTTTGAGGTTTTAACTTATTAATTTCTTTCAATACGTCCTCCTTACTAATGGTTATTTTACTAAGAATATTTTCCGTATTCTCATCGTAAATATTTGCTGCTTGAGGGACCAGGTCTAGATTTTCCTTGTTGAATACTGATATGAAATAATTCTTAGGATGGAGCACTGGTAATGTCACCTGATTCTGTTCTGAGTGGTCCTATCCTATCTTTATTTTTCGTACGGTACATTTGATAAAAACCCTTGGGGTTTTCTTTCGATTCACTAGCAACCTTAATTTCATAACTTCTCTTTGCTTTTCGTATTTCCCTTTTAACTTCTCTAATTAAAATCCCGTACCGGTTACGTAAGTGTTCCTCTACACGTTTTATTTTTCTTACTGCATTCCTTTCCTTTGGCCTATGAGAGATTTTAATCTGTTGTTTGACCATGACACATCCCTGTTTCAGTCCTACTTTCATATTATTATTATTATTATTACTATTGTTATTGTTGTTTTTTTACTATTATTTTATTATCAGTCTTAAATCCTTACACACGCCATCCTGAAGATCATCGTAATTCTATTTCCTCTATTATTACTGAGGTTAGTACGATGGACAATAGAAATGGGTAAAACGAAAGCACAAATACATAAGTATCAGTATTTCACACATGGATTCACCGTTCATTATAATCACGTGTGTGTGTGTGTGTGTGTGTGTGTGTGTGTGTGTGTGTGTGTGTGTGTGTGTGTGTGTGTGTGTGTGTGTGTGTGTGTGTGTGTCTGTCTGTCTGTCTGTCTGTCTGTCTCTGTGTGTGAAACATGAGGAAAGGTGCAAAGCATCTGACCATCAACTCATCCTCTCGAACAGATCTCAATAACCTCAGTCCTCCTCGCTAACGTACCTGATATTAGAACCAAACTAATATTGATGTGTTATTACAAACCTGTTTAACTTAGTGAACCGAAAAGAGGCACTGACTCATGACATTCACCCTTTGTTTGTTTGTTTGTTTGTTTTTTAATAAATGGAATCATTTCGTGTACAGTAGAAAAATTTTAAGAATTCCCAGTAAATTGAAATGACAATAAGGGGAAAAAATATGCCTTGTATATTTCATCAACTTATAAAAGAAGATAGTAACATATCCTACTCTGTTGTTAGATATATGAACATAATGTATACAAATGTATCTTATTTTTATTAATTATTATTCCTGATTAACAGCAATTATCATCGTTGTGGGTGACCAGGCTGACTCGTTGGGATATCCAGGAGGAGAGTGTCGTGCAGGTGATGAGGACGCCCACCGAGGCACCACCTGCAGTCGACTTTCTGGCCAGACACTCCTCAGAATCACGCTGGGTCAGGAACCACCACTCCCCCATCCTTACAGCTGTCAATATTGTCTGCGAGACCATGAATTCCCTTCAGAATTCCACAGCAACACAACAAGAGCAGCCTCATGGTCAAGAAAGACAAGAAGAGAATAAAGGTACAAAGGAAGCACTAGATGACTCGCATCAAACTATTAATTTACATATGGAAGCCGCTGAAACTCTGGGACCAAGTCGAGAGGAACTACAGTTGAGCTACAAAGAAGAATACAGCATGACCCCTTTTCCCTCGGAGAACTCTCCTGCCCCCCAGTCCCACGACCTTTACCCTTTATAGTAAAATAATCTGCTCACCTGCTGCTGCCTGCTAGGGGGAACTGTGATAGGTCCATCGGGCGTCCTGTCTCAACAAAGCTCATTTTGTTACCGTTTGTGTGTATACCGAGTAAGGATACTGTTTAATTTGTTCACACATTATCATGTGGATCATCGTTTTATCTATCTTAATTTAGGAAAACATCACCTATTCATATAAATTTGGTTTAGTTTGATAAGTCGAACTGCGGCAAAGCTGCTGCCGTGAGTTAAAGGGCAACAATCGAGTACCGAAAACAAGGAGAATTGTATTATGCTGATGCCGAATCGTCATCTTAAATTACATGGAAAACACTCGAGACAAATGTATGTATGAAAGCAATATCACATGAGCACGTGAAGACAAGTTAGTATGTTGTGAAAACTCGCAGGAAAATAAAAGGAAAAGGAGCACCAAGCTTTCGTCTGTATTTCAGCACATCTTCAGGGTGAACACGAGTAGAGAGGTAAAAGGCAGTATATACTGTAGAACCAACATCATCAAGAGAGTTGCCAAGCGACTAATCCTTGGATGGGGTACCAAACTTGACCACGTGGGTCAGATTAACTCTCGCGTGGGTGGGACTTTACACCTGACCTGGTGTTTAAAAAAGTTTTTGTGCATGTCACGGCCTCACCTACTGATACATCCTCAAGGGAGTTGCCAAACAACTAACCATGGCTAGAGTGTACGACATTGACCATGTGGGTCAGATTAACCCTCGTGTGGATGGGGCTGGGAGAACTTGTAAATGAAATATATAAACTTATAAGTATCAAAATATAAAAAGAAGAATTAATGCAGTATGACAGTTGTCCCATGCTAAACATCTCTTAGTAGAATAAGATTAAACTATAGAAACACACACACACACACACACACACACACACACACACACACACACACACACACACACACACACACACACACACACACACACACACACACACACACACACACACTGCCTTCTTGCCGCTGCACTTGTTCACGCTGAAGATGTTTTGAAATACAGACGAAAGCTTGATACTCCTCTACCTTTTATATTCCTGCATATATATATATATATATATATATATATATTACTTGTGGCTTACGTGAAAAACGGACTAATAATCTATTGGTCCAAACCTGCTTATCATCCATTACATTAATATAAATAACTTAGTTGGGTGCGAACTAGGGAAAATGTATTATATTAACGGTTCTACAGTACGTAACAATAAAGGGTGGAACAGTGTTGTACTGTATACATACTTGTTTTTAATTTTACATAATTGTCAAGTTCATATGATCCCTTTTGTAACACACTGGTGTGGATAATATTGCTCCACATATTAGTCGAACATTTATGAAAATCAAGTAAAATAATAATAATAATAATAATAATAATAATAATAATAATAATAATAATAATAATTGTAGTAGTAGTGGTAGTAGTAATAATGATAATAAAACCATTGGACTGTAAAGACCTAATAATTTTATTTCTAAGGTATATCACATTATCTGCTGATAAGATATGGATCAGTATTTTTGGCTTTCTCTGTGCATGTGGTGTCTGATTTATAACATCCTTTACTTTTAAGAATCACCGATATTGAATAACACGGACTCGTCTTACTGTCATTAGGTATGCTGTTCGGGTCGAGGACGTGTGTTTTCTTAAAATCTCACTGCCACAAGGCAATAGTAATAAGCTTATAGTCTGACAGATCGAAACGTAGGGTTTTGGTGGAGTCACCCCCTCCCTGCACTGTTGCCACGTTTCCGAGCTGACCTCTCCATCAGCGATGACCTTGACACTGTTTCCCTCTTGTGATCTCCGTTTTTCTAATACCCCCTATACCCCTGCCACCAACACCCCCTATACCCCTACCCCCAACAACACCCCCATCAACAACACCCGCTATACCGACACCACCAACACCTCCTATAAATATAGACCCCCACCATCAACACCTGTATAATAATTAGCCGTTGATAATTGCTATACTTTTATTGAGAGCATACATTCTACCCTATTGCTCAAACTCCCTAATCTTACAATCCCATCTGTCTTAATCCTTCCCACTGCCTTCGTTCCTAAATCCCTTAATTGATCTATTTTTAACCTAAGTGTCCCCACACCTTTTAAACCATTTACCTCTCTGTCACTATTCTCCACCATATGTATCAACTTGTATTATATTGTGTATAGAACTTTCATACTGTATGCTGTACTACTGTATAATGTATAAGAATACCCACTGTTTAGTGGAAATAAAGTTTTATTATTATTATTTCTCTCTCTCTCTCTCTCTCTCTCTCTCTCTCTCTCTCTCTCTCTCTCTCTCGCTAGATTTTGTTATGTGTCATCCATGGTTTTTTACTTCCATTTTTATGTATGGATTATAATTTTGACTTTATTTCCGCACCACCCTTGAGGTAAAAGTCACGGCGCGTTTTTTTTATAGAGGTTTCCCCAATAGGCCTAAATCCTGTAGGGGTTGGTGACCTCCCACAGCGTACACACAAACACGTGTCGCGTGAGTGCTGCCACCCCAGAGCTGTTTGATATATTTATTTTAATTATGAAAGGATCGCCTCTTCCCACTTTTATCCCTTCAAATTTTCTTGCAATTATACTTGCTAAATTAATTAGCAATGTTAGAAGTGTTGGGGAAGTAAATAATAATTAGAATATTTTTAGAGCAACACTGCCAAATTTTTATGCCACGTTTCTCTATTATCGTATAATATAGTATGCAGAATAGTTTTATTCTTCCTTGATACATGTCAGCACTTTCATTACAGTTATATTAGTATGAGTTATGTTTATGTATCATTCCTACTACACAAACCACAGGCGTTATACATCGTAGGGTTAGGAAACATGGCAATAGTGTAGGGAGGGGGTGACTCCACCCAAACCCTATGTTACGAGGAGGAACACTATAGTATAGTCTGTCTCAGGAAAAACGAATGTAGAATATCGTCTATTTTACTCCAAAGTCACTGTCAAAGGCCGAAGGCATCTGATTTAACGACCTGTGGGAATACAGGCTGGCCAGGGACAAGGCCTGAGGGCAAGAGGCACACACACACACACACACACACACACACACACACACACACACACACACACACACAATGAATGAATGGGTATAAGTGACCCGCTATACTCACAGGTCAATATGAACTGTGGTTCCTGTTTTTGGATGCAACTTTTTTTTTTTTTTTTTTTTGAGTTACAATGCGCTAAAAATAAACGAAAAATCTCTCTCTCTCTCTAAACCTCTGCTTCCCTCCTTTCTTGTCTCCCTCCTCCCTCCCCCATCTACCCTCTCTCTCTCTCTCTCTCTCTCTCTCTCTCTCTCGTGTGTGTGTGTGTGTGTGTGTGTGTGTGTGTGTGTGTGTGTGTGTGTGTGTGTGTGTGTGCAATCATTATCATGACTAATGGTATGCTTTGTATTGGAAAGTAAAGATGAGGAGAAATATTGTGGAATCTATGGCGAATATTGTGGCACAAGGGTGTAGACATGTATGAAGGTGAACGTTAATTGGCCCACAGGGAATTAATGACAGTTCCACATGCTGACGTCTCAAGGGGACTTCTTGTAGTTGTTCTCTATAAATATATTCCAATGTTTTATTTATTTTATAATACTTATATCACAGTTAAGTTATACTTTGCATTGACATTATTATTCACTACTACAGAACCTTGAGAGAGAGAGAGAGAGAGAGAGAGAGAGAGAGAGAGAGAGAGGGGGGCTGGTCATTCCCAGGGGACAAGTGGTCACTCCTCACCTCTCTCTCTCTCTCTAGCATGCAGACCCATCCACCCTGAACTTAAAACATCATCCTTCCTGCCTTCCTGTCCATCCCCATCCCCTCTCTTCCAATAATAATCAGACAATGCGTGTGATGGAGGAAATCACAAGAAATGCAGTGAGGAAAGTGACACCAGAAAACTGGCAAAAATGTATGAAGCATACGAGAAAGTTAGAACAGGAATATATCAGAAATAACATTGTGCGCAATCACATGGTCGAAGAATTCGTCATTAACGTGGCGAATGATTCCACCAGTGAAGAAGAAGGTTTAGATGAAGGAAACATGAATATCGAGTGATAGAGAGAGAGAGAGAGAGAGAGAGAGAGAGAGAGAGAGAGAGAGAGAGAGAAAGAGAGAGAGAGAGAGAGATTGTATTTTCAAGGGAAATTTTAGAGTATAATGAATATTTATTAAGGAAATGCTACTGTTGATCATTCGATCAGTAATACTATTGTAAATCAGTTTATGTTTTTTCATAACATTTTTTTTTCATAAAGAATAGTAATAAAACAATAAAATGAAATAAAATAATTTTTCTTCATCTTTCAGGCCTATTTCATTGGCTTACCATACCCCTCCCCACATTCCGACCCGGGCCACTCCCATCCTCCATCCCTCCTCATATGGACCGATATCTGGGCAAACCACCCCCCCTGAACTCAAAACATCATCCTTCCTGCCTTCCTATCCATCCCCATCCCCTCTCTTCACCTAGCTTTTTGCCCACATACACAACATTTGCACACACACACACACACACACACACACACACACACACACACACACACACACACACCTGAGCTGGAATCGGCAATCCGTTTCCCATTGTGATTGTGACCTCTATTTCCTTACCCAACACTCCTTCCCTCTCCCTAAGGACTTCCCACTTCACCTGTCCCTTGTTTCTCTCCGTCTTTGTGCCGTGATTAGAAATCTGGACAGAATAGGGTTGAGACTGAATGGCTTGTTCTTTGTTACACTGTTAAAACGATAAATATAAACAAACACGTTTTTTTAAATAACTGACGACCTACCAAAAAATCTATCATTCTATCAGAATATAAATATATATATACAACTTAGAACTATAAAACTTATATGTAAACTTCAGGAAACTGGCAAATGGGGACCCCCCCCCTTAGAAAATTCCTTGGTGCGCCCCTGCTGGGCACTGATAGATAAATAGAGGCTTCACATTGTTTTATTACTTAAACGTCGTGTGTGTGTGTGTGTGTGTGTGTGTGTGTGTGTGTGTGTGTGTGTGTGTTCATAGTGATAGCTGAGTGATAGCTGAGTATCCTGGTCGGGAAGGCTGGTAGGAAGTTAGTGAGGGATGTTAAAGATATCAGGAGCGAGGAGTGTGCAGCAACATAAGTTATTGATATGTGACATGTTGCCCAAGGACCAGGTGATGAAAAAGAGGACCTATGCACCTAGGAGGAAAATATGGAAGTTCTAATAACGAAGCAGTATGGGATGCCTTCTATAGCGAGATGAGTGGGGTGTTGCCTGAACCGGGAGACATTGACAGCAATGTTAATGAACAGTACAGAGCCCTCAAGTACAACCTCTTGAGAGTTACTGATTCGGTGTGTGGATGGACAACGGGTTCTTCCAAGACATAAAGTAACTTGGTGGTGGGATGCGGGTGTAGAAGCTGCATTTAGGGAGAAATGAAAGCTTCTCCGGGAATGGAAGATAGGTGGTAACAAAGATGAATACTTGGTTGTCAAGCACAGGGCTAGAAAAGAGGTTTACAGGGCAAAGTCAGAGTCTCAGAACCTTTTACTTGATAACCAAAATAATGTGGAAAGTAAGAATATGATACGTAAGGTGGCAGATCAGATGAAGAGGGAGAATAGGGATATCATAGGTAAGCAGTGTGTGAAGAATGATGAAGGAAAGGTAGTGGTGGACAGTGGGGATACTAAAGACGCCTAGAGAGAGCATTACAACCGGTTGTTGAATGAGGAGTTACACTTGGACCGAGAAGGTTCGGAGCCAGCAGATCAGTTGTTTGGCCCTTGACCTTTGATTGACGGTGCTACTGTGAGCAGGGCAATAGGCAGGATGCAGGTGGGGAAGGCAGCAGGTGTGTCTGGGTTGACTGCTGAAATGTTGAAATCCTTAAGAGATTTGGGAGTGGAGTTAGTCACCGACTTGATTAATACTGTTATTTATTAGAGTATTGTACCAGATTATTGGCTGAAGAGTGTAATTGTAAATGTGTACAAGGGGAAGGGTGATGCCCTGGAAAGAGGAAATTATAGAGGCATGAAGACCATATGATGAAGGTAATGGAGAGAGTTTGAGAAAATATAATTAGAGAAGGAGTGAATATTGATGAGATGCAGTTTGGGTTTATGCCAGGCAAAGGGACTACTGATGCCATATTCATTGTTTGACAGCGTCAGGAAAAATATATAGGAAAGAAAAGGGAGCTGTACTGTACTTTGTTTTTGTTTATTTGGAGAGGGCCTTTGACAGAATCCCTAGAGACATGGTAAAGTGGGCAGTGAGAAAGCTTGGGATCGAGGAGTTGCTGATTGGGGTGGTTATGGCTATGTGTGTGGATGCTCGCACCCAGGTAAGGGTGAATGGAGATTTGAATGATGAGTTTTCTGTTAATGATGGTGTGCATCAAGGGTCAGACTTGAGCCCCTTGTTGTTTATCATGGTACTTGATGCCCTCGCACAGGACTTCAGAATGTACTCCCATGGGAGATATTGTATGCAGATGATTTGGTGCTGATTGCAGAGTATGAAGGGGAGAGATGGTATGGGGCACAAGGGCTTAAGAATAAAGGCAGATAAAGCAAAAGTGATGGTATCTAGGGCTGGTGGTGGTACTGTCAAAGAAGAGGGAGAGTGGCCATGTGCAGTTTTGCCACAAAGGTGTGGGAAGTAATTCCATCTTGTGCAGTGTTTGTGATAAGTGGGTGCATAAGGGATATATTGGTATTAGAGGTAGACTGCGAGATAATGCTGATTTCATATGTGTTGTGTGTTGGGGAGAGTGTATGGAGACTGTCAGGCATGAAAGGACTGAAGTTGCTGGTGAGTCTCTTGAGTGTGTGGAAGAGTTTCTATATTTGGGAGACATGTTATGTGCTTGAGGTGGAGCTGGAACTAGCTCTGTAGCTAGCGTGAGGAGTGGTTGGAAGAAGTTCAGGGAGCTGTTGCCTCTGCTGGCACTGAGAGGGCTCCCCCTCCATGCTCAGGGATCTTTGTATGCAGCATGCATTAAGAGTTTATAGCAATATGGTAGTGAGACCTGGGCAGTAAAGGAAGAGGATATTTGCAGGCTGAAACATGCAGAAATGACAATGATTAGGTGGATGTGAAGTTCATCCCTGAGTGCGAGGCCTGGGGGGGCTAGGGTTACAATGGATGAGTTAAGAGGTACTGTAGTATGGAACCGGAGTGTATTGGGGTTCTGATGAGGAGAGGTAGATTGATGTGGTTTGGGCATATGGAGAGGATGAGAGATGATAATTGGGTGCAGAAATTGAGAAGTGTTAATGATAGGGGTAGGATTGCGAGAGGTGGACTGAAGAAGACCTGGGATGAGGTCATTGAATGTGACCTCAGGGATATGGGACTGAATAGGGAGGCTGTTAGAGATTAAGCAGCATGGAGAGCTGTTATTAAGTGACCATGGCTGGCGCATGCAAGCAAGTTTGAGCCTTGAAAAATGAATGAACGAGCAGTACAGTTTTTCATCTCAGTGATTTTGTTCTGAATATTTTGGCTGAGTAAATTTTTCTGGTTTCCCAGCACCACTGTACAGTGGAGGATTTGCAGGGTGTTTAGACATCAGGAAGCCATTTACTGATGTCAGAAATGCCATCAGCAGGATTAAAAAAAGTTCTTTAGATATCTGCCATTAGAGCTGTGTCGTATGGGTGTTCGCCATTTCCGAAAAGTACAGATTTGGCCCACTTTCAACCGACAGACTGTGATATATATATATATATATATATATATATATATATATATATATATATATATATATATATACACACAGTAACTCCTCATTTTTCGCTGCCTGAATGTTCCGCCAAAACCGCGTGAAATGTGAAACGTCGAAGTGTGAAGTTAAGAATCTATCTGTCTATTGCCTGATGCCATAATCCCGTAAGGGGTGGCCATTTGACTCTGAGTAATTTGTTTTACAGGGAGGGGCACTAACCCTCCACCAACCCACTTGTTGACACATAGGGAGCACGTATGGTTTGTTTATATAGTTACCACCCAGCGTTGTAAATGGATTCTTGGCTTACAGGAAACCATTTGGCTTGTCACTCAATGCAAAGCCAAATGTAAAGGAAAGAAAAGCAATAAGAAGTGACAGGAAAGATGGGAGAAATAGGAAAAGAGGAGGGCAGGCACAGAAAAAGCATGATAAGGCTAAGGAAGATGTAGGCAGCACTACATAAGGTGCTGGAGACATTTTCGTTTAACAAAGCCATTCATGTCACTGACCTTAGCTGCTCTTCCAGTATTGAGTATGAATCCAGGTTTGAACAGATGTAGAAAACAAGAGATGTCTGCTCAGCAGCCTCTGTATTTTCCCACTTAATTTGACAGTAACAATAATTTTTTTAGTTAAATGTTTTAGCACCTTTAATGCCACTGGCAACATTTCCTTTGTCAGTGGTGTGTCTATAGTATGAAACGTAAGATTATGACCAGGAAGCTCCTTCCACAATATATTTATTTTATAAAATATATAGTATTGTAGGGATATTATCACTTTCTCATTTGAATGCTAGATTTGTAATCAGTCAAAATTTTCTAATTGCAGGCATTTTGTTGTACCTACATCTTTCATTATTATTTTTTTTCCCTCAGATTCAGTGATCAATTTTCTGCTTAATCTTGTTACCACCAGACAAGTTTTATGCAGTGTAGGAATAGTATCTAATTGGAGAGTGGTTAATTAGGGCTAATTCTAACCCTTCTAGTTCGAAAATTCTCTACCAAATGAAAAAAGTAATCTTGAGATAGCAATGGATAAGATTTGAAAAAAAATCACTATTTTGAAATGATTAAGGTTAGAAAATGACAAAAGACTTCATACCACTTTAAGCTGTAGAAAGAAAAATAATAATCTTGCAATCACCAGCTCATATAATTCAGCATTTTTACTTTCCATACATTCTTATATTCTCAAACCTTACACCTTTCTGCATTATGTTAACCAGTGACAGCTATAAGCATTTTTTAGCTGAATGCAGAGATTACCAGTAACTTTTTATTTTATGCAAGCCTGAATCAAACTTTCAAGTGCATTCATAATAGTGAAATACTTGTGGGTATACAGTGCTCCCACTGTAATGCGGGTAATGTAGACTGTCCACATGCCGCGGTATAGGTTCCATATGTTTCAACTATAAAGGGCTGACCTAGACTGGACATTTCCAAAGTTGCCCTTTTCACCCCAGATCCCACCCAAAGCTTGCAAATAACCCCCGTCTGACATTCACTCTCATACTCATACCCAAGAAGTTATTGAAAATACATAAGGAAGGTTCCTGGTCATTAATATAAAAAGTTTATGCCACTAACCAGACTGGCTTTGGTGGCCACACTCGCTGTCCCTGGCACCCCAAGACCCCATTCTGTGTAGTTACATTCGAGATGTGCTTGGCTGGTCCCCTTCATCTTCGGAGTCAAGCCTTTCAAAGTCCATGGAGGAAACGATGAACATAACCTCTTTGTCTGATTCAGCACTTTCTTCCAGGCTTGAATCATTGCCAAAGAATGGTTGTTGTGACGTTTCCTGACGAACTCGAAAAATGTCTGTGATCCTCATCTGTTGCTGCGCATTCACCCTTTCCTTAAACATCTCTGTGTACTGCCCTATATCATTGGCCCCTAATGCAGCGCAGTTTGCTCGGCTCAGTCCTTACCTGTGTCCTGCTTGGTGATGACGAAGGTGAGCCTCTCATACAGTTCCACAGTTTCTCTCAGCGTGCTTGTTGCTATCTCTCCCATTCGCCTTTCCTCTGACTCACCCTGTTCTTCACTGTCTTCCTGCTGCTGGTCCAATAGTTCCTCGGTGTCCAGGGTGGGGTCTAGGGCAAGAAGCTCCTGTATGTCAGCAGCATCAAGTTGTTCCATGCCGGCGACTATCCTTGCTGTCTCCACTGCTGTGTCAACCGCTGCATCAACACTCTGTGGCTCGATCTCTAAGTCAAGCTTGCGGCCTGGCAAACTTTGCAAAATGTTGTGCCAGGCGTGATGCACTGTGGCCTGTGTCAGCTCACTGCAGGCTTCAACAATGGTGTCCACACTATTTTTGATGGTGAATGACTTCCAAAAGTTGATAACAGACTGTGCCTTCCTAGAGTGCTTCATGACAGTGGCGGTAGCAATAGCAGGTGGCGAGGGTGAGTCGTGGCTCGTGCCAGGGGTGGGTGACTCAGAACATGATGAATATGATGAAATTGCCAGCTCGTCCAAATCTTCATTGGTGTTGGTGGCAGCTTGGAGCATAGCGAAGGTCTTCGAGGCATAGGTTGCCATCAGCACAGCGATCACTTCTTGGTCAAGTGGCTGAAGGAGTGAGGTTGTGTTCAGAGGCATGAACACAACCTTGATGTTGGGGTGATGATCATCGAGGAATGGTGAGTGACCTGGTGCATTGTCTCAGAGGAGCAGGATCTTAAATGCCAAGTTGTGCCACGTGCAGAAATCGTCCGCTTTTTTGTGAAGCGCTCGTCAAACCATTTGAGAGACTGCTCCCGACATCCACCCCATCTTGTTCATCTGGTGCATGTTGAGTTAGTCCATGTCACAGTTCCTGTAGGTGTGTGGTTTCTTGGCTTGTGAGATAACAAGTGGTTTCATTTTGCAGGTCCCTGAGGCATTACAGGTTAGGAGTAGAGTGAGTCTTACCTTAGACGCCTTGTAACCACAGGCTTACTGCTTACACCGTTGGATGTAGGTCCTTGTAGGCATTTTTGTTTTTTTCCAAAAAAACCTCGTCTCATCAGCATTAAAAATCTGGTTCTGGGAGTACCCACCGTCTCTGATGACATCTCTAAGAAATGCAAGGAAGGTAGAAGCAGCAGAAACATCAGCATTGGCCCCCTAACCAGTTAAACTAACATTCCTTGACCCATTCCTCGCAATAAAAGAATTTAACCAACCTTTTGAGGCCTTGAAGGGCGTCGGGTTCTCTTGGTTTAGCCGTCTACATACCTGAATGTAGAAATGCTTGGCTTTATCATGTAGCATGGTGCCGTTAGTAGGGATGTTTCTCTGTCTCTGCCTCTTGACATACCGAAGTAGAAGTCGGTCCATGGTCTTCAGTGCAGTATTCAAGAACAATATTGCAGCTTGTCCTGCCACTGGGGGGTTGCTTTTGACGTATGCCTTGATCTTTTCTCGGTCTTTCCAAGTTGTCCTGATGGTGCTTTCATTAACCTTGTGCCTGTCTGCCAAGTTAACTTGTCTCTTCCTGTTCTCCAACTCTCATACTATCTCCATTTTCTGGCTGTAGGTGAAGCGCCGTCACTTGTTTTTGGGCTCCAGTCGGCTGCGAGGCATAATGCTTAGGTAACAATGCTCTGTATTGTGGGAGTAGCTACTTCAGATGCAGCCACGAGACAGGAGAAAACAATGTAAGATGCCCCTAGCGGCCAACGGGGGTACATATGGATGTGATGTCATGCGACCAGTCAGAGTGCACCGCTTTCCTGACGTCATCACTTGCGACATCTGACTTTCATTGGGCCGTCTGAGAGCTCTGATGCTCGACAACTTGCCGCGGTATATCTGTTTATGACCACGGTATATATATTTTTGATCACACTGTAGGTTATTGCGTAAATACAAATCCGTGTTACTCAGTACTGCGTGACAGGAGGAAGCACTATATTGAGACACATTTTAGCCTTTTAATTGCATGAATTTCTTAAGTCAAACAAAGTTGTCTCTTAGCAAGAATGACAGACTTTAGGGCATCCATGGCTGTCGAAGTGTATAACATCTTTCTGGTTATGATGTTTGTGTTTATGTTAGATACGCATATTAGATCACAAATGGTAATCGGTATTTTTACCAGCTATGATAGTGAAACGTATTGTTTTTAGTTTGTCTGTCTGTGGGTCTGTCTGCCTGTGTATGTGTGTGTGTGTGTGTGTGTGTGTGTGTGTGTGTGTGTGTGTGTGTGTGTGTGTGTGTGTGTGTGTGTGTGTGTGTGTGTGTGTGTGTGTGTGTGTGTGTGTGTGTGTGTGTGTGAGTGTGTGTGTGTGTATGTGTGTAATGTCACTGTCTGTACAGTAGGCTATGTCATTAGGATGCATACCTATAGTTGAGGTCATGGGTCTTAAGTTGGCAAGTTGGGATTTGAATGGAGTTTTATAATGAGATATAGATGTCTGTGTGTGCAGGTTTACAGTATGCATTACCCAAGGTTAATGATTTATCTGCACGTCTTGAAAGTCTGATGTAAGATGTGTGTATAACCCAGTTTGACAAGGAAAAAGTAGCAGTACTGCACTGTGCTTTATAACTTAGAAGAAAGACAGTTAATGCCATGACATATAGAGAGGTGTATGGTATGTAGGAGGACTACTGTGCCTTGAGAGCAGGCTGTGAAGCCTATGCCCAGAGTTGAACACATAAAAAAAAATGAAGTACTGATGTAGTCTGACATACGGTACTGGAAGTAATACTGTATAGCAAAGCACTAATTTTCCGTTGTCTGATAATACAGACTTGCCCTTCAGGTACCACTAGCAGTACAAGTCATGTAATTTTTCTTGTATCCAAACTTACTTATTTTCTTACTTTCCCGATCATTAAAAATCAGTAGATTATCACATAATTAACTTTTTGAATGGTTTGATGTTGCAGTGTCTCCATATCAGAATTTAACTTTTTGATCTTGCAGTATATGCATATAAAGTCCTTGTTATAGGTTGACTTTTTTTTTGTTATTTTTGGCTCTCCATCAACAGTATACTGTGGAATGAGTGTGCATCATATTTTGCGTTGCTGCATGTAAAAATATGCCAGTTCTTGCCAGTTTGCAAAGCCTGTTAAATTAGAAGCCATGATATTTTGAAACACATCCCTGACATATATAGCGGACTGCCTACTTAAGAAATCCCACAAAACAGTTATGTGGATAGTTGAAGCTTTACTGAAGCATACCATTCCAATACAGGAAGTAAAAACTCCGGTCATTTGACTACAGTGACATCTTTCATATATTTGTTCTTGTTATCTTGGAGCCTTTTCCTTAAATACTATATATTGTTCTTGTTATCTTGGAGCCTTTTCTTTAAATAATAAGTTTAGGAGAGAGATTTCAGATTGAAAAGGCTGCATATATAATTCAATAATGCATTCAGTATACAAAGCTGTTCCTGAGTTGAATGAAATGTAAGATGAAAGGACTACTTGCTGCTGGACTTTTTCTGTATTGATAATAGTATTAATTGGATGTTTTCTTGATTCTTTGATCACTGAATCTTTGCCGTCTAGTTTTGCTAGGATTTGACAGCATTTCAAACATTACTTTCCAGTGGCTTGTACCTTTGATATATTATTCCTATGTGATATTGTATTGTTAAAAGTAAAAGCTAGCCAACAATTGTCTGCCAGCATTTTGTTAATTCTTCTATGTTTTTTATTCCTTCAATGTCATTCTTTCTCATACTTATTTGTTTCGTGCTTAATCTTATATAATGATCACATAAAAATATTTCATGCAACACCATTCATCACCATACCTGGCTGAGAAGTGTTGGCAAATTTTTTGAAATATCAGAGCAAAGCATGACCCTCTACAGTGTTAGTATTGTATTATCTTGACTCTTTAACCCTTTGAGTGTTATTTCCTCACTTATAGATATAATATACTGGTTAATGCCCGGTATTCTTTTATATTTCACATGTGAAGAGTTGAATTTGCTATTGTCAGCAAACCAAGTGATAGTATGTAAAACATTGTTAGTTTCCAGTAGTTTATGAGGCATGCTTTTCAGGTTTAGTACAGTAGTCTTGATTTTCCATGTCCCTAAAATATCAGGGACGGTTCTCAATCTTCAGCTGCATGTAATTGCCTGTTTCAGTTTTCTCCTGAAATTTTGTGGGTACTGAGAAGCAAAACAGTACTGTAATTCAGAGTGGATAGTTGATTCTTCTCGTTATTTATGAGTGTGCCACCTACATTGTTGGTTCAGTGTGTGTAAGTTTAAGTAGTGAAGGACTTTAAGGTGCTGTCATCAGGTCAGAAGTGCGAATGTGGGTAAGTAAGCAAGCATGACAGGCAACCTGACCAATGGAACCTGGCGCCTAGCATGTTGGTACAGGCAGTCTTCACTTGAAGTCTACAGTGTGCATATGCAAAATGATTCTTTAGTCCATTCGTGACTGAGGGGATAAATATATAAAAAGACATGCATATCTAACTTTAGTACAATTCATAGTCCATCATAAGCAGCTTAAGTTTAATATAGGTGGAAACTCGTCAGCAGCTTCATAATGAAACAACTTTAATGTAAAGCAACTTTAAATGAGGATTACCTGTACCTCTGAGCTGACGCATGGCTGTAGGCTCGTGTTCACGAGAGCTGCCCACTTCCTCATTTATGTTTTTTTTTTTTACTTATCTGTTTTAAGTTGTTATATGTCGAAAGTTAAGGTATTAACATTATGTGAAAATAGGTAAAAGATGACATTTGAAGGCAAATTACTTATAAACTGTAGTAAGCATAATTCTAAATATTTTCAGTTTTCAAGTACAAGTACACAGTAACTTTTTCTGTTTTTACCCAAGAAAAGAGTGATCTGTCTTATTTATCATTGTGTGCAGGATTTTCATCATCTAGTATTTTTTTTAGTGTTCACTGCTTTAATGTTGTCAGTACATTTAAATTCAGTTTTGAATGTATTCAGTTTAATAGAATTTCATGGTTATATTTCTGGTCAGTAAGTGTATAGTTTGTTGAAAAATACAGTATTTAATGTTGTGGATGGTTCATTAATTGTACACTGAAGTTGAGGCATCTCTCGTGAAGTCTTGAAGCAGAGTGATCCCAGAGAGGAATGTAGCATTAAGCATGATGGCAGCCCAACTTGACCTGGCTTATGCCTAGCTAGGGGATACAGCAAGAGTGGCAGCGGCAACAGGGAAAGGTGGTGCACGGCGCAGGGTGGTGGGGGTGAGTATTACATCAGGTACTGGTGGGTGCATGAGGGCCAGTGGCTGTGTAATACCCACCCTTCCCCCTGCACACCCTCCCTCATTTTCCCCTCACCCTTACCCTACCAAGCCTACCTTCTGCTTCACACCATCTTTATCTATCTATCTATCTATTGCCAGACGCCTCAATCCCGTTTGGGGTGGCCACAAACAAATCGCCTCCAAGTCGCCCTGTCCCCCGCCATTTCACTCCCCTGCTCCCAACTCACACCCCCCTCTCTCATATACCTCTCCACCCCATCTCTCCATCTCATCCTCGGCCTCCCCCTCCCTCTTTCCCCCTCCACCTCACTTACATACACTCTCTTCGTCAGTCTTTCACCCTCCATCCTCTCCACATGGCCAAACCACCTCAGTGTGTTCCTCATAACGCTTCCTATCACATCCACATCAACACCACAACGCTCCTTTATATCCTCATTCGTCAGCCTGTCTCTCCATGTGACTCCACAGGCTCCTCTCAAATAACTCATTTCCACGGCTCTCACTCTTGACTTGTGTCCTTCCAACAACGTCCAAGCTTCACTTCCGTACGTTAGAGTTGGTATCACAATACTGTCATGTAGTAACTTTTTCACTTCCATGCTCACTTCCCTGTTTCTTATCACTGCTTTCAAAGAACCAGCAACCTTTCTTCCCTGCTGTACCCTTTCAAGCACTTCACCCTCCAAACCTCCATCCTTACTCATCACACTACCCAAGTACTTAAATGTACTCACATTTTCCAATTCCTCACCATCCAACCTCGCTGTACATTCACTGACTTCACCTCTCTCAAAGACCATCACTTTACTCTTCCCTACATTCACCTTTAGATTCCGTTTCTTACACACTCTCTCAAACTCATCCACCAAGCCTTGCAGCTCCCCTTCGTCTTCACTCAACAACACAGTATCATCTGCAAACAACAGTACCGTACAGGGAGTTTCCAAACACTATCCTCTCTCACCAGGGCCACTCCAACATCCACTACCCTACCTTGTACCTCTTTTATTACCCCATCCATGTACAGATTGAACAACCATGGAGACATGACACATCCCTGTTTCAACCCAACTTTCAAAGAGAAAAATTCACTTAGTTCACCATCCACACGCACTGCAGCCTTCGCACCATCGTACATACTCTACACAGCATTCAACAACTTCCCATCTACTCCATATATTCTTAACACTTTCCACAATCCTAGTCTATCCACCCTGTCATATGCTTTCTCCAAATCCATGAAAGCCACATACAACTTCTTTCCCTTCTCTAGAAACTTTTCCACTAAAGATCTGAGAATGAATATCTGATCTACACAACCTCTTCCCTTCCTAAAGCCTCCTTGTTCTTCTCCAACTAATTTCTCTGTTCTTTCTCTAACTCTGTCAATAAGTATCCTACCATACACTTTTCCTATTATACTAAGAAGACAAATGCCCCTATGATTACCACACACTTCTTTCTCCCCTTTTCCTTTGTACAAGGGAATAATTATACCTGACTTCCAATCCTCCGGGACTCTACCTTCCTCCCAGGCCAATCTGCACATCTTCCACATCCATTCTACTACTATCTCTCCCCCATGCTTCAGCATTTCACCACACACTCCATCAATTCCTGGGGCTTTCCCTGATTTAACTTTCTTCATTGCTTCCACAACTTCTATCCTACTGATTTCTTCCTGTCTTCTCACCTCCCTCCTTCTCCCAGCCATTCCCCAGCCACTTATACTCGCATTACTTCCATCCTCCACGTTCAACAATTCCTTAAAGTGTTCTCTCCATCTGCTCACTTTTTCTCCCTTCTCCACTAGTAATCTACCATTTTTATCTTTCACTCCCCTGCTAACTTCACTTCCACCCTGTCTTACTCTTTTCACCTCTTTCCAGAACATTTTCTTACAGTCCCTCCACTTTACACTCAAATTCCTTCCAAATTCCTCATCCACTCTCTTCTTACTCTCTCTTACTAATCTTTTCACCTCTCTCTTTCTTTCTACATATAACTCTCTCTTCCGCCTCTCAACTTCTTCCACGCCCCTATTTCTCATCCATTCATTGTATGCTTTCTTCTTTTGTGCCACAGCCCGTTTCACCTCTTCAGTCCACCACGCTGTTCCTTGCACCCCCCTCCGTCTTCTCTTCCTTCCACACACCACATCACATGCTGCACATATTTCTTCTGTAAATATTCTACACACACCTTCCACGTCCCCCATCTGCTCCAACTCATATTTGCCCAAACGTTCCTCCACTTCTCTCTTATACTCTGCCTTTTTCTCATCCTCTTGCAACCTTTCCACTCTTCTTGCAACTACTCCTTCCTCTCGTCTTTCCCTTCTTCTATTCCTCCATCTTACTTGAACTTTAACTCTGGCCACCACCAAGTAGTGGTCAGAAAGTCCACTCCCCCAACCTCTATAAACTCTTGCATTCAATATACATCTTCGCATCCTTTCATCCACACACACATAATCAATCATTGCCTTCCTTTCACTCAATTCACCACCCACCCTTCTCATCACTCGCCATGTATACCTGTGGATCATTTTATGCCTGAAGAGGGTATTGGCTATCACCAACCCCCTCCCAGCACAAATGTCCACTAACGCACTCCCATTCTCATCTATCTCAGCAGGCACACCCCACTCACCAACTAATCCATCCACCTTCACATTCCCAACTTTATGCCATGTTATATTACAGTATTTGTGTTTTTACCCCATGCTATACAGCATTTTTGTTTTCTGTAGGTTTTCATATGAAATGCTTGTGGTGTTCTTTTTAAGTAAACCTTACAAGTAATAATTATATTTCTGTTTTTGGCGGATATATTACCCCGTATTGATTTGATATTTCAGGTTATTTTTCATTTTGAATTATCTCATGGCTTTTGTCAACTACCATACTTTTATTTTCTGTTTTATAATTATTCATTCATTTTTTGCCTGACATCTTTTTGCCACATTGCAACAGCATCACTACTTAGCAGTGAGTTTTCTTTTATACTGTACTGTATTGCTTATGTTTTGTGTATTATCAAAGTAATTCTTTCATTGACTGTAATGTTAACCCTTTTTTCCTACTGTGGATGCAGAAAGATATTTTACATGGGCTACCACAAATTATTTTTTTAGATGAGGTAAATTCAAGTATTCATAGGGCCCAAAACTGTCTCAGTTATCCTTTGAAATGTGAATCTCTCCTACTAAAACAGTCTAAGTCAGAATAAATTCCTAAGCAAGTCCATAGCAGCAAAAGAATTAAGAAATTGTGCATCCCCTCCCATCAGTGCTTGCTTGTGTGAATGAAGGAAGTACAGTATTAACTGGTCTGTAACCTGTTAAATCTGAATAATGTCCTTTCTAGTTTACCCTTGCTGCTGCCAGATAATTTTATTCAGGTTGAGAAGGGCTTCTAATATTGAAAGCGTTTCATAAGGGTACATCTAACCCTTGCGGTTCAAACACTCTATTGTGTTGTAAATTAAATCATCAGATGGCAAGAAAAAAATAAAAAAGATATTACCGGGCTTAGTTTGCTTGTACTTTTGATGTCTCCTGTAGTAATTTGAACATTTGTACTTACTGAATTTGTCTCAGTGCAGAATGGTAGTTACCTCCCCATCAGTCTAGTGATGTATTTTTGTTCTGTATTCTTGCTTTTTCCAGACTATTTTCTTCAACCTGGCTGAGATTTTTTATAGTAAATGGATTAATGAATGCTGTATCTAACCCCTCCAGTTCAAAAAGTCTCTTCTAAGCTGAATAAATTCATCTGAAGTTGCAAGAATAAACTAGAAAACATGTCACCTGATTGAGTGGGTTATAATTTTCAGCCTTGTGGATGTAGGAATGGACTGTGAATTGCATGGTCATGAATAGGATGCCATCTGTTTATGGAAATGCAGAAATGCAGTCAGTCCTCGTAATATGTTGGTGATTGGTTTCCAGACAACAAACATCACGGGATTATGGTGTCTGGCAATAGATAGATAGATAGAATTTACTCTGAAGTTATTAGCACCCATAAAAAAAGACAGCATGTAATGAGGATTTTCTGTAGTTTGAAAGTTTAAGATATGTTAAGACTTTCTGAACAATGAAGTACATTTTAGTTTATTCTTGTTACTGTTTTGTTAACCAGCTTCAGAATAGCCACTTAATTATGATGAGGTTATTGAAAGCTGTATCATACCTCCCATGTTGAGTAAGTCTTCAGAGTGTAAGATTAACTGGGAATAGCAAGAACAAATAACAAAAGTCAGCACAAGGCAATATCTGAATGACAGTATGGATGATCAAGTGAGAAGATTTGTGTTTGACTCGAGAGTGTATAGTGGTTTGAGGAGTGGATTGTCTATTCACTGCATTATATTGGTGAAAGATGGCGTTGCAAAAACAGTGGGTGAACATAGGTAGAGGAAGACAGGAAACAATTGCTGCAAAGACAGTAGAAAGACTGGAGGAAGAGGAAAATGGGTGAGTATGAGTACAAGCAAAAAAGATGAGGAACAACTGGATAAGTATGATTTGGAGCAGATGGAGGAGTTGGAAGGTATATGTAAGATGTTCACAAGGAGTCTGTACAGCATATGAGATAGTGTGTGGGTTGAGGTGAAGACATACAGTGGTGAAAGGAGCAGCATGGTGGAATGAGTAGTGGAAGAGAAGAATAGCATATTTATTGGGTGGAAAGCAGAGGAATGGAGGATGTGGAGAGATGCCAGAGAGAGCTGTATGTTGAGAGGAATGGGGTGAAGAGATTAGTAAGAGAGAGTAAACGTGGTTGAAGAGTGTTGAAGAAACTTGAGTGGAAGATGTAAGGAATGTAAAAAAACTGTTCTGGAAGGAGGTGAAGAAAGCAAGATGAGGTGATAAGGGAAGGAGTAGAGTTATGAATAATGAAGGTGATAGAATGCTGATGGAGAATAAAGAATATGATAAGATGGAGAGATCATTTTAAAGAAATGATGAAAGTGATAGAATGCCGATGGAGAAGAAAGAATATGATAAGATGGAGAGATCATTTTAAAGAGTTTTTGAACTTCGAAAATGAAAGAAGTGCAAATAAAAGTGGCTGGAAAATGGCTCAGAGAAGAAAGGAAAAGAGTAGGATGGAAGTGTGCGAGGCATTGAAGAAAGGCAGAATGGGGAAAGCTCCAGAAATTGATTGAGTGAGAGATAAAATGTTGAAATAAGGAGATGAGATAGTGGATAAATAGATACAGTAGATCCTTGCAAAAATGAACCTCAGTATAACAGATTTCGGATTTAACGAATAAGCCCACCAAACTTTCATTGACCACAACAAACAATGATCCTTAAATAATGTTCAATGGGTCACAATGTATGTGTTTTGTACCCATTTTACTCCAACTTGGCCTGAAGTGCTCTCTTTCCATCATGATTCCTGAGCTGTAGTAACATATTACTGTATAGTAATACTGTACTATAATAGTCATGAAGAAGTGCCATGACAAGGATGTGAAATAAACTGCAAAAGGGCACAATTATTTGCCAAGCTAGGGTGAATTGGGTATAGTTTTCTTATTCAGTACTGTACTAGATTATGATATTGTACTCTACTGTAATTTTCAAATGTACTTCAGTTCCCACTAGAGGGAGCGACTCTGAGTTTAACAAACATTGGCTTCAATGAACCTGGCTCCCCCCAACCCCAATTAGTTCATTAAAGCAGTACTCCCTCCCTCAGATGTGGTAGGTGGGGGCCCTTACCATCCACTCACTTACTTTAGTGCTGCTTTGGGTGTCTGTCTTTCCCTCTCTTCTTTCCTCATGTGTCTTGCTTACCTTCATTCTTTCCTAATACTTCTGCCTATGGGTGACTTTACACTCCCTTCTTTGTCTTTCTGTCCTTCACTCTTTCCTCTTCCTTCTGCCTGTGGGTGACTCTGCACTGAGTGACAAACAAAATGGTTTCCTGTACACCAGGAAACCATTTCCCACGCTGGGTGGTAATCATACAACCAAATTGTGGAGCCTGGTGGTTTAGTGGGTAATTAAGGCACTCCAGTCGGATTCAGCCGGTGTACTGTAGGTTTACATCCAAGGGGTGATTGGGGTTTATTGCTCACATAATGACACTCGGGGATGAGTGAGGCTGGTCACTCTCATCTTAAATGTCAGGACTAAGTTGCCTAGCCCCGGGCTTCTACGCTCCTCACGGGTGGCATAGGATTGGATGATGAATGGATGGATACAACATAGATGCTGGGTAGTGTTGCTGATACAAGGGCAGTTTCATTTTCGTTTTCGTTTTTAAAGGCTCCAACATGCTTGCATGTGTCAGCAGTGAGAGGAAGATGTGGAGGTTTGTCAGATCATATGATTGTGGTGTGCAAGATCAAGCTGAGAGGAGTGAGGTGGACAAAGAGAGAAATGAGCTATTAGGGAGAGAGACTGAAAGTCGGGAAGCTGAGGATCAAAGAAATGGCGGATGAATACAGGGCCAGAGTAGGAGAGGCGTTAGAATCAGTGAATTGGCATGAAATGGATCTGGACAGCTTGTGGAACGTATATAGGGATTGCTTAGTTAGGAATGCTAAAGCGGTGTGTGGTGTGGCAAGAGCAATGACAAAGAAAGGCACAACATGGTGGAATGAAGAGGTTAAGAGAGCAGTGGAGGAAAAGAGGAAGAAGTTGCCAGAGTGGATACAGGACAGGGGTTCTGTTGAAATAAGAAATGAATATATTGAGATCAAGAAGCATGTAAAAAGATTAGTGAAGAGGAAAAAGGAGGAGGTAAATTATGATCTATGAAGAAAAATGAATGCAAATTACTCTGAAAATAGGAAGTTATTCTGGAAAGAAGTGCATGTGTAAGGGTAAATGGGCATCTTGGTGATTGGTTCACGATCATTGTGGGCGTGTGACAATGCTGTGTGATGTCCTCATGGCATTGGTAATGTATGCTGACGATGCAGTGCTACTTGCAAATACCAGACAAGAGTTTGGTAGACTAGTGCAGAGTTCTGTGTGTAGATGATGCTGTGTTGCCTGCAAATACTGAAGACGAGCTTGGTAGATTGGTGCAGAGTTTTGTGGATGTCTGTGAAAGTAAATGTGGATAAGAGCAAAGTGATGGTTGTTGAGATGGTGATTCACAGTGTGACATGATAGTGAATGGAGAGAAATTCAGGTTGGTGAGGAAGTTTAATCCATATACTGCAGCATTGGTACTTTCGGTCATACTTTTTTTTTTTTTCCCAGTACGAAAGAGAACATACTGTAGTACATGTATGTTAATACAAAGTCAAATCTTTCATGGTTTAGGTATTAGGGAGTCAAATTCCTGGGTTTTAGTCCAGTGAAAAAAGTATATATATTTTTTATGTTTTTAGCATGATGAGTTGAAAATGTATTTTTTAAAAGTTTGGGTGTGCAGATTTTTGTATTAATATCAGTAACAGTCTAGTCTGGGCAAGTGTTTCAAGATTCAGATTTCAGGAAGGATTGAAGAAAAAAATGCAACCTGAGTGGAGGAGGAAAGATATATAGGGATAGTGACTGAAAAAGTTCCAGATGCATCTGCATGATCTGTATAATCATTAAGCACCCATTTGCACCTAAACAAACTGTGGAAAATTATATTTTTTAGCAGACTCAAGTGATGTAAGTTGCAGTTAATGTGCACAGGAAACAAGAATAGCACAGAGATGGAAAGTGAATGGTGCTATGGAGGCCTTGATATAAATGGATGTGTGTGGTGGCTGTATGAAGCCTACATGAAGGTGTTAGTGCCTACATTAGCAAATTGGTGTGAGACCTTGATGTGGCATGAAAATGAAAAATCAAGAGTATAAGCAGTAGATGTGGGGTTGGTGAGGAATGTGTGGGGAGTGGATAGGATAAGGAGTAATGTGATTTGTGATAAATGTCAAGGAAGGAAGTTTATGGACACAAGAGTTGGAGAGTGTGTTCGATGGTATGGTTATGTGGAGAAAATAAGAGTGCTGAAAAGCATTTATATATGAGTGAGTTAGAAGGTGGGAGGAGGCATGGTAGGCCAAGAAGATGAATGGGAAATAAGAGTGGGAAAATGAAGTATGAAAGGTGATGAGGATAGGGAACTGGCAATCGTTTGAGCTGAGTGGAAGACTTTTGTATGGTGGAGTGTATGACAAGGGCTGACCCCTGCTTTTTCCCAGTGATTTGATAGTTGTTGGACTGACTCTAGCTGATAGGCAGCATGGTGTGTGTGTGTGGGGGGGGTGTCAGGATTCCATGGCTTTGAATGTTAAGAAAATGAGAGTGAAGATTTTGATTAGTTTCTCATTTTCTCATTGTTTTCTTCTTGTTTTCTGGACCCAGTCTCATCTAATTCCTAGTTGGGAAAAAGGTCAGGATGATGTTGGTGATGTTGATGATGATGATGATGATGACTGATTAGCTTTTCAAAGTGTAGATGCTAGATGTTGCCTTCACGAAGTCCTTCAGTATGATAGGACGTTCCTAAGTAAAACTGTTTGGAGGTACCAAGAGTAATATTTGATGTCATGGTACTGAAAAGGTTGATATCACCATGACAGCAGCTGAGTGAAGGGTGATACAGTATTTGCTGGTGCATCTGAGGCAAACAACAGGACCTAAGAAATGAACTCTAATCTGGGTTCAGAATGGGATATAATACTGTATGGTAAATAAAGTAGGTTAAGGTAAGATTAGTTTTCACAGTTTTAATAGTCTTAAAATATTTCATATAAATTATTTTCAAGGTTTTGGGTTATCAATCCCAGGTCATATTTTATGGTTTATTATATATGTAAGACCAGTAATATTACCTGATAAAAGTTTATATCCCTTGTCATAATCAAAATTAACCTGGCACTTCAGTAACTGCGGTCAGAAGAGGTTTTACAGTACACATACAGTATATTGCACAGCTGTATTTGATTAGTTTAAAATTTTCATTCGCATTTGAGGATACTGTTCTTTTTGGAGATAAATATAGAGGACAGGGAAATTTGCATAGCTCAGCTGATCTTGAAATGTTCTTAGTTTACAAAATGTTGATTTTGTTGATTATATGTATGTATGTATGAAGTGTTTACCAATAGAACTGTACACTATTGATGTATTTGAATGATTGCATTATTTATGTTTTGTGATGATTTTGTGCATATTGGTAGATTTGTAACTAAAAAGGACTGGTAGCAAGAGGGTGGAAATACCCACTGTCTATGTACCTGTACAGGTATTGCCTGAAGAATATGACAACTTGATTGGCCAGTTTACATTGCAGGCAATCTCTTTGTCAAACGGGGGAGAGAGAGAGAGAGAGAGTTTATGTAAAATACTAAATGGTTTTATTAATCCCTGTGTTCAAAAAGAAATCAGGGACATTCTTTAAATGATCCCACCCGGTCTGTACGTGAAGAACATGATTCTGATGGCTTATGCATACTATGTGTTGTTTTGATGAATAGGAATATTTAGTGAATTGATATATGCATTTTATATCACCATTATTGTAGTAATACTTGTTGAATTGACATTGGTTACATGTTGTGGCATACGAGACTGATTGTGTATGTTTTCACTCAGTATATTTGCCTCATATATTCAAAATAGCGAAAGAGCTCGTTAATCAGATGCTGGTAATAATTATACACTAGATGTACTTAGTCTCTGCATATAATGATTCTTAAAGTTGAAGTATTTTTCTTGCCACAGATTAGAAATATGGTATAAGTGATTTCAGAGTCATGATTTTATTTACCTTTGATAAAATACTTGAAGTACTTTTTAAATGTGGCCATTTATGTATTACTGAATGTGTCATTGTGAGTAAAGAGAGAGGCTTGTGTTTCAATTGGTTATGTAAATATTTATGTACATTATTTTTATTTCACCATTTCAACAGTAGAAGTCTTGCCACCACTGAATAAAATCATTGGTAATGGCCAGAATACAATTTAAAATGATGTCCTTAGTTTGAAAAAGATATATCCTTAGCTGAATGAGATTGTGTAGTATTATTCTGAGTCAAATGCAGAAGACATCTGTTGGCTGAATGTGTTCATTTTTGACATGTGTACATTTGTCATATTTTACTAGACCATGTTGAGGATGAGAGTGATAGGACAGTACAGTATCCTCATTCATTGTACTGCATTAGTCATTGTACTCATCAGTGTGATTCTTACAGTGACATCACAGGAAGAGGTGGCCAAACGAGCACGAGATGAAGTGGCTTGTCTGCGTACGTCCTCAGAGGGAAAGGTTGAAAAGTGAGTTGGTTGTTTGCTAATTCTTGACTGACATTTATTTTATATCTTAAATTTGACCTTTATATGATTTATTTATTACAGTACAGGAGGCCTGCATGTTATCAGATTTTTATTGCATCTATCTGTCCCTGCACAACCTCATGCCCTAACCCCAGCAGGGATGCCCACTGATCATCACCATTTGACTCCTCCACCATCAGGCAGCCATCTCATCAGTTCACACCAGCCTCCCTCTTATACCTTTCCAACCCATCCCTTCATCTCATTCTCATTTTCCCCCTCGCTCTCCTTCTCTTCCCATCCACCTCACTTGCATACACACTCTCCCAATCTTTCATTCTTTATTATCTCCACATGGCCAAAGTATTGCATGGCACTTCTAATATTTCCCAGCACATCCACATCCACACAGCAGTGCTCTTTTGTGTCCTTATTATATATATCTCTCTTTGTAGCTGCATCTCATTTCTACACTTACTGTTTGTGTCCTTCCAGTACCATATTACCATATATGTGTTGCTGCTGTTGTTACTGTTGCCTAATCCTGGTCAGCCTGACCAGCTGACCTTTTGACTGGAGATAAACAGCCATCAGTATGAGGTTATCCCATAGGTTCCTACACCACTGTTATTGCATCTTTGTCTTAGCTGCCTGTACTGTGCAGTGCTCCATTATGCATATTATGTTGCGTGGGCTTAGTCTGCAAGTGGGGAACGTCATCCATGAATCTTAAGCTAATAACATAGGAGGGGTGGGTGCTGTCTTGGTCTAGGCCTAGCTAGATGAACTCTGTCAGCTCTCTTTAACCCGTTAACTGCGCATGGCTGTTTTTTGAAAGTGTCTGAGGTGCGCAGACATAGGGGAAAAAATGAAATTTCCCAAAGGCCAAATTTTGTCTTAGGAATTGAGAGAACACATGCCAAAGTATGTAGTAACGAAATATTAGCTCAATATTTACCATAGTAAAGCCATGGATGAACATTGAAGTATCTCATTCCCAGTCGGAATGTATGGTTTTCGGTTTCAGTTTTGTAGACTCAAACATGCTTGCATGGGCCGGCCTTGGTTACCATGGCACAATATTCAAAATTCACCTGCGCAGCCAGGGCTGTATTGAGCAGTCGCACTCGGAACAGCCCAGGTTGTATAGAGCAGTTAACGGGTTAAGGATACTTGTGATGGGTGGATCTTGTTCAGTGTACCAATGTCTGGGGGTGGGATGTTGTTGAAGAGATTCTGGTAATATTTGTGTGGTGATGATTTTATTTGCCTGGTTGTATTGTGTGACTTTGTCATATAACTTCAGTACAGGGGTGTTCTGTGTCAGCATAGGCTGCTGCTTAGAACTGTATGCCTCTCTTATCAGGATATTCTCCAACAGGGAGGGCTTTTGAGTTATAGTGTAAGGAGGCAGTGGGAGTAGTATTGGCTCCATGAGTGATGGTACATAGAGCATTTTTCTGTATGGTCTGCAAGGAGTTGTAATGGATGTTAGGCAGGATGGGAGCCCATGCAGGGGAAATGCAGGACAACACAGTTGTGATATATTGTTTCTATAGTAAGGTGAGTGTTTCATTTTGTTATCCAAAGTCTGTCCCTGTATGTGTTGTGAGTGTCTTTATTGTGGTGGTGCTTCACATCTCAGTCTTGTATGTAGTCCTTGAAAGTGTGTGTAAAGTTGTATACTGTTAGCTTCCATTATTTCCATTAACATTAATGGCCCAATCAGGAGCAAAACAAATTTAAAGCATAATAAATGCTCCTGAGCATCTGAAAAAATATAGTTTTCAAGTTGTTTTTTCAGCTCTATAATAGTATTACTGTAGTAACATCCATCCATCATCCAATCCTATGCCGCCCCATTAGAAGCGTAGGAGCCCGGGGCCAGGCAAGTTGGTCCTGACATTTAAGATGAGAGTGACCAGCCTCACTCATCCCAGAGTGGTATTATGTGAACAGTAAACCCCAGCCACCCCTTGGATATAAACTTACACAGGCTCAGTCTGATTGGAGCGCCTTAATTACGCACTAAACCACCAGGCACCGGAATTGGGTTATATGGTTACCACCCAGTGTAGTAAATGGTTTCGTGGTGTACAGGAAACCATTTGTCTTGTCACTCAGTGTAGAGTCACCTATGGGCAGAAGGAAGAGGAAAGGATGAAGGAAAGAAAGACAGAGGAGTGAATGTAAGTCACCCATAGGCAGAAGGAAGAGGAAAGAATGAAGGAAAGAAAGATGGAAGAGGAAGGAAGGAAAAGAGGAAAGGGCAGACACCCAAAGCAGCACTGCATTGAGTGAGTGGATGGTGAGCACATCATCATAATAATTGTCATGGTTATCGTCATCAGGCTGCATCATTCCACGGCATCATGAAGGCCTCTCCCATCTGTTTTCACCCCACCCTATTGGCTGTTAGCCTTTCCATCCAGCCCTAGCAAATCTTCAGAGATAATTTTGCCATCTTGTCTCTTCCTACCATTCCATCTCTGGGCTGCCATTCAGTTATCATGGTTGTACTGTACGTATGTTGTCTGTTGCACAAGAACATGACCTGCCCACAGCCATTAATTTTTTTCACTTGTGATTACATCCTCAGCTTTCATGTTCCTGTAACCAGGATGATATTTTATTTTAGTGATCTAGCTTTGCCTATTCATTCTCCATCTGAGCACTTCCAAATTTAGTCTATAGCATCAGGTTTCTGATCCATAAATTAGAATTGAAAAGACTCAGTGTTTAAATGTCTCATTTGGATTGAATACTGTAAACGATTCCTAATGCCATGTCTCAAAGACTAAAGACCATATGGCACTAATTCAGAAATGGGGAAGGAGATGTAAAAGTGGTTTTGGCATAGAATTGGTCTTGGTGTAGAAGTGGTCTTGGCATCGAAGGAGTCATGCCAATGAAGTGGTCTTGGTGCTGAAGTGGCTTGGCAGTAGAGTGACTTGGCAGTGAAGTGGGTTGATTGTTCAGGTGATCGTGAAACCTGACCCAGGAAGGGAGGAAAGGTGGATGTCAGTGAGGGGTCCTTAAAACTATAAGTGCTATGAAACCAAATGTATAACCTGATAGAACTGGAGGGGGAAAATAAAGGCCAGAAGAAACATGGAAATATCAAGAGAGGTGGGACATAAGAGAAGAGGACAGTCAGGAGAGAATGATTGGAGACAAAGAGGCCCCTTTTAGTCAACTCTTACTACAACCAGGGATACTGGGGTAGTATTCTTCCCCCCTTCCCTCCCCAGAGGAAGAAATATCTCATTTGACATATGTCTTGGGAATATTAACAAGTCTCTCACACGGAACGAAGTATAAGTCCCGGGTTGCTACCTCCCTGTCTCGCTATCTGTCTCTCTCTCTCTCTAATTGCCAAGCCCTTCTCCCCGTGACCTGTCTTCTCTGAGGCCTGTCTCCCTCTCGACCTCTCTGTTCTAAGGCTAACCTCCGTCTGCGCTCTCTTTCCTAAATTCTGGTGTAGCAGGGGTGTGTCACGTGTGTTCCTCGTGGATGGACTAGGTCTTTGTTCACGAGAGGACTGCTGACAGCTAACTGCATCATCTCCTTACTGGCCGCTGTCGTCAGCTTTCCTCAGTGTAAGCATGTTGAGCATTGCTCGATTCTCGCAGACACAACACCTTCTCATCATCTGACTCCCTGCCTCTATCTATCTATTTATCTATCTATCTATTATGATTTGTAAATATAATATGTAGTCCTGACATCTGCTCGGTCGCGCGAAAATGGCATACCATCGACATTTAATAGTCATAACATATTAATACATATTATATACACATTATAATGAACTTATAAGCTAATTAAGTGAAATACATAATATTGTAAAGTAACATAATTGTATGAATATTGTATACATATATTATTCATAGTAAATAGTGATTATTCAGTAATATTACATTTTAAATAAGTTGTATACATATTTGCATAAATGCAATGGTTGTTGTATAACACTTTGTATGACGTGCATGTACAACAGACGTACTCATATAATTGTGCAATGGTAATACTGCTAGGTTATACATTACATAGAGTTATCACTTTAGTAATGTCTAATACTTCACCTAACTTGTATGATGATACTGGTAATACAGAATTGTGCTATAGTTGTATGACTTATAATATTGTACTAACATTGTGGTAATACATAATTGTAATATTTTATGAATTGTTACAAAATATTGTGTTAATGCATAATTGTGTTGGCCTTATAATTGTAGTTACATTTTGTTAATGCAACTGTTATAAGTGTCTTGGCCTTATAATTGTAGTTAAAGTTACATAAAGTTACATCTTGTTAATGCAACTGTTACATAATGGTACATATTGTTTGTAGTTACATAATTGTACTTAAAGTTACATAAAAGTTATATCTTGTTAATGTAACTGTTACATAAATGGTACATATTGTTTGTAGTTACATAATTGTAATAAGTGTAACATAATGCAATCGTTTGTCGTTACATAATTGTTACATATCGTTTGTAGGTACATAATTGTAGTTAGTGTAACATAATGCAATCGTTTATCGTTACATAATTGTTACATATCGTTTGTAGTTACATAATTGTAATATGGAGTTACATAATACTGGTTTGTCGTTACATAATTATAATATGGAGTTACATAATTGTAATAATTGCAGTCCTAACATATGCTGCGGTCGATGATAGTGATGATGTGCCATGCCACTTGTTTGTGGAGACAACAATTTGCTTTTTTGTTTGTAGTTTATGTGGTATTTTGGCATATGTAGTAACACTTACACTTATTTTCATTTGTTTGTTATGTGATCTTACTCTGTTTCTCTCTTTTTTTTTTCTTACTTTTTCTTTCTTTCTTTCTTTTTTTTTTGTATGTATTGATTTTCTATAGTTTGCTTTTCTTCGCTTGTGTACGCTTTTTCCATGTTGTTCATGGTTGCACAATTACTGGCTAATTTCCTTGAGATACTTTTTTAAAGTTTAGTTTATATTGCACAGATACTACTGAAAATGATATTATATAGTCCCATATTTTGTTATTTTATATAAAAAATATATACACTATATACAGTATTAACTATACACACTGACTTGTTCACCTGTACCTATCGTGAGTAATATGTGTGTCAGCACTGTGTGGAAATCATTGTCTTCACGATTGTGTTGAAGATGTTCACTCTTGCTAACGGCATTTGTGTTGGCCATTTTTTTTTTTTTTTTTTTTTAGTTTACCTTGTAACTTAATTTATCTGTTTCCACTAGGTAGCTTTAATTAATAAATGTTTGATACAGTTCTCTTAATTGCTCACTGAGTAACTGTGATGGTATATTTTCTTTATCACTTTGTAAATATAATAATGTATAGTTGTATGTATGAAACACGTATTTTATGTAGGTATAAATGGTAACGCTCGTTGGTAGTAAATAAATGTTATAATAAATGAATGAATATATACAGTGTAGAATATTTATTGTTGGTGCAAGTATTTAATGATTGAATTATGAAGATAATTGAAGTAGGTATGTGTATTTCAGCTGTAACTATACAGCACGTTTTATATGTTTGTGCAGAAGCTTACTGTCTATCACTGTGTATTGTATGAATGAAGTAACTATGTAACTCACTAATTTTTACCGTGGTGGAAATGGTGTGAGTGGTGTTGCACGTGGTGATAGCGTTGTCCTTCGCGGGTTGATTAACGTGTTGTCGTCTCAGCACAGGGTGACGTCGGCTTCCCACACTGGTAGCTGTGGTGAGTGAATGAGTAGCGATGAGTAACTTGAGTGAAGACGAGTGAGTAAGATGAGTTGTAAATATGGACTTGGTGTTTTGCTGCGTGTATTGACCTCTGCACTCCTGCGTAAGCGTTGGGAGTTGGGTGGATGTAGCAGAGAGAGGAGGGTGAGGTCTGGTGGTTATGAGTCGTGTCTCACTCTTCGTTTGTTTTGTTGTTCTTCCTTGAGGTATTTGTGGTCCTTTTTCCTCTTCTTTACTTGCTTTGTTTTATATTCTTCTTGTTGCTGCTTGAAGTTACGTGAAGATTATAGAGTTGTTTTGTAGACTTGTAGACTATTTGCATTGTAGGCTGTATTTTGTAGGATTCAATGTAGAACTGAAGCTAATCTTGTAGAGTCTCGGTTGCTTTTGTAGAAATTTGCTTTTAATTCGGAGACGATGTCCGTAGATTTGCTGGTTCGTCGTTAAACTACTTGCAAGGCGTCGTGTGATCTCTTGACCTCTGCATCAGCATGATGATCTGGGAGACGGAGGAGGCTGGTTGGAGAGAACTGTCAGGAGCTATTTGTGAGTTGTTGGTTGTGAGAGGTATTCTTGTTTTCAATCTTGATATTTTGTAGGAATTGAATGTTGATTCGTAGACGAGGTTCGTATACGTTCGCTGCTACCAAATGTCATAAATGACATTTGTCTTGGAAATATTAACAAGTCTCTCACACGGAACAAAGTACAAGTCCCGGGTAGCTACCTCCCTGTCTCGCTATCTGTCTCTCTCTCTAATTGCCAAGCCCTTTTCCCGTGACCTGTCTCTAGGATCGCTTGTCCCCTTCTGTCTTGCCTCTTCTGTGGCTAATCTCCCTCTCGACCTCTCTGTTCTAAGGCTAACCTCCGTCTGCGCTCTCTTTCCTAAATTCTGGTGTAGCAGGGGTGTGTCACGTGTGTTCCTCGTGGATGGACTAGGTCTTTGTTCACGAGAGGACTGCTGACAGCTAACTGCATCATCTCCTTACTGGCCGCTGTCGTCAGCTTTCCTCAGTGTAAGCATGTTTAGCATTGCTCGATTCTCGCAGACACAACACCTTCTCATCATCTGACTCCCTGCTTCTATCTATCTATTTATCTATCTATCTATTATGATTTGTAAATATAATATGTAGTCCTGACACAGTCACTTGATACATTATTGTACCAAAAGCCTTCCATCCCATTTCAAATGGGATGATAGGCTTCTAGCTTGTGTAGGTCTTTTCACCTTTCAGTAACTCTGCAGTTTTGCTACTGAATCCTTAGTCCCGGAGGCCTCCATGCAGCATCTCATTCTATGACTTTTGGTTTGCTCCTGGGCGTTCTTACCTCCTCATACCTGTGCCCATCCTCAGCCATTTTCCTTCACCCATCCTCTCTACATGTCCAAACTGTTGTGACCTACTGGTTTATATCACATCCCTAATGCTTCTCATACCAAATCTCTTTCACAGCACACTATTCCCAGTTCTTTTGGTCACATAATGATGCTCATTTTGAGGTGAATAATATTGCTTTGCATTAGCTGGAAAATGTGAGTACGTTTAAGTACTTGGGTAGTGTGATGAGTAAGGATGGAGGTTTGGAGGGTGAAGTGTTTGAAAGGGTGCAGCAGGGAAGCAAGGTTGCTGGTTCTTTGAAAGCAGTGATAAGAAACAGGGAAGTGAGCATGGAAGTGAAAAAGTTACTACATGACAGTATTGTGATACCAACTCTAACGTACAGAAGTGAAGCTTGGACGTTGTTGGAAGGACACAAGTCAAGAGTGAGAGCAGTGGAAATGAGTTATTTAAGAGGAGCCTGTGGAGTCACATGGAGAGACAGGCTGACGAATGAGGATATAAAGGAGCGTTGTGGTGTGGATGTGGATGTGATAGGAAGCGTTATGAGGAACACACTGAGGTGGTTTGGCCATGTGGAGAGGATGGAGGGTGAAAGACTGACGAAGAGAGTGTATGTGAGTGAGGTGGAGGGGGGAAGAGGGAGGGGGAGGTCGAGGATGAGATGGAGGGATGGGGTGGAGAGGTATATGAGAGAGGGGGGTGTGAGTTGGGAGCAGGACAGTGAAATGGCGGGGGACAGGGCGACTTGGAGGCGATTTGTTTGTGGCCACCCCAAACGGGATTGAGGCGTCTGGCAATAGATAGATAGATAGATTAGCTGGACTCAGCCAAGAGAGAATTAATGATACCAGTATTAACAGTCAGACTGGTATGACTCCTCTTTGCTGTATAAAATCTTGTAGCATTAACTGGTATAAAATACTACACTGTTGGCTTGTATAAAATATTAGGTTGTTTATGAATAAGATACTAGATTGTTGACTTGTATATAATACTAGATTGTTGACATGTATAAAATACTAGATTGTTGACATACATTAAATACTAGATTGTTGACCTTATACTAGATTGTTGACTTGTCTTATTAATTTATGGTGTTGGTGTACTCTCTGGCAGCTGGTGCGGAACCTGCTGGTGGGGTACTTTGCTACCCCAGGAGACAAGCGGTCAGAAGTGTTACGTGTCATAGCAGAGGTACTGGATTTCTCTGGGGAGGAGCGGGCCAGAACAGGACTGGACACCCAAGGCTCTTCGTGGCTATCATCTATTGTTAACTTCCTTGCACCACCTGCGAGCAATGTTAGAGTCACATCAAAAGTGGATGTCCTCGACCACACTGTAAGTGATGGATGAGATATCCTTGGAAGGATTGTGTACTATTTTTTCTTTACATCATTGATACAAAATTTGTACATCATTGGTACAAAATCTGGTACATTAAGAATTAGTGTCGTTACTTTGCCGTTTCTTTGTATATAGGCCCAAAATAACGTATGAACTTTGATTGATTTATTGCCTCTCTCAACAGTCACTCTCGCAGGCTTTTATTAGATTCTTGGAAGATGAATCAAGCCCTCAGCCTAAGGCTCGCCTTCCTGCCGTTCAGATGGCCCAGCAGACCACAGAGAAGGCTGAGAAAAAGCACAAGCTAAAGCTCAAGCAGCCAGTAAGGTGAGACAGTAACACTGTATGTCTGTCAATCAGTCGACATCTTTAATAATGTATTCCATCCTCCCAGGAAGTGCTGGAGGAGAGCCATCCTAAGGTGGCACTGTGCACCCCAGGTGAGGAGCAGCAGCTATGCCTTTGACCTGGGAACAAAACTTGCCTAGTCTTCTGTGTGTCCTGCCAGGAGGAACTTGATCAGGCTGGCTGGGTGCTATCTCCCTTGTGAGGGCAGCTGCTGCATGAGCTTTTTTTTTTTTTTTTTTTTTTTTTTTTTATAACTCAAAGGGAGATGACTCTCTGGCATTCGTTTTTCTCCTCCTCACACTTGCTGGGGACAATGAGAGCAATTCTGGGCTAGACACAGTACCTTTGCCAGGTTTGTTCCATACACATGACAAACACAAGATGAATGCGTAAATCTGTTCAGTATAATTCTTTCAGAGAATGGTTCTTTCTCACATGCACCACATCTCCATATATCAAACAACACCACAGTACATGGGTATGTGACAGGTGCAACACCTACACAAACACCTGTCCAATCATTCGAAACTACAATACTATCTGCCCCCTCCAACATTCCCCCAACTCACAGAAGCATTGCTACAGCAACTCAGCTGCTGCACACAAACATTACACATAATACACAGACCTACACTTGATGCACACTTTCTGGAAGATGCTGCATAAACACATCACACCCAAATATTGATGGCCTCAACACAAAAATTACAAATTGACAAATATTTTCTTGTTCACAACATGCTCATTGTACATGTACAAGAAACGAGGCTCACATGCACACAGAAAACTCCACACAATAGTCAGAACTTTCACATCCACACAGACAGAACTGATGGCCATGGAGGAGGCCTCATCCATCCATCCTCTGCAAAGACACATCACAGTCTCTCTTCCAGAATGACACCACGTTCAAAAAACAGTTAGTGTCAAATCTGGCCTCAAACATGAAATAAATATTTTTTTAAATTTGCATTCCCCCAGCACCTCCCATGTTGTAGCAGTGCAATACAACCCTCAGCTTCTCCCCCTAACAAAGATACATAACTGTAATTGCTGGAGACTTAAACACAAAAAAAAAAACTCTGGTACAAACACAGTGAAATCAAGCTCTTGGGCCTCAACATTACATCACAGCTCAGCATCATGTGCATTTCTGTGACATCTCACAATACACCTACACCCCACATCAAGCATACAGCTCTCCATTTTCCATTTTCCCCAGACATCACGTCTTGTTCACTTGCACTTTTGGTCACCACCACCTGGTGGAAAGTATCCAAACTCCCTTCAGATCACACTTCATTACCACAATAGGAATACACATCATTTTAGAGTAATAACAAATCACAGACACAAACTGTAGGAAAGCAGACTGGACAAAAATTACTGAAAAAACAGAACAACACTTCCGCACTCTAAATAACACTCCCATCACCAACATGGCTGGCACTTTATGAAATTCAAGATCATCTGATAAACTCCACATTCCATGAGGCAACAGAAGACACTGCAACCCAAACTTTGCACCACAGATTGTTTGCTTTATTAAACTGTGCAGCTTAGTCAAACACAGCTCCCCTCTCCCACACACACAGCACATTGTCACAAGGCTCCAGCAGTTAGACATCAAAATTTGTATAATATCATATTGATTATAAAGGCTCCAACATGCTTGCATTCATCAGCCATGATCACCTAATGGCAGTGTCATAAAAGACTTTGTGTCATAAAATACATTTGTGGTTCCTTTGTGGTTGAGTTATATATATACTTCGTATATCTATGACTTGTGGACGAGCGGTTTTTATATCTTGGAGTAGCTTCCCATTTGTCATGTAGTGACAGGAGAGGTAAAGAATAGTATGGGACTATTTTTATTTGTCTTGGAAATATTAACAAGTCTCTCACACAGAGCGGAATATAGAGTCCAGTCCCGCTAGCTATATCTCTGTCTCTCTCTCTCTGTCTCTCTCTCTCTCAAGTTGCCAAGCCCTTCTCCCTGTGACCTGTCTCTTCTAAGGCCTGTCTCCTTCTCAGCTCTCTTTCCTAAATTCTGGTGAAACAGGAGACGTATCACGTGTGTTCCTCGTGGATGGAAAGTTTAAGAAGCCTGTGTGTGAGTATGTGTGTATATGTGTGTGTGGTCACCAGGGCTTTGTTCCCGGGTGGTTTGCTGACAACTAACTGCATCATCTCCTTACTGGCCGCTGTCGTCAGCTTTCCTCAGTGTAACTTGCAAGCTCATTTCCTTTTCCCAGGCTCGCAGAGGGCTGTCTATCTATCTATTTATCTATCTATCTATTATGATTTGTAATTATAATACAGCAGTTCTCCATGCTGATCGATCTCTGGCAGCCTCTCTGTTCTCTCCCGAAGCCCAGAGGTCACACTCTAAGGCCCCCAAACTTTTGTAGGCTTCGGGCCACATTTATCAATGTTGGTATAAGTGGGGACAATGACCATCCACCCATTCAATGTAGTGCTGCTTTGGGTGTCTGCCCTTTCTTCTCTTCCTTCCTTTCTCTTGTCATTCTTTCCTTCATTCTTTCCTCTTCCTTCTGCCTACAGGTAACTTTACACTCCCTCATATATCTTTTTTTCCTTCGCTCAGTCCCCTTCCTTCTGCCTATGGATGATTCTACACTGAGTGACAAGCCAATTGGTTTCCTCTACACCAGGAAACCATTTACTACGTTGGGGGTGGTAACCATATAACCAAAGTATGGTGCCTGGTGGTTTAGTGTGTAATTAAGGCGCTCCAATTGGATTGAGCCTGAGGAGCGAAGGAGCCCAGGGCTAGGCAATTTGGATTATGACATCCAAGATGAGAGTGATCCCTACCCTGACGTATGGAAGCGAGGCGTGGACCTTGCAAGAGGGGAACAAGTCAAGAGTGAGAGCAGTGGAAATGAGTTACTTGAGAGGAGCATGTGGAGTGACGTGGAGGGACAGGTTGACGAATGAAGAAGTGAAGGAACGTTGTGGGGTAGATGTGGATGTGGTTGAGAAGATTAGGAGAAATACACTGAGGTGGTTTGGACATGTGGAGAAAATGGAGAATGAAAGACTGACTAAGAGGGTGTATGTAGGTGAGGTGGAGGGAGGGAGAGGGAGGGGTAGACCGAGGATGAGGTGGAGGGATGGAGTTGAGAGGTATATGAGGGAGGGGGGGGTGAGTTGGGGGGAGGGTAGTCAAATGGTGGGTGACAGAGTGACTTGGAGGCGTTTTGTCTGCGGCCACCCTTTGCGGGATTAGGGCGTCGGGCTATAGATAGATAGATAGATAATTACAGGCAGAAGAAGATGATAACACGGCTCTTCATATCTTCAACAGCACTTTTTCGTGACTAGCATCATATTCTAATATCAGGTTCTTGTTACAGCTCAGCATTCAAGATGGAGAGATGGCAATTTTAGGCCAAGTTAAAGTGAAATTCTGTATCCATTCCATAACACCTTTTCGTGA
>NC_137047.1:41558491-41580842 GCF_032717465.1 Coenobita brevimanus
TCATGACTGTACAGTTCACATATTTGCATAAAGATTGTGATTTACACCCTTCCTTGATCAGGGCATGCGTTCTGACGTCGTGCGTTGTGTGAACTATGGGGGGAGGGGGGTGAAGATTGGCAGTACCCCCACCCTCCCAAGAAATTACTTAAAAGAAATAATTCGTGTACTTTATTGGATGACGTGGCTGTGGACGTATTATAACTACATATTTACACGGTAAAGCAATTCCAGTTTGACACGAGCTGTGGACAATGCTGGTGCTCTTGGGTCTAAAGAAGCTATTTTTTCGGTGACAATCCCTACTAAGAAATGAGTTCATTATTCACACACCCGTCCGGCAAGGGAGATACAATAATCCTGGTTAACATCTGTTTATTTCAAAGGTGCCCTGAGGTTTATGAAAAGTCCCAAACACTCCTTGCTAATTCACCAGCCGATGGAAAATATGTTAAATACCATTGTTAAGTTTGCCAACATTTACAAACAACCACACTGATATATTTCCAGAGGTAGATTTTTGTGATTTGCGTCGTAGCAGTGGCTAATTGTACACACCATCTCTAAACTCCCACCTTCTCTATGCCCGCTACTCCAGTCCCCCTTCCCTACCCCCTCACCTCTACCCTCTACCCCCTCACCTCTTCTCTACCCCCTCACCTCTTCCTTATATCCTCACCTCTTCCTCACCTCTTCCCTCTACCCCCCTCACCTCTTCCCTCTACCCCCTCACCTCTTCCCTACCCCCCCACCTCTTCCCTGCCCCCTCACATCTTCCCTCTACCCCCTCACCTCTTCCCTACCCCCTCACCTCTTCCCTACCCCCACTTCTTCCCTGCCCTCATCTCTTCCCTCTACCCCCTCACCTCTTCCCTCTACCCCCTCACCTCTTCCCAACCTTCTCTCCCTTTCCCTACCCCCTCATCTCGTCCCTACCCCCTCACCTCTTCCCTCTACCCCCTCACCTCTTCCCTATACCCCTTCCCCTCTTCCCCATACCCCTTCCCCTCTTCCCCATTCCCTCTCCCCTCTCCCCTACCCCCTCCCCTCTTCCTTACCCCCTCCCCTCGTCTCTACCCCCTCACCTTTTCCCTCTACCCCCTCACCTCTTTCTCTACCCCCCTCCCATCTTCCTTACCCCTTCCCCTCTTCCCTCTACCCTCCTCCCCTCTTCCTTACCCCCTCCCCTCTTCCCTACCTCCTCACCTTTTCCTTCTACCCCCTCACCTCTTCCCTCTACCCCCTCACCTCTTCCCTCTACCCCCTCACCTCTTCCCTCTACCCCCTCACCTTTTCCCTCTACCCCCTCACCTCTTCCCTCTACCCCTCACCTCTTCCCTCTACCCCCTCACCTCTTCCCTCTACCCCCTCACCTCTTCCCTCTACCCCCCTCACCTCTTCCCTCTACCCCCTCACCTCTTCCCTCTACCCCCTCACCTCTTCCCTACTCCTTCACCTCTTCCCTCTACCCCCTCACCTCTTCCCTCTACCCCCTTATCTCTTCCCTCAACCCCCCTCCACTGTTCTCTACCCCCCACCTCTTCCCTACCCCCCCCCTCGTCCCTACCCCCTCACCTCTTCCCTACCCCCTCACCTCTTCCTTCTACCCCCCACCTCTTCCTTCTACCCCCCCTCCCATCTCCCTGCTACCAGTCAACCCTCCCCTACCCTCACACCTCTGCTCTCCACCTCTCAGGTTGAATTTTTCCGTTGACACGAAGAAAGAAGAGGATTTTCGCACGACCAAGCAGGCAGAGGATATTTACACGGCCAGGCAAGCAAATGATATTTACACCGACACGAGAGAACAGGAGTGGGAAATAATAGCTTTCTCCCCAAGTAAAAGGTATTTGAACCATTTTTAAACTTTTTGAAATGTGAAATATTTTTTTCTGAGCTTTTCTCACATCGTACACTTAGTCATGCATTTTGTTTATTGTTAAAAGAGTGATTTTCACACAGACACAGACACAGACACACACACACACACACACACACACACACACACACACACACACACACACACACACACACACACACACACACACGCACACGCACACGCACGCACACACACGCACTCGCACACACACACACGCACGAAACACGCACACGCACCACACACGCACACGCACAAATCTCTCTCTCTCTCTCTCTCTCTCTCTCACGCAGACAAATTTTGCACGAGAGCACTGATAGCTGTGTGGTGGTTGTGATGGTGATGATGTCAGCGGTGTTGGTGGTGGTGGTGTGTGGTTGTGATGGTGGTGGTAGTACGTGGTTGTGGTAGTGGTGATAGTGTTATGCTGGTGGTTGTATTACGATGGAGTGTGGTTGTGGTGGTGGTGGTGGTAGTGTGGGTGTGGTGATGGTACAATATGGCTGTGAAGAACTTAAAGGAAGGATGTGTGGAATGGGAAGGAATTGGGTGACAAGTTGGGGTTAGAAGACATTGACGTAAGTTTGCCATATAATGTTGGTGTTATGGAAAATAAATCTCTCAGGGAAATGCGCTCCGAAGCCTCCTATGCCACCCAGAATACGGGACATAGGCTCAGCAGTAGCATATAGTGCGTACTTTGGCCTAATTGATATTTGCTCCACAGAAATCTATGGAAACGACGGAGGACGAGATGTCAACCCTGGCCAGCGAGATTGCAACTGCAGGCGAGGGGGAAGGCGAAGCTGCAGCCCCTGAAGACGAGATGGCAACCTCAGAAGACGAGATGGCAACCTCAGAAAAAGGGGTGGCAACTACGGAAGAAATGGCAGCTGTAGACGACGAGATGGCCGCTCGAGAACATGGCAAGCCCTGCAGAGGAACTGGTGCAGCGTGTGTTGTAGCTTGTACTGATAGGTGATGTGGTAGGGAGAGTAGCAGCAGCTGTGGTGGCACCTGTATAGCGTTACTCTGGTAGGCATTGCATTCCCTAGGCACCTTTGATGTTCCTGTATTTCCCCAGGCGATGCAGAGACGGCTGCGAGGGAGAGACGAGACGGCTGAGAGACCAGGGGAGACCGGAGAGCCTGCAGGGAGATCGGAGCGCCAGACAGGACAGGTGACAGGTTGTATTTTTCTTTGTATTTTCCTTTAGGGTGTGATTGTGTGTGCGTGCTTTTGTGTGTGTGTGTGTGTGTGTGTGTGTGTGTGTGTGTGTGTGTGTGTTTAGTTCCCAGCATGCTAGGCTGGGTGTGGCAGGTAGGTGGGTCTGGGGAGGGAGGTGGGGTGGGGGGAGGCGGGAGAGGGGGGACTTCCTTCCACTTCCATCTTCCTCTCCGTCTGTCCTGTCTGCCTGTCCTCAGCGCAGCCGAACGTGCTGGGATGGTGTGTCTCTGTTAGTGTCTGTCTGCTTTAGTGCTTCTTTCTCTTCCCCACCTTTACTTTTTTATGCGCTTTTTCTTTTTCTGTCGTTCTAGAGTGAGCGTGATGGAGAGAGGGTAGAGGGGCGAGTAGGAGCGAGGGAGCGAGTTGGAGATAGACATAGGACCTACTACATAATATTAATTGCTAAAGGTATCTTGCCCGTATTTAACTGATATACTTTGATAACACTTGAAACATTTGCTCTAGTCCAATACTTTTGTGATATACTTTGAGATACTTATACTTTGATATAAAAAATCTTCTGCCAGAGTAACCTAACAGCTGCTGCCATTGCTACTTGTATACTTTGTAAATGTATTGTAATTGTAAACTCTTGTAAAACACTAAAGATAATAAAAGAATCAGCTGTATATCAACTTTACTTTGCCCTTTATGGTATTACAAATGACTAAAATACAATATCACAGAAAAAGTAAAGTATGCAAAGAAAGCATACAATGCTATACTCTAGTTCCCAAAGACATGGAACAGAGTACACAGTAGACTCCAGCACAAGTTAAACGATTCTGTCCCGTCATCCTAAGAGGGTTTTCTGAAGCTGTAGGATTATCGTCAGAAGCTAGCAAAGAGTAAAAGTGACATCCGCAAACCGAGAGCTCTGCGTCCAGGGCTCCGCGGTTCAAGTCCCAGAGGTGGACAGATGTTTTGACCTGTAGACGTTACCAGGGCGTAGCTTGGTGGCCTACCCTTTAATATTCTGGACTAATGGTGGTCTAGCCTCGTGCCCCTGCGCTCCACCTCATTAAAAAAAAAAAAAAAAAAAGGAAAGCCAAGGGTCATGAATGAACTAAAGGACTAAACTAAGCGGAGAAGAACAAAAATCGTAGAGAAGATCGCCCCAAATTTGATGAGACAGTGTAGTATAACTGAGTGAAATAGGCGTTGGATATGACGGAACTAAACGGCAGTTATACCCACCACTCTTCTGTACCCTACACTACCCTGATTCAGCCTACCCTACCCTACCCAGCCCTACACTACCGTACCCAGCCCTACCCTACCCAGTTCACCACCACCCAGCCCTATCTTACCCTGCCATAACCTATCCTACCCTCCCAAACGCAACTCGACCCATCCCTACCCCATACTGCCAAAACCAACCCAACCTTACCCCACCCTGTCAAGACCGACACAATCCTACCCCACCCTGCCAAAACCAACCCAGTCCTACTCCACCCTGCCAAACCCGACCAATCCTTTCCCACCCAGCCAAAAACCGACCCAATCTTACCCCACCCTGTCAAAACCGACCCCATCCTACTTCACCCGCCCAAAACCGACCCAATCCTACCCTACCCTGCCATAACCGACCCATCCCTACCCTACTCTGCCAAAACCAACCCAATTCTACCCCACCTTGCCAAATGCGACCCAATCCTTGCCCACCCTGCCAAAACCGACCCACACCTACCCTACCCTGTCCAAACCGACCCAATCCTACCTCACCCTTCCAAAACCGACCCAATCCTACCCCACCCTGCCAAAACCGATCCAATCCTACCCCACTCTACCAAAACCGAGCAAACCCTACCCCACCCTACCAAAACCAACTCAATTCTACTCCACTCTGCCAAAACTGACCTAATCATACCCCACCCTGCCAAAACCGACCCAATCCTGCCCCACCCTGCCAAAACCAACCGAAACCTAACCAATACTCTGCCAAAACCGACCCAACCCTTCCCCACCCTGACAAAACCGACCCATACCTATCCCACCCAGCCAAAACTGAGCCATTCCTATCCCACCCTGCCAACTCTGACCCAATCCTACCCCACCCTGCCAAAACCGACCCATCTCTACCCTACCCTGCCAAAACCGACCCAATCCTACCCCACCCTGCCAAAACCGACCCAATCCTACCCCACCCTGCCAAAACCGACCCAATCCTACCCCACCCTGCCAAAACCGACCCGATCTTACCCTACCCTGCCATATCCGACCCAAGCCTACCCCCACCCTGCCAAAACCGACCCGATCTTACCCCACCCTGCCATATCCGACCCAATCCTACCCCATCCTGCCAAGACCGACCCAATCCTACCCCACCCTGCAAAAACCATCCAAGTCCTACCCCACCCTGCCAAAACTATCCCAGTCCTACCTCACCCTGCCAAAACCGACCCAACCCTACCCCACCCTGGCATAACCGACCCAACCCTACCCTGCCCTAACCAAACCAATCTTATCTAACTCATTTTTCACTCTAACTCTTTCTTCAGTTTTCTTCATTCTTTCTCCAGACGATTTTCTTCAGCTCTGGAGAGGAATTTTGAATTTGAGGGGTTAGATACAGTCAGCATCAACCCCTTCTCTGTCAGGGGATCTCCTAAGCTGAATAAAATCGTGCGGTCAGCTAGGACAAAGTAAATAAATCGTTCTTGGTCTGAAGGGTTACATGATTCTGTCCCGTCATCCTAAGAGGGTTTTCTGAAGCTGTAGGATATCGTCAGAAGCTAACAAAGTGTAAAAGTGACATCCGCAGACCGGGAGCTCAGCGTCCAGCGCTCCGCAGTTCAAGTCCCAGAGGTGGACAGATGTTTTGACGTGTAGACGTTACCAGGGCGTCGTTTGGTGGCCTACCCTTAAATATTCTGGAATAAAGGTGGTCAAGCCTCGTGCACCTGCGCTCCACCACATAAAAAAAATAAAAATAAAAAGGAAAGCCAAGGGTCATGAATGAACTAAAGGACTGAACTAAGCGGGGAAGAACAAAAATCGTAGAGAAGAACCCCCCAAATCTGATGAGACACTGTAGTATAACTGAGTGAAATAGGCGTTGGATATGACGGAACTATTATGATTTGTAATTATGATATGGAGTCCTAACACCCTGTCCAAACCGACCCAATCCTACCTCACCCTGCAAAAACCGACCCAATCCTACCCCACCCTGCCAAAACCGACCCAATCAAATCCCACTCTGCCAAAACCGACCAAATCCTAACCCACGCTGCCAAACCAACCAAAACATAACCGACACAATCCTACCTCACCCTGCCAAAACTGACCCAGTCCTACCCCACCCTGCCAAAACCGACCCAACCCTACCCCACCCTGCCAAAGCCGATCCAACCCTACCCCACCCTGCCAAAACCGACCCAACCTTACCCCACCCTGCCAAAAAAAACTCAATCCTACCCCACCCGGCCAAAACCGACCCAACGCTACCCCACCCTGCCAAAACCGAACCATGCCTATCACACCCTGCCATAACCGACCCAGTCCTACCCCACCCTGCCAAAACCGGCCCAATCCTACGCCGCCCTGCCAAAACTAACCCAACCTTACCCCACCCGGCCATAACCGACCCAACGCTACCCCACCCTGCCACAACCGTCCCATCCCTACCCTACCTTAACCAAACCAGTCTTATCTAACTCATTGTCCACATTAACACTTTTTTCCATTTTCATCTTTCTTCCTCCAGACGATTTTCTTCAACTCTGAAGAGAAATTTCGTACTGAAGGGGTTAGATACAGTCACCATCAACCCCTTCACTACGAGGGGATCTCCTAAGCTGAATAAAATCGTCCGGTAACCTAGAACAAAGTAACTAAGTCATTCTCTGTCTGAAGGGGTTATTGTGTCTGTCCCATCATCCCGAGAGGGTTTCTTTAAGCTCCAGGATATCGTCTAAAGGTAGCAAAGTGTAAACATGACGTCAGCACTTGTTCTAGGCGCCACAGATCGAGTCCCAGAGGTGAACAAAGGTTTTTATATCATATAGACGTTTTATATTTTGCAACTTTCAGAGGCATTTACTCAGCTTTAGGAGTCTTATGGATAGGCTCAATCAAACGTATCGAACCTCTCATGTTAGAAAAAATAGCTTACAGAAATGCGTCCTCATACTGAAGGGGCGGAATGGACAGATCGAGTGACTAAGGTATTGAATTATGTATATGACTGGTTTTGTTGTTATTTCTATTATTATTATTATTATTATTATTATTATTATTATTATTATTTCAGGCAAATGTCCCAGGCTTCTAGACTGGCTGACCAGCGAATATTATTAAGTCTCCCGTGGCTCCGTGCTCCTTCCACTCAAGAGCCTGCACTTCACGCATTCCACGCACAAGATGGCGCCACCGCTGCATTCCTGCGAAGACGAGAGGTCAAGAGGACGACACTTGCTTTTTGTTTGTTTGTTTACTGTAATTGCTTAAAGTTGTGATCCCTCCAACTTGAATGCTCAGTTGTAACTATAGATAACTAGAATACGATGCTAGTCACGAAGAAGGGCTATGAAAAGATACAGAGCTCGTAGTATTGGCTGGATGAATCACTCTTGCGAGATAATCAAAGACGGTGAATAAAACCCACACTTGTAGACGAAGAATATAATTACCAAACAGTTTCGGTGGACACTGCCACCATCTTCAGTGGTCAAGATAGTGAGAGGGAGTGACATACTGACTATAGAAGGGTTCCTTTTTATGCCTGTGTGTGTGTGAAAGGGTGGGGTAAAGGTGAGGTGGGGTGGGGTAGATTGTAAGCGGGGATTAACCCAAGGGGGATTTTGGGGGGGACATTACCGGACAGGTCAGGTGTAATTCCTATCTGACCTTACCTGTGTCGTAGCAGGAAGAGACATGTCCCTTCCTGCTACGACACAGGTAAGGTCAGATAGGAATTACACCTGATCTGTCCGGTAATGTCCCCCCCTAAATCCCCCTTGGGTTAATCCCCGCTTACAATCTACCCCACCCCACCACACCGTTACCCCACCCATCCACACACACACGCATAAAAAGGAACCCTTGTATTGTATGTCACTCCCTCTCACTATCTTGACCACTGAAGATGGTGGCAGTGTCCACCGAAACTGTTTGGTAATTATATTCTTCGTCTACAAGTGTTGGTTTTATTCACCGGCTCGTAAATTTTTTTTCTTTTAACTAAGATACATGAAATAGCTGCAAAAATACGAAAATACGAGCTTACTTAATGTAAATGAATTATAGTACGTTCAAGATGAAGGGAAGGCATTTTGTATTTTGTTTGTGATGTTATAGTGTCTCTCAGGATCCTAGGATCCTCTCTCGGCTGAACCAAATTGTCTGGCGTCAGCTGGAACATGATGCTAGAGTTATGTCGGTCGTGAGGGGGTTGATGGTGACGGTATTGACACTGTCAGGCTCCTATGACTCACTCAGTCGAATAAAATCGTCTGAGTCAGCTGAAATGGGGTACTAGAGTTGTCCCGAGCATCACTCAGGGGGTTAAGATTCTTAACCCTCTGGTGCTTGGGACAACTCTAGTATTCCATTCCAGCTGACAGACGATTTTGTTCGGCTGAGTGAGTCATAGGAGCCTGACAGTTACTACACTGTCACCATTAACCCCCGCATGACCGGCATAACTCTGGTATATCATGTTCCAGCTGACGCCAGACAATTTGGTTCAGCCGAGTGGGTCTGGGGCCTGGGGGGCACTAAATGAAAATATCCCAAAAATATTAAAGGGGGGGCTATATCAATTTTGCCACAGGAGGTATACCAAAATTGGACTTTTTAATAAAAACCCCTCCTCTCTCACTCCCTGTGTTTTGTATATGTCCCTCTCTGTCTGCCTGTGGTGTGTCTGTGTCCCACCCTCTGTGTGTGTGTGGTGCGTTTACTGTCTGCCTGTGGTGTGTCTGTGTCCCACTCTGTGTGTGTGTGTGTGTGTGTGTGGTGCGTCTACTATGTGGTGGCTGTGGCTATGTACGTGTCGTGTGTGTGTGTGTCTTGATGTGTGTGAGCTGAAGTGTAAGTAAGGGGCCTTGTGGTTTTAAGGAAAGTCTGCTACGCAGGCTTCCCTCAGCCACATTTTAAAGAAACCTCTATCCCACCGGGAATTGAACTCAGGTCCTCCTGATCAGCAGGCCAGCACCATACTGACCATGCTACCGCGCCCCCATTAGGTTACCGGCTAAAACTTCTACTGTATTTTATTTTTTTACGTTACAAAAAATGGGAAATTGAACTATCATGCACAGACTAAACTAAATTGTCATGTACCTATTAATGTCCCTTTAGGAGGAGATATTTCGAAATTTCCTGAGCTACTTGGAATACCTAAACCTGCAGTTTAATGCTAATCATGAAAAAGTGCTATGGAAAGAATATAGAGCAGTTGCTACTTATATAAAGGGAGAAAGTAAAAACTGGAACTTAGGCTGCTATCTAACGGCAGGACTTAAACGATTAACCATATATTACATAAACTTAACACACTGAGTGACACAGAAACTAAACATATGATACAAATTCTTTAATGAAACTTATAATGAGAGTACAAATGACAAAATATACACTGCACAGGAAGACAGTACAGTACTCAGTGGTCATACTCTGAGAATGAAAGCCTATCTGTTGTACCGATTTATAAACGGGAGAGATGAATCGCTAAATTTGATCCACAGTAAAAAAAAATAATAATAATAATAATAATAACGAATACATAAAACAATAAAGACAAACCATATAGACTACATGTCCACCCTAAACTGACAAAAACCTGGCATCTCTCCACCTTGAATGCTGAGCTGTTTCTAGAGATAAAGACTAGATTATCATGCAAATCACAATGAAGATCTATGGGGAGGATGCAAAACCATAATACTGTCTTATTCTGCCACTTAGATACAGGAACTAAGCAGCAGAAGGACTAAAATTTGTCAAGGTGAGCCAACTACAATGACACAGATGAAGTCTGAGATTATATAATGTGTAATCATGAACTGATTGCATCATTCAGTAAAGATTACAAAAGGAAAAGCTATCAAATCTGAAAGTGTAAGTACTATACAAGATATGATTAACCTTGTACATCCATATTCTGAGATATGCTTCCTATATCATAGCCTACACACAAATTCATCCCCCTCAACAGTAATGGTATATTCCTGATGTCTCCTGACTTCCAATCAACTTATGAAACCTCTCTCCTAATTACAGTACAGTAATATGTTAATGAAGGCTGCTAGTAATTACCTTCAGTATGATAATTCTTATTTAAAGGTAGCAGCAATGGTTAATGAAGGATGTAAGGTATGCAGTCCTTCCAGTTCAATATACTATATCTCCAATCAGGCTTTATCCAGTGTCTCTCCTACACATGTTAAAGAATGTCATATGGGACTCTAAGTTTGAAAAGTCTCTCCTATGCTGATTAACATAGTTTAAAGGTAACAAGAATGGCTTAATGAAGCCTGTCCCTAACCCCTTCAGTCCAAAAGCTCTCCTATCAACCTTTATTTACTTTCCTATTGAACAGGTTCCTGAAGGTTGTAATGTGACCCTTCCAGTTTGAAAAGTCTTACCCAAGCTGAATAACAGTCTTAAATTAGCAAGAATAAGGGCTAATCACTGGAGCAGTTTGTGCCCTGTAATCCAAAAGATGTAGTTATATTCTCTTTTTACTATCTATTTCTACCACCAGACCATCATATCTAACTTGAGACAGACATATAGTACTGTATTAAAGGGATTAATGGAGGAAGAACAGGACTGAAGAGTATTGTATCGGTGCTGTAATAAGAAGGGGTAGGACTTTGGGCTATGTTTGGTGTCCACTGTTTAGTAACTCTGCAAGTGTATTCTGATCATTACTTGTTCGCTTTAACACAAGTCTGCCTAAGGAGTCTTTCGTACTGTACACATAGTGCTAAGAGGGACTCCTTCGTGTGGTGGGACTGATATAATCATGTGGCTTAACTACAGTACAAGGTAATACAAAATTATGTCCCTCACCACCCTCTTTTTCCTCCAGGCCAGTTTTGGCGCCAGCAGTCCACCAAATTCACATTCAGATAAGCCTACGGTTACTACTGCTGGTTCAGTACAACCTGCCAAATCCGAACATCCAATTTCCAAAATATTTTTTCATGATATAGAGGGGTATTGATATCATGTCCTCACACATTCAAGGTATAACTGAAGACTGAGTTCTTTTGTGGACATGTTTAAGAGCAGATAATAAGTTACTAATGCAAGTGCTTCAGTTTACTTATTGTTCTCAATTGCCTTGACTACATTATTTGTTTCACAAGTCATTTCTCATAGCTGCCATTATGATTCCACTTTCCAAAATGTTCCATTTTGCATAAAGCCTTTGGACCTAGGCATTTTGGATCTGAAAGGTTGTACTGTACACCTACTACTACTGTTCTTCTTAGATGGATACAATAGTTTACATATCTATTATCATTATCATTGTGGTACGTGGTGGCGACCATCATCCACTCTCTTGATGTAGTGCTGCCTACTCCTTCCTTAGTCTTTATCATTCTTTTTCTGTGCCTGCCCTCTTCTCCTCCTATTTCTCCCATCTTTCCTGTCACTTCTTATTGCTTTTCTTTCCTTTACATGTGGCTTTACATTGAGTGACAAGCCAAATGGTTTCCTGTAAGCCAGGAAACCATTTACAAAGCTGGGTGGTAACCATATAACCAAACCATACGTGTTCCCTACGTGTCAACAAGTGGGTTGGTGGAGGCTTAGTGCCCCTCCCCGTAAAACAAATAACTCAAAGTCAAATGGCCACCCCTTGCGGGATTGTGGCGTCTGGCGATAGATAGATAGATAAAAAATACAGTCTCATCATACTTCTTTCACGGTGTAGGATCCTGTGGCTAGGCTAACCTAGTCCAATACATGTAAGGGTAGATGACCTGTCTACATCCCTTGGTGGTGTTTAAAAAAAAAAAAAAAAAAAAAATCCAATTGCTTCTCGGGGACAAAGCCATGCATGGATGTCATTCTGACTGGGCGTTCTAACCCCTAGATGTCCTTTTCCGGCCGCATGCCCTTACTGGCACCAACCTGTGTCATTGTAGGGTATGGGGTATGATGCATAAAGTGCATGTATAGCAGTGAAGAGCAGGTAGTTATAAAAATGTTTGGCAGGGAATGCTGGCCTACCCTCTATGTTAGTGACACTGAAAAATGTCAAGGGGGAGCTCCAGCTCTCCCTATCACCAGCTTTTCCACCTTCCTTGAGAGTACAGTACTGCCCTCACAGGCTGGTACCATACTACAGCCTGCTCCCGATAATAATTATAATAATAATTCATTATAATAAAGGACATGGTAATTGGAACTTGGAATGTACGGGGAGCGAATGATGAGGTGAAAGAGAGAGAGATTGTCCGGGTGCTTGAGGGTGCGAAAGCGGATGTATGTGGAATATCTATCTATCTATTGCCAGACGCCTCAATCCCGTTTGGGGTGGCCACAAACAAATCGCCTCCAAGTCGCCCTGTCCCTCGCCATTTCACTGCCCTGCTCCCAACTCACACCCCCCTCTCTCATATACCTCTCCACCCCATCCCTCCATCTCATCCTCGGCCTCACGCTCCCTCTTCCCCCCTCCACCTCACTCACATACACTCTCTTCATCAGTCTGAAACAAAATGGAGAGGAGAAAGTGTGAGAGAATGGGAGTATGGATGGGGTATATGTGCAGGAGTAGGTGAGAATGAGAGGGCAAAGGAAGGAGTATATATTGTTGTGAGTAAAAGATGGAAGAGGAGCATAAGACAGTATGGATCAGTTGGGTCAAGGATTGTGTGGGTAAAGTTGAAAGTTGGAATACAAATGTGGGCGATTGTGTGTGTGTATGCACCAACGCAAGATCGTGCTAGAAGAGTGAGAGAAGAGTTCTGGACAAATGTAGAAGTGTGCATGGAAAAGTCTGGAAGGAATGACAGAGTGTTTTTGATTGGTGATATGAATGGTAAAGTTGGGAATGTGAAGGTGGATGCAATAGTTGGTGAGCGGGGTGTGCCTGCTGAGATAGATGAGAATGGGAGTGCGTTAGTGGACATTTGTGCCGGGAGGGGGTTGGTGATAGCCAATACCCTCTTCAGGCATAAAATGATCCACAGGTATACATGGCGAGTGATGAGAAGGGTGGGTGGTGAACTGAATGAAAGGAAGGCAATGATTGATTATGTGTGTGTGGATGAAAGGATGCGAAGATGTGTAAAGGATGCAAGAGTGTATAGAGGTTGGGGGAGTGGACTTTCTGGCCACTACTTGGTGGTGGCCAGAATTAGGATTCAAGTAAGATGGAGGAATAGAAGAAGGGAAAGACGAGAGGAAGGAGTAGTTGCAAGGAGAGTGGAAAGGTTACAAGAGGATGAGAAAAAGGCACAGTATAAGAGAGAAGTGGAGGAACGATTGGGTAAATATGAACTGGAGCAGATGGGAGACGTGGAAGGTGTGTGTAGGATATTTACAGAAGAAATATGTGCAGCATGTGATGTGGTGTGTGGAAGGAAGAGAAGACGGAGGGGGGTGCAAGGAACGGCGTGGTGGACTGAAGAGGTGAGACAGGCTGTGGCACAAAATAAGAAAGCATACAATGAATGGATGAGAAATAGGGGCGTGGAAGAAGTTGAGAGGTGGAAGAGAGAGTTATATGTAGAAAGAAAGAAAGAAAGAGGTTAAAAGATTAGTAAGAGAGAGTAAGAAGAGAGTGGATGAGGAATTTGGAAGGAATTTGAGTGTAAAGTGGAGGGACTGTAAGAAAATGTTCTGGAAAGAGGTGAAAAGAGTAAGACAGGGTGGAAGTGAAGTTAGCAGGGGAGTGAAAGATAAAAATGGTAGATTACTAGTGGAGAAGGGAGAAAAAGTGAGCAGATGGAGAGAACACTTTAAGGAATTGTTGAACGTAGAGGACGGAAGTAATGCGAGTATAAGTGGCTGGGGAATGGCTGGGAGGAGGAGGAAGGTGAGAAGACAGGAAGAAATCAGTAGGATAGAAGTTGTGGAAGCAATGAAGAAAGTTAAATCTGGGAAAGCCCCAGGAATTGATGGAGAGTGTAGTGAAATGCTGAAGCATGGGGGAGAGATAGTAGTAGAATGGATGTGGAAGATGTGCAGATTGGCCTGGGAGGAAGGTAGAGTCCCGGAGGATTGGAAGTCAGGTATAATTATTCCCTTGTACAAAGGAAAAGGGGAAAAAGAAGTGTGTGGTAATCAAAGGGGCATTTGTCTTCTTAGTATAATAGGAAAAGTGTATGGTAGGATACTTATTGACAGAGTTAGAGAAAGAACAGAGAAATTAGTTGGAGAAGAACATGGAGGCTTTAGGAAGGGAAGAGGTTGTGTAGATCAGATATTCATTCTTAGATCTTGAGTGGAAAAGTTTCTAGAGAAGGGAAAGAAGTTGTATGTGGCTTTCATGGATTTGGAGAAAGCATATGACAGGGTGGATAGACAAGGATTGTGGAAAGTGTTAAGAATATATGGAGTAGATGGGAAGTTGTTGAATGCTGTGAAGAGTATGTACGATGGTGCGAAGGCTGCAGTGCATGTGGATGGTGAACTAAGTGAATTTTTCTCTTTGAAAGTTGGGTTGAAACAGGGATGTGTCATGTCTCCATGGTTGTTCAATCTGTACATGGATGGGGTAATAAAAGAGGTACAAGGTAGGGTAGTGGATGTTGGAGTGGCCCTGGTGAAAGAGGATAGTGTCTGGAAACTCCCTGTACTGTTGTTTGCAGATGATATTGTGTTGTTGGGTGAAGACGAAGGGGAGCTGCAAGGCTTGGTGGATGAGTTTGGGAGTGTGTGCAAGAAACGGAATCTCAAGGTGAATGTAGGGAAGGGTAAAGTGATAGTCTTTGAGAGAGGTGAAGTCAGTGAATGTACAGCGAGGTTGGATGGTGAGGAATTGGAAAATGTGAGTACGTTTAAGTACTTGGGTAGTGTGATGAGTAAGGATGGAGGTTTGGAGGGTGAATTGCTTGAAAGGGTACAGCAGGGAAGAAAGGTTGCTGGTTCTTTGAAAGCAGTGATAAGAAACAGGGAAGTGAGCATGGAAGTGAAAAAGTTACTACATGACAGTATTGTGATACCAACTCTAACGTATGCAAGTGAAGCTTGGACGTTGTTGGAAGGACACAAGTCAAGAGTGAGTGCAGTGGAAATGAGTTATTTAAGAGGAGCCTGTGGAGTCACATGGAGAGACAGGCTGACGAATGAGGATATAAAGGAGCGTTGTGGTGTGGATGTGGATGTGATAGGAAGCGTTATGAGAACACACTGAGGTGGTTTGGCTATGTGGAGAGGATGGAGGGTGAAAGACTGACGAAAAGAGTGTATGTGAGTGAGGTGGAGGGGGGAAGAGGGAGGGGGAGGCCGAGGATGAGATGGAGGGATGGGGTGGAGAGGTATATGAGAGAGGGGGGTGTGAGTTGGGAGCAGGGCAGTGAAATGGCGGGGGACAGGGCGACTTGGAGGCGATTTGTTTGTTTCCACCCCAAACGGGATTGAGGCGTCTGGCAATAGATAGAGATAGATAGAAGATTAAATAACTAAAGCTAACACTGATTTGAACTAATACACATCTGGTCCACAGGTCGTGCTGGAGTCTGCTGCCTTGACGCTGCTTCCTTGCCGCACTTGTCATACCCTGCTGAAGTTTGATCTGCCCTGCCGTGAGAAGCCTGACGGTGGTGTGGTGTCTTCCCCTACTCTGAGATGCCTGGTGGTGGTGTTGGTGGTGGTGTTGGTGGTGGTGGTGGTGGTGGTGGCGGCGGCGGCGGCAGGGTGTCGTATCTTCCCCAGCCGTGAGATGACTTGCTGCTGCTGCTGGTGATCTGCCCTGACCTGCCGAGAGAAGCCTGGTGGTGATGGTGTGATCTGCCTTGCAAGTCGGGTCGCTCCCCTCCAGGATGTTCTGTGGACAAATGCTACTTTTGAATGCATATTTTATATTGCTGTCTCTGTTCATGTATTTTATACTGAAGTGTTAATAATGAAAACTTAAATTTTCTGTCTTGTTTCATTACCTTTTAAACTGTGGCTTTGACTTAATACAGGTGATAAGTATATTGCGCTCTGCAGTCTTGTGTGTTCTGGGGACGGCTTTTGTGATGAGCTAAGACATTCTGATCGCTTCACCAAATTACTACTCAGCCTTGTGATCGTGGACATAAAAGATTATACAATACAATGATATACAGCTAAGCATAAAAAAGGTTATGGGAATTCTCCACCATGCAATCAGTGGACCTAAATTAAAGCCTATATTATAAAGCTAAGCCTGAAGAGGGTTGTGGGAAATAGATAATGATGCAGGGTAGACACTGGTAATGTTCACTGAGCCGTGCCCGCAACACACAAGAACTGGGTGGCGTAATATATGGACCACCTTGTATAATGAGAGGCCGTAAGTGTGTGCTGACCCACAAACTTGCCATCAATGCCCCGTCATAACTATTATTGTGTCTTGTAGGAAGCACAAAGAAAACAGGCCACAGAATACCTCCTTGTCTCTTGTTCCTCCTACACAAACATACACGCCTTTCACTTTAACTTGGCACAGAGTTTTATTTAAAGCATACCAGAATGTCAGGCAGATCAGTAGCAGAAGTAGACAATACTACAGCCCTACATTCTTTCCACAGCACTCATTCGTGACTAACATCATATTCTAGTGATAACTATCGCTACTACTCAGCAAATTGTATGGAAACTATAAGCTATCCGTCTATCCATCTATCTATAGCCAGACGACTTAATCCCGTAAGAGGTGGCCACAAACAAGTCTCCTCTATGCCACCCTGTCCCCTGTCATTCTGCATCACTCCCCCTAATTCACACACACCCTCTCTCATATACATCCCAACTCCATCCTCCACTTATAAGTAATACATTAAAACAGCCGTGAATTACTGTCGCACAAGCTGAGCCCTAATCTTACCCAACACAAACACGAAGAAGCTTTAAAGAACAGAAAACAATACCTTGATAGCAGAAGACACTAAGACCACAAGTACTGACAGCCTACACCAAGAAACATAACTAATTTCAGTCAGAGACCAAGTGAATATGAGAGGCACACAGTTCATCACTTCAGCTCAAGATCCGTCCCACCTTTGTAACCTTATGTTGCATCATCATCTCCACAAAGAAACAAAATCGAACAACCGCCCAACACTACACAGATTATCTTAGCAACATATCCCCTCCTCCACCTGACTCTACACTTCCCAGACACATACATAAACTCGCAAACACCCCAGTCAGCCAACACTTTCTGCCAAACACATACATAAACACACAGACACCCCAGCCAGCCAAAACTTTTTATACCAAACACATACATAAACACGCAGACACCCCAGCCAGCCAAAACTTTCTACCAAACAGCATCCTTCATGTGCCACCACCAGGCATACACCCTTCAGACACTACCGAACCCAGAGACACAAGCACACCAACCTTCCCTGCTACAATACTAACACAAAATATAACACACATACAATCTCCTGTTCTCATACTGCAAAGTGGCACCCCCACACCACAGCACACCCACTCACTTCCTGCACCACACCACCACAACACAGACAGTCCTTCAACATAGCACTGGGTTCACATCCAGAGGAGCCTAAGATGTAACAAGAACAACAACAACAACTCAGGCCAAGTAAGAGTGAAACGAGTATAGTTACGAAAGGAAAATTATTTCGAGTTATTTTGTAAGCGCTTCGGGTACATAGAGTTACAAGGCCGCAGGGAACGAACTGCACACCGAGGGTTATAATACTGTGGCGGCTTAGGGGGCTTTATACCACCTTTTCTTCAGTGATTTATTGTTCAAGCGAGCGAGCGTACAGAGCAAGCGAGCGAGAACACTATGTGACATGGTATAATAGGGTGGCAGAGAACAGCGCCAAGACTGTGTTGTCTAGGGAACTATTAAAGCCACAACGGATCTATGGACAGCATTCGAAACCTAGTAAAAAAAATAACAGGAGTTAGTTGAGGGACTTTTCTCAAAATTTGCCGCGCCAGTGCTGATAAAATGAAAATAAAAGTACCAAACTGAGCACCAGAACCGAGTTATTCTAAAAGTTAAAAGCTACTGCAGATCCGTTCAGACAGCTGGAAAGCTTATGAAGAAGCAATTGGTACTACTTAAGTTAAATAGACTTAGCTTTTAACATCAAGCGAGATGGATGGATGGATGGACGGATGGATGAATGGACGGATGGGTGGATGGATGGATCGATGGATGGATAGGTGGATGTGGAATCGTGGATACTTGGACCGATGGTAGAGTTCCTGCTGTTTTGTCCTGTCCTTCCACCTGCCGACAAAAATCATCATCAATATCATCATCATTATAATCATCATCATAATCATCATCATCATCATCATCATCATCGTAGTTGTCGTCCACATTACCACCATCATCATCATCATTATTTACACCGTCATTCTCATTATCATTACCATTCTCATCATCATCATCATCATCATCATCATCATCTTCATCTTCATCATATTATCATCATCACCTACCTATTTATCTATATCGGTTTACCTATAGCCAGACTCCTTAATCCCGTAAGGGGTGACCACAAGCAAATCGCCTTCATGATGTACTGTCCTCTACCATTTAGCTCAAGTATCGCACTCATATGTTTCTACTCTTTCCCTCCATCTCATCGTCGGTCTCCCCATCCCCCTCTATCCTTCCAGCGAACTCATGTGCACTCTTCTAGTCATTTTCATATTCGCCATCTTCTCCACATGGCCAAACCATCTCGAAGTGTTTCTCTTAACGCTTTCAGTCTCATCCACATCAGCATCACAACGCTCCTTCATCTCCCCATTTGTCTGTCTGTCTCTCTATGAAACTCCACATGCTCCTCTCAAGTAGCTCATTTCCACCGCTCTCACTCTTGACTTGTGTCCTTTCAACAAGATCCAAGCTTCACTTATATACTTTAAAGTGGGAATCACAGCATGCAGTGCCTTTTTTTTTTTTTTTTTTCATACTTTCATCTTCAGTTCCCTCTTCCTAACCACTGCTTTTTAGAGAATAAGCAACCCTCCTTCCCTGACGTATCATTCCAGTCACTTCATCCTCAAATCTTCCATCCTGATTCATCACATTACATAAATACTTAAATGCACTCATATTCTTCCATTTCCTGACTATGCAGCCTCACTGTGCATTCTGTAACCTCATACGTTGAGATGTTAAAGCATCACCACCATCAGCATCAACATCATTATCATCATCAATATCATCACCATCAGCCTGTGACACACCACTGCATGATAAGGACCCTCTCACCTTTCTCCACTCTGATCCATTGATTGGTAGCCTGTTCCGTCCTTGCTCGGTAGATCTGCATCATATGATCTCTCCATCTTGTTCTCTGTGCACCTCTTCTTCTCACTCCATCTCTGGCTTGCCATTCAGTTACGCTCGCTCTCCTTCTGTTATCTCTTCTGTGAAAGACGTGACCTGAGGTGTGTGTGTGGAGTTACCTGGAAACAAGCTCAGAATTACTAGATGCGGGAGCTTAAGGACCCTTTGGTTAATCCCCTTGGTGTGGTGTGGTGTGGAAGGGTGGTTGGTGTGGTAAAGTTTGGGGTGGTGTGGTGTGGGGTGGTGTGGTGTTGGGTGGTGTGGTGTGGGGTTGTGTGGTGTGGGGTTTTGTGGTGTGGGGTTTTGTGGTGTGGGGTTTTGTGGTGTGGGGTTTTGTGGTGTGGGGTTTTGTGGTGTGGTATGGTATGGTATGGCGTGTTGTGCTGCTGTGCGGCTTCACTGTCCCTAAAATCTAGAGGAATGTAGAACCTCGTTCGAAAATCATTAGTGAGAAGCAGATGGACATGGCCGCTCTTTGATGTGCCCTGATAAAACGTAAACAAAACGTGTGTTGCATCCTCACAACTAAACCAATATAAAGAAGGATAATTATTCCATTTAAATAATTCACGGTCCAGAGAAAGACCAAAACTGAGCTACTATTTCGGACACACATCCATCCCTTTCCTTGCGATAAATAAAGAGACAGTGAACAATGATTTTTGAAACCCATTGAGTGACCTTAGGAATCCAGTATGTTTTTTCAGAATATAGTGTAAATGTTTAGTATTTGTATGGCCAAGAAGAGCAATATCCCTGACCTCATTTGCACTCTTATGATATAAATAGTTCGAGTGTGAGGGAAATGCTGTACACACGCACGCACGCACGCAAATACACACAAGCATGCGCGGACACACACACACACACACACACACACACACACACACACACATTCTCTCTCTCTCTCTCTCTCTCTCCTACACACAGTCACCAACTACATTTGAAGAGAAACGAAAAACAAGAGGTGACTCAGCCATAGACATGAAGATCGTCGCCGTCACCATCATCATCGTCATCACCATCATCATCGTTGTCGTAGTCGTCATCATCATCATCATCATCATCATCATCATCATCGCCAGGAGCAACAGCGTCAAGCACAGCAATCATCACAACCCTGTTAAAGAGTTACTACATAAGTTCCATCACCGTCATCATCATCATCATCATTATTATCCCAACTGCTTCATCATCATTACAATCACCATAATCTCGGTCCAGTTAGTTGGTTCAGGAGTTTCAACATCACTATCATCAGCAGCATCACTATCATCATTATCAATATCATCTCCGACACCCCTATTATCATCATCAGCCTGTGACACACCGCTGCAGGATAAGGACCCCTGTTCAATCTAACTTGGCGTAAAATTGCAATCTCTTTCTTAAATTTTGTGTTGTGACAAGGGGTTAACACTAGATTGATGCTAGTCACGAAGAAGGGACGTGGAAATGATGCAGAGCTGTATATTTGTCCAAATTTACCACTGCACTACGGGAAATCAGCTGCAAAAAAACGACGATCTTGGCCTAGGCAAATGAAGGAACAACACCATAATATACTTTGTGTGTGTGTGTGTGTGTGTGTGTGTGTGTGTGTGTGTGTGTGTGTGTGTGTGTGTGTGTGTGTGTGTGCGCGTGCGTGAGTTCGAGCATGCGTGCGTGTGTGTGCGTGTGTGCGCGCGCGTGTGCGAGTGTGCTTGTGTGTGTGTGTGTGTGTGTGTGTGTGTGTGTGTGTGTGTGTGTGTGTGCATGCGCTTCAGGACAAAATAATTTACATACAATAATTTTTTCCATCACATTGTCCCTCTGATATCTGAATCGCACTTATCAGTATACATTCAGGTCCCAAACTGTACTGTTGGGTGGACATGGACAAGGAGGCAGGCAAGCCTAGTCCACCAGTCTGATCGGAACGAGAATCTACAGGATGACACTCACACTGCTATTTCACTGGTCTGAGACACCAAGATTGAGGCGGTACAAGGCCTCCTCATCTCCTTCACACCAACAGCCCCCTTGTCTCATCAGAATTACGTCTAGTAGCCTCATAGGTAATATTTCTTTGGGCCATGATACTTCCTGGCTGTCAGTGCGATATCCTTGTGTCCTAAGGGAAGAGGAGGGATCGGATTAACGGGATGGGGGGAGGGGGATTCCACCAGTGAAGAAGAAGGTTTATTATAGATGAGGGAGACATGAATATCGAGAGAGAGAGAGAGAGAGAGAGAGAGAGAGAGAGATTGTATTTTCAATGCAAATTTTAGAATACAATGAATATTTATAAAGGAAATGCTACTGTTGATCCTTCGATCAGTAATACTATTGTAAATCAGTTTATGTTTTTTCATAAAGAATAGTAATAAAACAATAAAATAAAATAAAATAATTTTTCTTCATCTTTTATGGCTATTTCATTTGCTTCCTTACCCAACCCCTCCCCACATTCCGACCCGGGCCACTCCCATCCTCCATCCCTCCTCATATGGACCGATATCAGGACACTGACAGATAAATAGAGGCTACACATTGTTTTATTATTTAAGCGTCGTGTGTGTGTGTGTGTGTGTGTGTGTGTGTGTGTGTGTGTGTGTGTGTGTGTGTGTGTGTGTGTGTGTGTGTGTAGAGGAAAGAAAACGGAAGAGGGAAGGAGGAAGGTCCAGAATCCCGAGGGGACCTATTAATCCTTCACACGGTCACTGGTGTTCCGATTTTGGCAAAGGCTTTGTAAAATTCTCTCCTTCATGTTTCCTGAGAATATAGTGACCCTTTCAGCTGGTGTGATCAAATACAGCTTT
>NC_137047.1:41580942-41605942 GCF_032717465.1 Coenobita brevimanus
GATAGATAATTACAGGCAGAAGAAGATGATAACACGGCTCTTCATATCTTCAACAGCACTTTTTCGTGACTAGCATCATATTCTAATATCAGGTTCTTGTTACAGCTCAGCATTCAAGATGGAGAGATGGCAATTTTAGGCCAAGTTAAAGTGAAATTCTGTATCCATTCCATAACACCTTTTCGTGACTATACCGGTCTTCCTCTAACACGGGCTAGATTCCTTCCTTGTGTAGGTCATTTTACTCATTTCACGTAGCCCGATGCCAAGAAATGACAATGATATGGCTCTACATCCTTTACATAGCACTCCTTCGTGACTAGCATCATGTTTTGGTGTTCCTCTATTGTTACAACTCAGCATTCAAGATGGATAGATGGTAATTTTAGGTCCATTTAAGGAAAAGAGAGTATTGTTCTACATTCTAGTGTTAATGTATCCTTACAGCCCAGCATTTAAGGTGAGATGTCAATATTAGGCAAAGTGAAAGTGAATAAAGTATAGTAAACATCCAAGTATAATTTCTGACTTTGCTATGGTCCCTGATGCTTCCTCTACGACTGTTTTCTCTTATGCACTCAGGCTCCTTAGACCCAATCCCAGCTGAATAAAATCGTCTGGAGTCTAATAAATAAAAGTACTAGGGTTGTCACGATCATTGGAGGGTTAATATTTACAGCATTAACGCTCTCAGACACTTATAAATAGCTCTCAGGTGCATAACTGTCTCTTGTATTAGCTAGAATAAAATACTAGAGTTACCCTGAAGGTGAGAGGGCCTCCGTGCCCTCTAGTGGTTGTAAAAGTAGTTGGGTAAAGTTTCACACGAGTTTCTGGGCTGAACAAGCATGGCATTCCATTGGTCAGTCAGTGGTACTCGGACGATAAGAGGGTGAGGCTGCGTCGGCTCCGTCTCCGGATGTAAGTGTTAAATTTTACTGTTTTAGGGTTAAATTTCGCTGTTTTTGCCATTAAGATGATTCAGATAAGACACAGAGGTATCTTGCTGCCAACCAGGAAGTGTCATAGGTCAGACAGATTCAACAGATGAGGGCAATAGACGTCGTTTTGCTGGTTAGGGGATGTGTAGGCTTCTCCTCTTGCTGCAAGTGTTGGGTTTTGCTGTTTTTGCCATTAAGGTGACTAAATTAGGACACGGGGATATCTTACGGTCAGCCAGGAAGCGTTGTAGGCCAAAGAAATTGTAGAAACTAAGGGAAATGGATGTAATTTTAATAGTTGTGTATCGTCACTTAGAGCTATAGCCCTAATTGTCAATTTATCTATTGCCAGACGCCTTAAACACGTAAGGGGTGACCACAAACAAATCGCCTCCATGTCACCCTGTACCCTGCCATTTCGCTGCCCTTCCCCCAACGTACACCGTGTCTCTCGTATACCTCTCTATTCCATCCCTCCATCCCATCCCCTTCACTATCCTCATTTTACTCTAACTTGGCCTAAATTGCAATCTCTTTATCTCGAATCCTGAGTTGTAACAATAGAATATTATGCTAGTCACGAAAAAGTGTTGTTTCAAAGACGCAACTGAGACACGTGAAAAGCTGCAAATGGACGAAAATTTGAGCCAAGTTAAGGTGAAAGGAGTAGAGTACAGAATCCTCCTTGATAACATAAAAGTTTCTGGATTAAAAAGAACTAGAAAAAATGATCATCATCATCATCATCATCATGATCATCATAATCATCTATCTACTGCTACTATCTACTGCCAAACACCTCAGTCATCATCATCATCATCATCAAATTTTTGCATACCTTCCCTCTTACAAACATGTAGACAGTTTGAGTTACACACTGGTATACGCTGAGAGTAAATATGCACACAGCACGCACCCAAGTACGCACACACTGAGAACGCACACGAACACGCACGCATTGAATACGCACACACTGAATACGCGCGCACTGAACACGCACACAATAAACACACACACGCGCACACACGCACACACACTGAATATGCACACAATAAACAAGCACACAATAAACACGCACACACTGAACACGTACACACTGAACACGTACACACTGAACACGTACACACTGAACACGTACACACTGAACACGTACACACTGAACATGTACACACTGAACACGCACAATTTGACTACGTACACACTTAGCACGTACACACTGATGCACGCAAACACCGATGCACGCACACGCTGCGGCATGTACGCCCTAAACACGCGCACACGGAGCAGGCTCACACTAATGCACGCACGTATTCATTCACGCAAACACTGATACCGGCACTGATCAGAGCACGCACGCACGCTAATATACGCACACACTGATACACACAGGCACTGATACACACAGGCACTGATACATACAAACTCAGATACGAGCACAGATACACGCACACAATGATGCACACACACAGGTTCACGCACATACTGATACACACACACACACACACACACACACACACACACACACTGAACACGTACAATTTGACTAAGTACACACTGAACACACACAATTTGACTACATACACACTTAACACGTACACACTGATGCACGCACACACTGAGCACGTACACACTGAACACGTACAATTTGACTAAGTACACACTGAACACACACAATTTGACTTCATACACACTTAGCACGTACACACTGATGCACGTACACACCGATGCACGCACACGCTGCGGCATGTACGCACTAAACACGCGCACACGAAGCAGGCACACACTAATGCACGCACGTATTCATTCACGCAAACACTGATACCAGCACTGATCAGAGCACGCACGCACGCTAATATACGCACACATTGATACACACAGGCACTGATACACACAGGCATTGATACACACAAACTCAGATACGAGCATAGATACACGCACACAATGATGCACACACACACAGGTTCACGCACATACTGATACACACACACACACACACACACACACACACACACACACACACACACACACACACACACACACACACTGATGCATAGACTCAGTGATGCTCGGATATTTTAATGCACACGCACGCACGCAAGCGCGCACTCACAAACACATACACACACGCACACACACACGCACACACACACGCACACACACACGCACACACACACACGCACACACACACGCACACACACACGCACACACACACGCACACACACACACACACACACACACACACACACACACACACACACACACACACACACGCGCACACACGCACACACGCACACACACACACACACACACACACACACACACACACACACACACACACACACACACACACGCACACACACACACGCACACACACACACGCACACACACACACACACACACACACACACACACACACACACACACACACACACACACACACACACACACACACACACACACACACACACACACACACGCACACACGCACACACGCACACACGCACACACACGCACACACACACACGCACACACACACACACACACACACACACACACACACACACACACAGAAACACACAAAAAAACACGTACACACTGAACACGCACACAATAAACGCGCACACAATAAACGCGCACACAATAAACGCGCACACAATAAACGCGCACACAATAAACACGCAGACACTGAACATCTACACACTGAACACCTACACACTGAACACGCACAATTTGACTAAGTACACACTGAACACAATTTGACTACGTACACAGCACGTTCACACTGATGCACGCACACACCGATGCACGCACACACTGATGCACGCACACACTGATGCACGCACACACCGATGCACGCACACGCTGCGGCATGTACGCACTAAACACGCGCACACGGAGCAGGCACACACTAATGCACGCACGTATTCATTCACGCAAACACTGATACCAGCACTGATCAGAGCACGCACGCACACTAATATACGCACACACTGATACACACAGGCACTGATACACACAGGCACTGATACACGGACACTCAGATACGAGCACAGATACACGCACACAATGATGCACACACATACAGGTTCACTCACATACTGATACACACACACACACACACACACACACACACACACACACACACACACACACACACACACACACACACAGCCACTAAACAATTGGTGGGTCATATTTATCTGACGTGTCGGAGTGTGGTGATAGATAAGAAATAGAGAGAGAGAGAGAGAGAGAGAGAGAGAGAGAGCGGGGGGTAGGGGCATGAGGCAAGTCAGGCAGGGAGGAGGAGGGTAGACTGCTGCTGTTCGTGTTCCTCCTCCAAATTCCCCTGTTCTTCAACGCAATAGGATGGCCGGGGATAATGTACAGATGGAAGGCAAAAGTGGCAGGAGATGAATTATTTAAAATGGTGATCCCTGAACCTTACTTGCATCGAATCGTTCGTATCGTATTTAAAGGATCTAACATGCTTGCATGCGTCGTCGGCCTTGGTCACATAATGGCGGCTCTCCACACTGCACAATCTTTTGCAGCCTCCCTATTCACTCCCTTATCCCTGAAGTCACACACTATGACCTCGTCGCAGGCCTTTTCCGGTCTGCCTCTCGTAGCCCTTCCTCCGACATTCACACCTCTCTCTCCTCACCCAGTTGTCATCCTCCATCCTCTTCACATGTCCTAACCACCTCAAGTCTATCCCTCCTCATCACAACAATACACTTTTGTCCCATTCCTCCTCTTAATTCGTCAATAGTAAACCTAGCCTCCCCCCCAAACCCAGGCCTAGCATTTAAGTAAGAGCTACACGTCCATCTAATCATTGTTATTTCTGTGCGAAATGTGTTTACGTAATCCTTGGTTAGGTAAAGATTCGTTTATTCCCCTGAACCAGAGTGACATCATTCTTATTTTATTCTTATTGTTATCAAGCCATTTTATTCAGCTTACGAGCAGCCCCTCGTACTAAAGATTTTATTAGTACTGTATCTGACTCCTTCAGTTTGAAAAGTGTACCCTAAGCTGAATAAAATCATCAGGCTGTTGCAAGAATAAAATGAACGACGTTTCCTGGCTGAATGGGTTAGCACTAACATGATCATTTGCCCCGACATTATCCGATTTATTCACCATCTCGATGACTGACTGAAATTTTGGCAGTCATGGTCGGTGACAGTATGGGGCTTTGACGATAATGGCTTTCAGGTTGGCTCTCATGACTGTACAGTTCATATATTTGCATAAAGATTGTGATTTACACCCTTCCTTGATCAGGGCATGCGTTCTGACGTCGTGCGTTGTGTGAACTATGGGGGGGGGAAGGGGGGGAAGATTGGCAGTACCCCCACCCTCCCAAGAAATTACTTAAAAGAAATAATTCGTGTACTTTATTGGATGACGTGGCTGTGGATGTATTATAACTACATATTTACACGGTAAAGCAATTCCAGTTTGACACGAGCTGTGGACAATGCTGGTGCTCTTGGGTCTAAAGAAGCTATTTTTTCGGTGACAATCCCTACTAAGAAATGAGTTCATTATTCACACACCCGTCCGGCAAGGGAGATACAATAATCCTGGTTAACATCTGTTTATTTCAAAGGTGCCCTGAGGTTTATGAAAAGTCCCAAACACTCCTTGCTAATTCACCAGCCGATGGAAAATATGTTAAATACCATTGTTAAGTTTGCCAACATTTACAAACAACCACACTGATATATTTCCAGAGGTAGATTTTTGTGATTTGCGTCGTAGCAGTAGCTAATTGTACACACCATCTCTAAACTCCCACCTTCTCTATGCCCGCTACTCCAGTCCCCCTTCCCTACCCCCTCACCTCTACCCTCTACCCCCTCACCTCTTCTCTACCCCCTCACCTCTTCATCTTCCTTATATCCTCACCTCTTCCTTACCTCCTCACCTCTTCCCTACCCCCTCACCTCTTCCCTACCCCCTCACCTTTTCCCTATACCCCTTCCCCTCTTCCCTCTACCCCCTCACCTCTTCCCTCTACCCCCCTCACCTCTTCCCTCTACCCCCTCACCTCTTCCCTACCCCCCCACTTCTTCCCTGCCCCCTCACATCTTCCCTCTACCCCCCTCCCCCCTTCCCTACCCCCTCACCTCTTCCCAACCTTCTCACCCCTTCCCTACCCCCTCATCTCGTCCCTACCCCCTCTCCTCTTCCCTCTACCCCCTCACCTCTTCCCTTTACCCCCTCACCTCTTCCCTATACCGCTTCCCCTCTTCCCCATTCCCTCTCCCCTCTCCCCTACCCCCTCCCCTCTTCCTTACCCCCTCCCCTCGTCTCTACCCCCTCACCTTTTCCCTCTACCCCTCACCTCTTTCTCTACCCCCTCCCATCTTCCCTTCCCCCTCACATCTTCCCTCTACCCCCCTCCCCTCTTCCTTACCCCCTCCCCTCTTCCCTACCTCCTCACCTTTTCCTTCTACCCCCTCACCTCTTCCCTCTACCCCCTCATCTCTTCCCTCTACCCCCACACCTCTTCCCTCTACCCCCCCACCTCTTCCCTCTACCCCCTCACCTCTTACCTCTACCCCTCACCTCTTCCCTCTTCCCCCTCACCTCTTCCCTCTACCCCCTCACCTCTTCCCTCTACCCCCTCACCTCTTCCCTCTACCCCCTCACCTCTTCCCTCTACCCCCTCACCTCTTCCCTCTACCCCCTCACCTCTTCCCTACTCCTTCACCTCTTCCCTCTACCCCCTCACCTCTTCCCTCTACCCCCTTATCTCTTCCCTCAACCCCCCTCCACTGTTCTCTACCCCCCACCTCTCCCCAACCCCCCACCTCTTCCCTACCCCCTCACCTCTTCCCTACCCCCTCACCTCTTCCCTCACCTCTTCCTTCTACCCCCCACCTCTTCCTGCTACCCCCCTCCCATCTCCCTGCTACCAGTCAACCCTCCCTACCCTCACACCTCTGCTCTCCACCTCTCAGGTTGAATTTTTCCGTTGACACGAAGAAAGAAGAGGATTTTCGCACGACCAAGCAGGCAGAGGATATTTACACGGCCAGGCAAGCAAATGATATTTACACCGACACGAGAGAACAGGAGTAGGAAATAATAGCTTTCTCCCCAAGTAAAAGGTATTTGAACCATTTTTAAACTTTTTGAAATGTGAAATATTTTTTTCTGAGCTTTTCTCACATCGTACACTTAGTCATGCATTTTGTTTATTGTTAAAAGAGTGATTTTCACACACACACACACACACACACACACACACACACACACACACACACACACACACACACACACACACACACACACACACACACACACGCACACACGCACACGCACGCACACACACGCACTCGCACACACACACACGTACGAAACACGCACACGCACCACACACGTACACGCACAAATCTCTCTCTCTCTCTCTCTCTCTCTCTCTCTCACGCAGACAAATTTTGCACGAGAGCACTGATAGCTGTGTGGTGGTTGTGATGGTGATGATGTCAGCGGTGTTGGTGGTGGTGGTGTGTGGTTGTGATGGTGGTGGTAGTACGTGGTTGTGGTAGTGGTGATAGTGTTATGCTGGTGGTTGTATTACGATGGAGTGTGGTTGTGGTGGTGGTGGTGGTAGTGTGGGTGTGGTGATGGTACAATATGGCTGTGAAGAACTTAAAGGAAGGATGTGTGGAATGGGAAGGAATTGGGTGACAAGTTGGGGTTAGAAGACATTGACGTAAGTTTGCCATATAATGTTGGTGTTATGGAAAATAAATCTCTCAGGGAAATGCGCTCCGAAGCCTCCTATGCCACCCAGAATACGGGACATAGGCTCGGCAGTAGCATATAGTGCGTACTTTGGCCTAATTGATATTTGCTCCACAGAAATCTATGGAAACGACAGAGGACGAGATGTCAACCCTGGCCAGCGAGATTGCAACTGCAGGCGAGGGGGAAGGCGAAGCTGCAGCCCCTGAAGACGAGATGGCAACCTCAGAAGACGAGATGGCAACCTCAGAAAAAGGGGTGGCAACTACGGAAGAAATGGCAGCTGTAGACGACGAGATGGCCGCTCGAGAACATGGCAAGCCCTGCAGAGGAACTGGTGCAGCGTGTGTTGTAGCTTGTACTGATAGGTGATGTGGTAGGGAGAGTAGCAGCAGCTGTGGTGGCACCTGTATAGCGTTACTCTGGTAGGCATTGCATTCCCTAGGCACCTTTGATGTTCCTGTATTTCCCCAGGCAATGCAGAGAGGGAGAGACGAGACGGCTGAGAGACCAGGGGAGACCGGAGAGCCTGCAGGGAGATCGGAGCGCCAGACAGGACAGGTGACAGGTTGTATTTTTCTTTGTATTTTCCTTTAGGGTGTGATTGTGTGTGCGTGCTTTTGTGTGTGTGTGTGTGTGTGTGTGTGTGTGTGTGTGTGTGTGTGTGTTTAGTTCCCAGCATGCTAGGCTGGGTGTGGCAGGTAGGTGGGTCTGGGGAGGGAGGTGGGTGGGGGGAGGCGGGAGAGGGGGGACTTCCTTCCACTTCCATCTTCCTCTCCGTCTGTCCTGTCTGCCTGTCCTCAGCGCAGCCGAACGTGCTGGGATGGTGTGTCTCTGTTAGTGTCTGTCTGCTTTAGTGCTTCTTTCTCTTCCCCGCCTTTACTTTTTTATGCGCTTTTTCTTTTTCTGTCGTTCTAGAGTGAGCGTGATGGAGAGAGGGTAGAGGGGCGAGTAGGAGCGAGGGAGCGAGTTGGAGATAGACATAGGACCTACTACATAATATTAATTGCTAAAGGTATCTTGCCCGTATTTAACTGATATACTTTGATAACACTTGAAACATTTGCTCTAGTCCAATACTTTTGTGATATACTTTGAGATACTTATACTTTGATATAAAAAATCTTCTGCCAGAGTAACCTAACAGCTGCTGCCATTGCTACTTGTATACTTTGTAAATGTATTGTAATTGTAAACTCTTGTAAAACACTAAAGAAAATAAAAGAATCAGCTGTATATCAACTTTACTTTGCCCTTTATGGTATTACAAATGACTAAAATACAATATCACAGAAAAAGTAAAGTATGCAAAGAAAGCATACAATGCTATACTCTAGTTCCCAAAGACATGGAACAGAGTACACAGTAGACTCCAGCACAAGTTAAACGATTCTGTCCCGTCATCCTAAGAGGGTTTTCTGAAGCTGTAGGATTATCGTCAGAAGCTAGCAAAGAGTAAAAGTGACATCCGTAAACCGAGAGCTCTGCGTCCAGGGCTCCGCGGTTCAAGTCCCAGAGGTGGACAGATGTTTTGACATGTAGACGTTACCAGGGCGTAGCTTGGTGGCCTACCCTTTAATATTCTGGACTAATGGTGGTCTAGCCTCGTGCCCCTGCGCTCCACCTCATTAAAAAAAAAAAAAAAAAAAAGGAAAGCCAAGGGTCATGAATGAACTAAAGGACTAAACTAAGCGGAGAAGAACAAAAATCGTAGAGAAGATCGCCCCAAATTTGATGAGACAGTGTAGTATAACTGAGTGAAATAGGCGTTGGATATGACGGAACTAAACGGCAGTTATACCCACCACTCTTCTGTACCCTACACTACCCTGATTCAGCCTACCCTACCCTACCCAGCCCTACACTACCGTACCCAGCCCTACCCTACCCAGTTCACCACCACCCAGCCCTATCTTACCCTGCCATAACCTATCCTACCCTCCCAAACGCAACTCGACCCATCCCTACCCCATACTGCCAAAACCAACCCAACCTTACCCCACCCTGTCAAGACCGACACAATCCTACCCCACCCTGCCAAAACCAACCCAGTCCTACTCCACCCTGCCAAACCCGACCAATCCTTTCCCACCCAGCCAAAAACCGACCCAATCTTACCCCACCCTGTCAAAACCGACCCCATCCTACTTCACCCGCCCAAAACCGACCCAATCCTACCCTACCCTGCCATAACCGACCCATCCCTACCCTACTCTGCCAAAACCAACCCAATTCTACCCCACCTTGCCAAATGCGACCCAATCCTTGCCCACCCTGCCGAAACCGACCCACACCTACCCTACCCTGTCCAAACCGACCCAATCCTACCTCACCCTTCCAAAACCGACCCAATCCTACCCCACCCTGCCAAAACCGATCCAATCCCACCCCACTCTACCAAAACCGAGCAAACCCTACCCCACCCTACCAAAACCAACTCAATTCTACTCCACTCTGCCAAAACTGACCTAATCATACCCCACCCTGCCAAAACCGACCCAATCCTGCCCCCACCCTGCCAAAACCAACCGAAACCTAACCAATACTCTGCCAAAACCGACCCAACCCTTCCCCACCCTGACAAAACCGACCCATACCTATCCCACCCAGCCAAAACTGAGCCATTCCTATCCCACCCTGCCAACTCTGACCCAATCCTACCCCACCCAGCCAAAACCGACCCATCTCTACCTTACCCTGCCAAAACCGACCCAATCCTACCCCACCCTGCCAAAACCGACCCAATCCTACCCCACCCTGCCAAAACCGACCCAATCCTACCCCACCCTGCCAAAACCGACCCGATCTTACCCTACCCTGCCATATCCGACCCAAGCCTACCCCACCCTGCCAAAACCGACCCGATCTTACCCCACCCTGCCATATCCGACCCAATCCTACCCCATCCTGCCAAGACCGACCCAATCCTACCCCACCCTGCAAAAACCATCCAAGTCCTACCCCACCCTGCCAAAACTATCCCGGTCCTACCTCACCCTGCCAAAACCGACCCAACCCTACCCCACCCTGGCATAACCGACCCAACCCTACCCTGCCCTAACCAAACCAATCTTATCTAACTCATTTTTCACTCTAACTCTTTCTTCAGTTTTCTTCATTCTTTCTCCAGACGATTTTCTTCAGCTCTGGAGAGGAATTTTGAATTTGAGGGGTTAGATACAGTCAGCATCAACCCCTTCTCTGTCAGGGGATCTCCTAAGCTGAATAAAATCGTGCGGTCAGCTAGGACAAAGTAAATAAATCGTTCTTGGTCTGAAGGGTTACATGATTCTGTCCCGTCATCCTAAGAGGGTTTTCTGAAGCTGTAGGATATCGTCAGAAGCTAACAAAGTGTAAAAGTGACATCCGCAGACCGGGAGCTCAGCGTCCAGCGCTCCGCAGTTCAAGTCCCAGAGGTGGACAGATGTTTTGACGTGTAGACGTTACCAGGGCGTCGTTTGGTGGCCTACCCTTAAATATTCTGGAATAAAGGTGGTCAAGCCTCGTGCACCTGCGCTCCACCACATAAAAAAAATAAAAATAAAAAGGAAAGCCAAGGGTCATGAATGAACTAAAGGACTGAACTAAGCGGGGAAAAACAAAAATCGTAGAGAAGAACCCCCCAAATCTGATGAGACACTGTAGTATAACTGAGTGAAATAGGCGTTGGATATGACGGAACTATTATGATTTGTAATTATGATATGGAGTCCTAACACCCTGTCCAAACCGACCCAATCCTACCTCACCCTGCAAAAACCGACCCAATCCTACCCCACCCTGCCAAAACCGACCCAATCAAATCCCACTCTGCCAAAACCGACCAAATCCTAACCCACGCTGCCAAAACCAACCAAAACATAACCGACACAATCCTACCTCACCCTGCCAAAACCGACCCAGTCCTACCCCACCCTGCCAAAACCGACCCAACCCTACCCCACCCTGCCAAAGCCGATCCAACCCTACCCCACCCTGCCAAAACCGACCCAACCTTACCCCACCCTGCCAAAAAAAACTCAATCCTACCCCACCCTGCCAAAACCGAACCATGCCTATCACACCCTGTCATAACCGACCCAGTCCTACCCCACCCTGCCAAAACCGGCCCAATCCTACGCCGCCCTGCCAAAACTAACCCAACCTTACCCCACCCGGCCATAACCGACCCAACGCTACCCCACCCTGCCACAACCGTCCCATCCCTACCCTACCTTAACCAAACCAGTCTTATCTAACTCATTGTCCACATTAACACTTTTTTCCATTTTCATCTTTCTTCCTCCAGACGATTTTCTTCAACTCTGAAGAGAAATTTCGTACTGAAGGGGTTAGATACAGTCACCATCAACCCCTTCACTACGAGGGGATCTCCTAAGCTGAATAAAATCGTCCGGTAACCTAGAACAAAGTAACTAAGTCATTCTCTGTCTGAAGGGGTTATTGTGTCTGTCCCATCATCCCGAGAGGGTTTCTTTAAGCTCCAGGATATCGTCTAAAGGTAGCAAAGTGTAAACATGACGTCAGCACTTGTTCTAGGCGCCACAGATCGAATCCCGGAGGTGAACAAAGGTTTTTATATCATATAGACGTTTTATATTTTGCAACTTTCAGAGGCATTTACTCAGCTTTAGGAGTCTTATGGATAGGCTCAATCAAACGTATCGAACCTCTCATGTTAGAAAAAATAGCTTACAGAAATGCGTCCTCATACTGAAGGGGAGGAATGGACAGATCGAGTGACTAAGGTATTGAATTATGTATATGACTGGTTTTGTTGTTATTTCTATTATTATTATTATTATTATTATTATTATTATTATTATTATTTCAGGCAAATGTCCCAGGCTTCTAGACTGGCTGACCAGCGAATATTATTAAGTCTCCCATGGCTCCGTGCTCCTTCCACTCAAGAGCCTGCACTTCACGCATTCCACGCACAAGATGGCGCCACCGCTGCATTCCTGCGAAGACGAGAGGTCAAGAGGACGACACTTGCTTTTTGTTTGTTTGTTTACTGTAATTGCTTAAAGTTGTGATCCCTCCAACTTGAATGCTCAGTTGTAACTATAGATAACTAGAATACGATGCTAGTCACGAAGAAGGGCTATGAAAAGATACAGAGCTCGTAGTATTGGCTGGATGAATCACTCTTGCGTGATAATCAAAGACGGTGAATAAAACCCACACTTGTAGACGAAGAATATAATTACCAAACAGTTTCGGTGGACACTGCCACCATCTTCAGTGGTCAAGATAGTGAGAGGGAGTGACATACTGACTATAGAAGGGTTCCTTTTTATGCCTGGGTGTGTGTTAACGGGGGGGGTACCGGTGCGGGGGGGGGGGGTAGATTGTAAGCGGGGATTAACCCAAGGGGGATTTTGGGGGGGACATTACCGGACAGGTCAGGTGTAATTCCTATCTGACCTTACCTGTGTCGTAGCAGGAAGAGACATGTCCCTTCCTGCTACGACACAGGTAAGGTCAGATAGGAATTACACCTGATCTGTCCGGTAATGTCCCCCCCTAAATCCCCCTTGGGTTAATCCCCGCTTACAATCTACCCCACCCCACCTCACCTTTACCCCACCCTTCCACACACACACGCATAAAAAGGAACCCTTGTATGGTCAGTATGTCACTCCCTCTCACTATCTTGACCACTGAAGATGGTGACAGTGTCCACCGAAACTGTTTGGTAATTATATTCTTCGTCTACAAGTGTTGGTTTTATTCACCGGCTCGTAAAATTTTTTTCTTTTAACTAAGATACATGAAATAGCTGCAAAAATACGAAAATACGAGCTTACTTAATGTAAATGAATTATAGTACGTTCAAGATGAAGGGAAGGCATTTTGTATCTTGTTTGTGATGTTATAGTGTCTCTCAGGATCCTAGGATCCTCTCTCGGCTGAACCAAATTGTCTGGCGTCAGCTGGAACATGATGCTAGAGTTATGTCGGTCGTGAGGGGGTTGATGGTGACGGTATTGACACTGTCAGGCTCCTATGACTCACTCAGTCGAATAAAATCGTCTGAGTCAGCTGAAATGGGGTACTAGAGTTGTCCCGAGCATCACTCAGGGGGTTAAGATTCTTAACCCTCTGGTTCTTGGGACAACTCTAGTATTCCATTCCAGCTGACAGACGATTTTGTTCGGCTGAGTGAGTCATAGGAGCCTGACAGTTACTACACTGTCACCATTAACCCCCGCATGACCGGCATAACTCTGGTATATCATGTTCCAGCTGACGCCAGACAATTTGGTTCAGCCGAGTGGGTCTGGGGCCTGGGGGGCACTAAATGAAAATATCCCAAAAATATTAACGGGGGGGCTATATCAATTTTGCCACAGGAGGTATACCAAAATTGGACTTTTTAATAAAACCCCCTCCTCTCTCACTCCCTGTGTTTTGTATATGTCCCTCTCTGTCTGCCTGTGGTGTGTCTGTGTCCCACCCTCTGTGTGTGTGTGGTGCGTCTGTGTCCCACCCTCTGTGTGTGTGTGGTGCGTCTACTATGTGGTGGCTGTGGCTATGTACGTGTCGTGTGTGTGTGTCTTGATGTGTGTGAGTTGAAGTGTAAGTAAGGGGCCTTGTGGTTTTAAGGAAAGTCTGCTACGCAGGCTTCCCTCAGCCACATTTTAAAGAAACCTCTATCCCACCGGGAATTGAACCCGGGTCCTCCTGATCAGCAGGCCAGCACCATACTGACCATGCTACCGCGCCCCCATTAGGTTACCGGCTAAAACTTCTACTGTATTTTATTTTTTTTACGTTACAAAAAATGGGAAATTGAACTATCATGCACAGACTAAACTAAATTGTCATGTACCTATTAATGTCCCTTTAGGAGGAGATATTTCGAAATTTCCTGAGCTACTTGGAATACCTAAACCTGCAGTTTAATGCTAATCATGAAAAAGTGCTATGGAAAGAATATAGAGCAGTTGCTACTTATATAAAGGGAGAAAGTAAAAACTGGAACTTAGGCTGCTATCTAACGGCAGGACTTAAACGATTAACCATATATTACATAAACTTAACACACTGAGTGACACAGAAACTAAACATATGATACAAATTCTTTAATGAAACTTATAATGAGAGTACAAATGACAAAATATACACTGCACAGGAAGACAGTACAGTACTCAGTGGTCATACTCTGAGAATGAAAGCCTATCTGTTGTACCGATTTATAAACGGGAGAGATGAATCGCTAAATTTGATCCACAGTAAAAAAAAAAATCATAATAATAATAATAACGAATGCATAAAACAATAAAGACAAACCATATAGACTACATGTCCACCCTAAACTGACAAAAACCTGGCATCTCTCCACCTTGAATGCTGAGCTGTTTCTAGAGATATAGACTAGATTATCATGCAAATCACAATGAAGATCTATGGGGAGGATGCAAAACCATAATACTGTCTTATTCTGCCACTTAGATACAGGAACTAAGCAGCAGAAGGACTAAAATTTGTCAAGGTGAGCCAACTACAATGACACAGATGAAGTCTGAGATTATATAATGTGTTATCATGAACTGATTGCATCATTCAGTAAAGATTACAAAAGGAAAAGCTATCAAATCTGAAAGTGTAAGTACTATACAAGATATGATTAACCTTGTACATCCATATTCTGAGATATGCTTCCTATATCATAGCCTACACACAAATTCATCCCCCAACAGTAATGGTATATTCCTGCTGTCTCCTGACTTCCAATCAACTTTATGAAACCTCTCTCCTAATTACAGTACAGTAATATGTTAATGAAGGCTGCTAGTAATTACCTTCAGTATGATAATTCTTATTTAAAGGTAGCAGCAATGGTTAATGAAGGATGTAAGGTATGCAGTCCTTCCAGTTCAATATACTATATCTCCAATCAGGCTTTATCCAGTGTCTCTCCTACACATGTTAAAGAATGTCATATGGGACTCTAAGTTTGAAAAGTCTCTCCTATGCTGATTAACATAGTTTAAAGGTAACAAGAATGGCTTAATGAAGCCTGTCCCTAACCCCTTCAGTCCAAAAGCTCTCCTATCAACCTTTATTTACTTTCCTATTGAACAGGTTCCTGAAGGTTGTAATGTGACCCTTCCAGTTTGACAAGTCTTACCCAAGCTGAATAACAGTCTTAAATTAGCAAGAATAAGGGCTAATCATTGGAGCAGTTTGTGCCCTGTAATCCAAAAGATGTAGTTATATTCTCGTTTTACTATCTATTTCTACCACCAGACCATCATATCTAACTTGAGACAGACATATAGTACTGTATTAAAGGGATTAATGGAGGAAGAACAGGACTGAAGAGTATTGTATCGGTGCTGTAATAAGAAGGGGTAGGACTTTGGGCTATGTTTGGTGTCCACTGTTTAGTAACTCTGCAAGTGTATTCTGATCATTACTTGTTCACTTTAACACAAGTCTGCCTAAGGAGTCTTTCGTACTGTACACATAGTGCTAAGAGGGACTCCTTCGTGTGGTGGGACTGATATAATCATGTGGCTTAACTACAGTACAAGGTAATACAAAATTATGTCCCTCACCACCCTCTTTTTCCTCCAGGCCAGTTTTGGCGCCAGCAGTCCACCAAATTCACATTCAGATAAGCCTACGGTTACTACTGCTGGTTCAGTACAACCTGCCAAATCCGAACATCCAATTTCCAAAATATTTTTTCATGATATAGAGAGGTATTGATATCATGTCCTCACACATTCAAGGTATAACTGAAGACTGAGTTCTTTTGCGGACATGTTTAAGAGCAGATAATAAGTTACTAATGCAAGTGCTTCAGTTTACTTATTGTTCTCAATTGCCTTGACTACATTATTTGTTTCACAAGTCATTTCTCATAGCTGCCATTATGATTCCACTTTCCAAAATGTTCCATTTTGCATAAAGCCTTTGGACCTAGGCATTTTGGATCTGAAAGGTTGTACTGTACACCTACTACTACTGTTCTTCTTAGATGGATACAATAGTTTACATATCTATTATCATTATCATTGTGGTACGTGGTGGCGACCATCATCCACTCTCTTGATGTAGTGCTACCTACTCCTTCCTTAGTCTTTATCATTCTTTTTCTGTGCCTGCCCTCTTCTCTTCCTATTTCTCCCATCTTTCCTGTCACTTCTTATTGCTTTTCTTTCCTTTACATGTGGCTTTACATTGAGTGACAAGCCAAATGGTTTCCTGTAAGCCAGGAAACCATTTACAACGCTGGGTGGTAACCATATAACCAAACCATACGTGTTCCCTACGTGTCAACAAGTGGGTTGGTGGAGGCTTAGTGCCCCTCCCCGTAAAACAAATAACTCCAAGTCAAATGGCCACCCCTTGCGGGATTGTGGCGTCTGGCGATAGATAGATAGATAAAAAATACAGTCTCATCATACTTCTTTCACGGTGTAGGATCCTGTGGCTAGGCTAACCTAGTCCAATACATGTAAGGGTAGATGACCTGTCTACATCCCTTGGTGGTGTTAAAAAAAAAAAAAAAAAAAAAAAAATCCAATTGCTTCTCGGGGACAAAGCCATGCATGGATGTCATTCTGACTGGGCGTTCTAACCCCTAGATGTCCTTTTCCGGCCGCATGCCCTTACTGGCACCAACCTGTGTCATTGTAGGGTATGGGGTATGATGCATAAAGTGCATGTATAGCAGTGAAGAGCAGGTAGTTATAAAAATGTTTGGCAGGGAATGCTGGCCTACCCTCTATGTTAGTGACACTGAAAAATGTCAAGGGGGAGCTCCAGCTCTCCCTATCACCAGCTTTTCCACCTTCCTTGAGAGTACAGTACTGCCCTCACAGGCTGGTACCATACTACAGCCTGCTCCCGATAATAATTATAATAATAATTCATTATAATAAAGGACATGGTAATTGGAACTTGGAATGTACGGGGAGCGAATGATGAGGTGAAAGAGAGAGAGATTGTCCGGGTGCTTGAGGGTGCGAAAGCGGATGTATGTGGAATATCTATCTATCTATTGCCAGACGCCTCAATCCCGTTTGGGGTGGCCACAAACAAATCGCCTCCAAGTCGCCCTGTCCCCCGCCATTTCACTGCCCTGCTCCCAACTCACACCCCCCTCTCTCATATACCTCTCCACCAGATCCCTCCATCTCATCCTCGGCCTCCCCCTCCCTCTTCCCCCCTCCACCTCACTCACATACACTCTCTTCATCAGTCTGAAACAAAATGGAGAGGAGAAAGTGTGAGAGAATGGGAGTATGGATGGGGTATATGTGCAGGAGTAGATGAGAATGAGAGGGCAAAGGAAGGAGTATATATTGTTGTGAGTAAAAGATGGAAGAGGAGCATAAGACAGTATGGATCAGTTGGGTCAAGGATTGTGTGGGTAAAGTTGAAAGTTGGAATACAAATGTGGGCGATTGTGTGTGTGTATGCACCAACGCAAGATCGTGCTAGAAGAGTGAGAGAAGAGTTCTGGACAAATGTAGAAGTGTGCATGGAAAAGTCTGGAAGGAATGACAGTGTTTTTGATTGGTGATATGAATGGTAAAGTTGGGAATGTGAAGGTGGATGCAATAGTTGGTGAGCGGGGTGTGCCTGCTGAGATAGATGAGAATGGGAGTGCGTTAGTGGACATTTGTGCCGGGAGGGGGTTGGTGATAGCCAATACCCTCTTCAGGCATAAAATGATCCACAGGTATACATGGCGAGTGATGAGAAGGGTGGGTGGTGAACTGAATGAAAGGAAGGCAATGATTTATTATGTGTGTGTGGATGAAAGGATGCGAAGATGTGTAAAGGATGCAAGAGTGTATAGAGGTTGGGGGAGTGGACTTTCTGTCCACTACTTGGTGGTGGCCAGAATTAGGATTCAAGTAAGATGGAGGAATAGAAGAAGGGAAAGACGAGAGGAAGGAGTAGTTGCAAGGAGAGTGGAAAGGTTACAAGAGGATGAGAAAAAGGCACAGTATAAGAGAGAAGTGGAGGAACGATTGGGCAAATATGAACTGGAGCAGATGGGAGACGTGGAAGGTGTGTGTAGGATATTTACAGAAGAAATATGTGCAGCATGTGATGTGGTGTGTGGAAGGAAGAGAAGACGGAGGGGGGTGCAAGGAACGGCGTGGTGGACTGAAGAGGTGAGACAGGCTGTGGCACAAAATAAGAAAGCATACAATGAATGGATGAGAAATAGGGGCGTGGAAGAAGTTGAGAGGCGGAAGAGAGAGTTATATGTAGAAAGAAAGAAAGAAAGAGGTTAAAAGATTAGTAAGAGAGAGTAAGAAGAGAGTGGATGAGGAATTTGGAAGGAATTTGAGTGTAAAGTGGAGGGACTGTAAGAAAATGTTCTGGAAAGAGGTGAAAAGAGTAACACAGGGTGGAAGTGAAGTTAGCAGGGGAGTGAAAGATAAAAATGGTAGATTACTAGTGGAGAAGGGAGAAAAAGTGAGCAGATGGAGAGAACACTTTAAGGAATTGTTGAACGTAGAGGACGGAAGTAATGCGAGTATAAGTGGCTGGGGAATGGCTGGGAGGAGGAGGAAGGTGAGAAGACAGGAAGAAATCAGTAGGATAGAAGTTGTGGAAGCAATGAAGAAAGTTAAATCTGGGAAAGCCCCAGGAATTGATGGAGAGTGTAGTGAAATGCTGAAGCATGGGGGAGAGATAGTAGTAGAATGGATGTGGGGGGTAGGACAAAAACTCACCGGACAAAAACTCACCGGACAATAATTCACCGGACAATAATTCACCGGACAATAATTCACCGGACAAAAACTCACCGGCAAATATCTAAGGAGGACAAAAACTCACCGAAATAAAAGAAAGTTTTTTATATGTCAGATATGTTTAAAAATGGTATATTTATGTATCAAAAACTTTAAAACATAGAAGATTATTTGAACTATAATACTGAAAACCTGGTCCATTAAATGAGTTATTCAAAACAAAGTGAACTCCTAGGTTTAAAAACGGACACACTGCCCAACAGCTCGAAGGAATTCCTCTGTCGATTTCCTACCAGCAACTATATCTTCACATAAACTCTTTAAACGTTTCTGAAGACGAACATAGTTTCTCTTGGTTCTCTTCTTTGGAGGCTCCCCTCTGTCATCCTGCAGCATCATGGTTTTGACTAAGGCTTCATCCTTCCTAATGTTATCAATAACAGTGTAAAAAGATGGATGGGAATGACCAACAATCTGCTTGAATGATGAATTCCAGGTTTCACTCATATTGTTTGTTCGAGCTGCATCATTTAGGGTATTGCTGTGCACGTTCCATATACCTGGCAGAAAAGGAGGTGGAAGTCGTCGAATATTGGCTTGTAGTGATTCTGGGCCTTCATTATTTCCAGGAAGTCGTACATGACGGGATGTACCTGTAACATATGTCCTGTCGAAGTATGCAAGGAGGTCTTCAAATTCATCAGGGGTGTTGTCCTTCAAAAACTGCATACCTTCCTGCACCTTCTCTAATGGAAGAAATGCTAACCCATCCATCATTCCACAGAACAGTCTGCAATCATCATTTTCACGGTAGCAATTCACAAGCCCTAATTCCTGTATCTTACGCCACGTACTTTGCGTCAAGTGGAAGAAACATCCTTTAGTGGCTACATGAGGACCTAAAATGGTACTGACAGCTTGCATGGCTGCTTTCTCAAAATCTAGTACAATTTCTGTGGGATCTGGTGTAAACCCTAGCCTTTCACACCCATCTACAACACTTTGAAGCAGTTCTTCATATATATTTTGTGACTTTCCTGACAGGAATGCATACACGCAAGAAACTGCTGTTTCGCCTAATGGGCGAAGCATGTTTCAAATGTTTCAAGAAAAGCTGTTTCTAAAGCGTCGTATCCTCTTTATCCTATTCATAGTGTCAAAGCATGTTTCAAATGTTTCAAAAGAAGGTCTTTTTAAAGTGTCGTAACATGTTTCAAATCATTACTCGTTTTTATTCTCATTAGATATTGCTCGGTGAGTTTTTGTCCTCCTTAGATATTTTTCGGTGAGTTTTTGTCCGGTGAGTTTCTGTCCGGTGAGTTTTTGTCCAGTGAGTTTATGTCCGGTGAGTTTTTGTCCGCGCCCCGTGGAAGATGTGCAGATTGGCCTGGGAGGAAGGTAGAGTCCCGGAGGATTGGAAGTCAGGTATAATTATTCCCTTGTACAAATGAAAAGGGGAAAAAGAAGTGTGTGGTAATCAAAGGGGCATTTGTCTTCTTAGTATAATAGGAAAAGTGTATGGTAGGATACTTATTGACAGAGTTAGAGAAAGAACAGAGAAATTAGTTGGAGAAGAACAGGGAGGCTTTAGGAAGGGAAGAGGTTGTGTAGATCAGATATTCATTCTTAGATCTTGAGTGGAAAAGTTTCTAGAGAAGGGAAAGAAGTTGTATGCGGCTTTCATGGATTTGGAGAAAGCATATGACAGGGTGGATAGACAAGGATTGTGGAAAGTGTTAAGAATATATGGAGTAGATGGGAAGTTGTTGAATGCTGTGAAGAGTATGTACGATGGTGCGAAGGCTGCAGTGCATGTGGATGGTGAACTAAGTGAATTTTTCTCTTTGAAAGTTGGTTTGAAACAGGGATGTGTCATGTCTCCATGGTTGTTCAATCTGTACATGGATGGGGTAATAAAAGAGGTACAAGGTAGGGTAGTGGATGTTGGAGTGGCCCTGGTGAAAGAGGATAGTGTCTGGAAACTCCCTGTACTGTTGTTTGCAGATGATATTGTGTTGTTGGGTGAAGACGAAGGGGAGCTGCAAGGCTTGGTGGATGAGTTTGGGAGTGTGTGCAAGAAACGGAATCTCAAGGTGAATGTAGGGAAGGGTAAAGTGATAGTCTTTGAGAGAGGTGAAGTCAGTGAATGTACAGCGAGGTTGGATGGTTAGGAATTGGAAAATGTGAGTACGTTTAAGTACTTGGGTAGTGTGATGAGTAAGGATGGAGGTTTGGAGGGTGAATTGCTTGAAAGGGTACAGCAGGGAAGAAAGGTTGCTGGTTCTTTGAAAGCAGTGATAAGAAACAGGGAAGTGAGCATGGAAGTGAAAAAGTTACTACATGACAGTATTGTGATACCAACTCTAACGTATGCAAGTGAAGCTTGGACGTTGTTGGAAGGACACAAGTCAAGAGTGAGTGCAGTGGAAATGAGTTATTTAAGAGGAGCCTGTGGAGTCGCATGGAGAGACAGGCTGACGAATGAGGATATAAAGGAGCGTTGTGGTGTGGATGTGGATGTGATAGGAAGCGTTATGAGAACACACTGAGGTGGTTTGGCTATGTGGAGAGGATGGAGGGTGAAAGACTGACGAAAAGAGTGTATGTGAGTGAGGTGGAGGGGGGAAGAGGGAGGGGGAGGCCGAGGATGAGATGGAGGGATGGGGTGGAGAGGTATATGAGAGAGGGGGGTGTGAGTTGGGAGCAGGGCAGTGAAATGGCGGGGGACAGGGCGACTTGGAGGCGATTTGTTTGTTTCCACCCCAAACGGGATTGAGGCGTCTGGCAATAGATAGAGATAGATAGAAGATTAAATAACTAAAGCTAACACTGATTTGAACTAATACACATCTGGTCCACAGGTCGTGCTGGAGTCTGCTGCCTTGACGCTGCTTCCTTGCCGCACTTGTCATACCCTGCTGAAGTTTGATCTGCCCTGCCGTGAGAAGCCTGACGGTGGTGTGGTGTCTTCCCCTACTCTGAGATGCCTGGTGGTGGTGTTGGTGGTGGTGTTGGTGGTGGTGGTGGTGGTGGTGGTGGTGGTGGTCGCGGCGGCGGCGGCAGGGTGTCGTATCTTCCCCAGCCGTGAGATGACTTGCTGCTGCTGCTGGTGGTGATCTGCCCTGACCTGCCGAGAGAAGCCTGGTGGTGATGGTGTGATCTGCCTTGCAAGTCGGGTCGCTCCCCTCCAGGATGTTCTGTGGACAAATGCTACCTTTGAATGCATATTTTATATTGCTGTCTCTGTTCATGTATTCTATACTGAAGTGTTAATAATGAAAACTTAAATTTTCTGTCTTGTTTCATTACCTTTTAAACTGTGGCTTTGACTTAATACAGGTGATAAGTATATTGCGCTCTGCAGTCTTGTGTGTTCTGGGGACGGCTTTTGTGATGAGCTAAGACATTCTGATCGCTTCACCAAATTACTACTCAGCCTTGTGATCGTGGACATAAAAGATTATACAATACAATGTTATACAGCTAAGCATAAAAAAGGTTATGGGAATTCTCCACCATGCAATCAGTGGACCTAAACTAAAGCCTATATTATAAAGCTAAGCCTGAAGAGGGTTGTGGGAAATAGATAATGATGCAGGGTAGACACTGGTAATGTTCACTGAGCCGTGCCCGCAACACACAAGAACTGGGTGGCGTAATATATGGACCACCTTGTATAATGAGAGGCCGTAAGTGTGTGCTGACCCACAAACTTGCCATCAATGCCCCGTCATAACTATTATTGTGTCTTGTAGGAAACACAAAGAAAACAGGCCACAGAATACCTCCTTGTCTCTTGTTCCTCCTACACAAACATACACGCCTTTCACTTTAACTTGGCACAGAGTTTTATTTAAAGCATACCAGAATGTCAGGCAGATCAGTAGCAGAAGTAGACAATACTACAGCCCTACATTCTTTCCACAGCACTCATTCGTGACTAACATCATATTCTAGTGATAACTATCGCTACTACTCAGCAAATTGTATGGAAACTATAAGCTATCCGTCTATCCATCTATCTATAGCCAGACGACTTAATCCCGTAAGAGGTGGCCACAAACAAGTCTCCTCTATGCCACCCTGTCCCCTGTCATTCTGCATCACTCCCCCTAATTCACACACACCCTCTCTCATATACATCCCAACTCCATCCTCCACTTATAAGTAATACATTAAAACAGCCGTGAATTACTGTCGCACAAGCTGAGCCCTAATCTTACCCAACACAAACACGAAGAAGCTTTAAAGAACAGAAAACAATACCTTGATAGCAGAAGACACTAAGACCACAAGTACTGACAGCCTACACCAAGAAACATAACTAATTTCAGTCAGAGACCAAGTGAATATGAGAGGCACACAGTTCATCACTTCAGCTCAAGATCCGTCCCACCTTTGTAACCTTATGTTGCATCATCATCTCCACAAAGAAACAAAATCGAACAACCGCCCAACACTACACAGATTATCTTAGCAACATATCCCCTCCTCCACCTGACTCTACACTTCCCAGACACATACATAAACTCGCAAACACCCCAGTCAGCCAACACTTTCTGCCAAACACATACATAAACACACAGACACCCCAGCCAGCCAAAACTTTTTATACCAAACACATACATAAACACGCAGACACCCCAGCCAGCCAAAACTTTCTACCAAACAGCATCCTTCATGTGCCACCACCAGGCATACACCCTTCAGACACTACCGAACCCAGAGACACAAGCACACCAACCTTCCCTGCTACAATACTAACACAAAATATAACACACATACAATCTCCTGTTCTCATACTGCAAAGTGGCACCCCCACACCACAGCACACCCACTCACTTCCTGCACCACACCACCACAACACAGACAGTCCTTCAACATAGCACTGGGTTCACATCCAGAGGAGCCTAAGATGTAACAAGAACAACAACAACAACTCAGGCCAAGTAAGAGTGAAACGAGTATAGTTACGAAAGGAAAATTATTTCGAGTTATTTTGTAAGCGCTTCGGGTACATAGAGTTACAAGGCCGCAGGGAACGAACTGCACACCGAGGGTTATAATACTGTGTCGGCTTAGGGGCTTTATACCACCTTTTCTTCAGTGATTTATTGTTCAAGCGAGCGAGCGTACAGAGCAAGCGAGCGAGAACACTATGTGACATGGTATAATAGGGTGGCAGAGAACAGCGCCAAGACTGTGTTGTCTAGGGAACTATTAAAGCCACAACGGATCTATGGACAGCATTCGAAACCTAGTAAAAAAAATAACAGGAGTTAGTTGAGGGACTTTTCTCAAAATTTGCCGCGCCAGTGCTGATAAAATGAAAATAAAAGTACCAAACTGAGCACCAGAACAGAGTTATTCTAAAAGTTAAAAGCTACTGCAGATCCGTTCAGACAGCTGGAAAGCTTATGAAGAAGCAATTGGTACTACTTAAGTTAAATAGACTTAGCTTTTAACATCAAGCGAGATGGATGGATGGATGGATGGACGGATGGATGGATGGACGGATGGATGGATGGACGGATGGGTGGATGGATGGATCGATGG
>NC_137047.1:41610942-41713442 GCF_032717465.1 Coenobita brevimanus
TAATGGCTTCCTCGGCAGAGAGCTGTGTCCCCACTGCAGGTACTGAAAAGGACTACCTTGAATTAAAGGAGGAACTTCTCGAACTGAAGCGGGAGGTACAAATTCTCAGGCAGGAGAAGGCACAGATGAGGGAATTGTTGGAGGAGATGTTGGAGGAGAAAGAGAAAAAGGCTGAAGGTTGGACACTAGTTAACAAGGGTGCAACGAAGTTCACCCTTAAAAAGCAAACGGAAGTTAAGACAACTAATACATTCGACGCACTACGGGACGAATGTGAAGGGAAGGCAGAGAGGGAAGTAGAGGAGAAGGACGTGAGAAAACTTCCAGTACAGGTAAGTATAAACAGAACAAGAAAGGTAAGAAAAATGTTGTTGTTGTTGGAGACTCCCAGGTGAGATATCTGAACAGGGCCATGTATACTCCACTCGCTAAACATGTGTGTCTTCCAGGGGCCAGGGTGGCTAATGTGGTAGAAAAAATTTCAAATATCGTAAAGGAAAGTGGTGACAAAGCCACTGTGTGCCTCAGTGTAGGAGGCAATGATATTAGTAGCCGTAAGAGTGAGGTACTGTGGAAAAAGTACAAGTTGATGTTAGAAAAGGTTAGGGAGAGGGGAGGAACCCCTGTAGTGCTTGGTGTTTTACCAAGGTGGCGGGTTGGAAGGGAATGGTTGAGCAGGGCAATAGGGTTTAATTGCCGCCTTGAAAGGTATTGCAAAGATAATGCAATACCTTTCATAGACAGCTGGGACCGGTTTTATGGACGGAGTGCCTTGTATAGTTGGGATGGGACTCATCTTAGCAGGCAGGGAGTTACTGTTTTAGCTGGAATGATAGATAGGGAGTTGGAGGGATTTTTTCGAGATTGAGAAGTAGGTGTACAGGAAGATGCAGCAACTACACTCTGAAATCATTATTACCATGTTTGGATAGATGCATCGATACTTGCAAAATTAAGAACAAAAGTTCAACCAATAGTGTAGATACATCCACTCAGGCACCTCAAATTGAGCAGGCGATGATAGATGATAGAACAAGCGATGATAGAAGGGCGATAAGCGATAGTACAAAAAATTGTTATATTAGTAAAGTAAAGAGTTTCCCAGTTAGTAATAAAATAAATAACAGCAAATGCCAAGGTAGAGGCATAACTACTAGTAATAATCTGAAAGTGTACTACACAAACAGCCGGAGTTTACGTAATAAAATGGATGAACTGAGGGCTTTAATTTGTACAGAGAAAATAGACATTGCCGTTATTAGTGAAACTTGGATGAATACAGACACTCGAGAATTTTTAGCAGAATATCAGATAAAAGGCTATAATATTTTTGTGTCAAACCGTCTGGGAAGAAAGGGGGGAGGGGTAGCTATTTATGTAAAGGATTCATTAATCTGTTATAATAAAGAAGACATTAAAGTAAATAGGGACACAAAGTGTCTGGGTTGAAATTAGTAACAATAGGGAGAAATTAGTCTTAGGAGCAATTTACAGATCTCCTAAATTAAGTAGAGCTGATAGTAAATACCTTTGGGAGGAAATGAGGAAAGCATCACAGTCCAGCTTAGTAATAATTGTAGGGGACCTTAATCTGCCAAGGATAGATTGGAGAATTCAGACAAGAGATGCAGAGTCAGAGGAATTTCTAGAGGTAGTACAGGATAATTTCCTTTATCAGTATATAAGGGAGCCCACCAGAGGTAATAATATACTAGATTTGGTTTTAGCTAATAAAGAAAATATCATTAGCGATATAGAGGTTGGTGGACGACTTGGTAATAGCGATCATGAAGAAATTAAGTTCAAATTTATTTGGGATGTCTGTTCCACTGAAAATACCTCCACCGTTCCTAATTTTCGTCTAGGAGATTTCGATGGCTTAAGAGCTTATTTTCGAACGGTATTCCACAGGGAGATTAGCTATTGGAGGGAATGCCAGATCAGTGTGGAATCCCAGGTCATAGGTCAGGCGCAGGAAACACCTGGGGATGTCCGTCAGGTGTCTGTGAGGGGGGAGGTGGTAGATAGGAATGTAGTCCAGGTGACGGAAATTAACTCAGCTCCAGTACCAAACAGACGTTCAACCAGTGAGAAGTATAACGAGTTAATAAATATAATACACGGAGGCCAAGATAGATATATTCCTTCAAAGCCGTTTAGAACTAATAATTCGGAACCTAGATGGTTAAACAACAGATTAAAATCTCTCATAGGACAAAGGAAAGGAATGTATAGAAAAATAAAACGTGGAGAGGAACACTTACGTAACCGGTACACAATTTTAAATAGAGAAGTAAAGAGGGAGATAAGAAAAGCAAAGAGAAGTTATGAAATTAAGGTTGCCAGTGAATCAAAAGAAAACCCCAAGGGTTTTTATCAAATGTACCGAACGAAAAATAAAGACAGGATAGGACCACTCAGAACAGAATCAGGTGACATTACCAGTGAAGATAAAGAAATGTGCTCCATCCTAAATAATTATTTCATATCAGTATTCACCAAGGAAAATCTAAGCCTGGTCCCTCAAGCAGCAAATATTTACCATGAGAATACGGAAAATATTCTTAGTAAAATAACCATTAGTAAGGAGGACGTATTGAAAGAAATTAATAAGTTAAAACCTCAAAAATCGCCAGGTCCGGACGATATATATGCAAAAATTATAAAAGAAACCAAAGAAGAATTATGTCAGCCACTTTTAACGTTATTTAATGACTCTTTAAGTTCAGGAGAAGTTCCAGAGGCGTGGAAAACCGCAAACGTAGTGCCCATCTTTAAAAAAAGGGTGATAAATCAGCTGCGTCGAATTATCGTCCGATAAGTCTAACGTCAATAGTAGGAAAAATGTTAGAGTCAATTTTGGCAAATAAGATCAGAGAACACTTAGAAAGATATAATATTATAAACGAAAGTCAGCACGGATTCAGGCAAGGACGATCCTGCCTCACAAATTTGTTGTCATTCTACTCGGAGGTCTATGAGGCAGTAGATAGCGATAAAGCTTACGATGTTATTTTTCTGGACTTTAGTAAAGCTTTTGATAGGGTCCCACACGAAAGGTTAGTTAGAAAGGTTCGAGCACACGGTATAGACGGCGATATCTTAAAATGGATAGAATCCTGGCTGAAAGGACGAAAGCAGAGAGTATTAATAAATGGAACTAAGTCGGACTGGGGATTAGTAACCAGCGGTGTACCACAGGGTTCAGTACTCGGTCCCTTATTATTTATCATATATATAAATGATCTAGACTTAGGAGTCAATAGCAGCATCAGCAAATTTGCCGACGATACAAAAATAGGGCGTATCATTAACTCGACTGACGATTGCCATAACTTACAGAAAGACCTCGATACATTGTCCAAATGGTCTAAAACTTGGCAAATGGAATTTAACGTTGAAAAATGTAAAGTACTTAACGTAGGCAAGACCATTGGAGATACTAAATACAGCTTAGATAACAAAGAAATTAGCAAATCGGAATGCGAGAGAGATCTAGGAGTTATGATTAGTAACGACCTTAAACCTAGGCAACAGTGTATTAATGCGAGAAATAAAGCAAATAGGGTCCTAGGATTTATTTCGAGAAGCGTGAGCAATAGATCATCTAAAGTAATACTAAAACTTTATCTATCATTAGTAAGGCCACATTTAGACTACGCAGTACAATTCTGGTGTCCTTACTATAGAATGGATATTAATTCGTTAGAAAATGTACAGAGAAGAATGACTAAAATGATACATGACGTCCGGAACCTGTCATATGAAGACAGACTGAAAAGACTAAGTCTGCATTCGCTAGAGAGGCGTAGAGTAAGGGGAGACTTAATTGAGGTGTTTAAGTGGATGAATGGTATAAATAAGGGAGATATTAGCAAGGTACTTAAAGTGAGCATACAGGATAGAACTAGAAATAATGGTTTCAAACTAGAAAAATTCCGTTTCAGTAAGGAAATCGGTAGAAATTGGTTTGGTAATAGAGTAGTAGACGAATGGAATAAGCTACCTAGTAAAGTAGTTGCTGCCTCTTCCATTGAGAGTTTCAAGCATAGGCTAGATAAGCATATGACAAATAAGGGGTGGATATAGAATAAAGAAAATCTTATAACCAATACTAATTCAAAAAAAATTTCTTTTCAGGTTACACTATGATAGTCTCTATTCTCCTTTCACACTTTCCTGTAAAATGTCCACGCCAGTTTTTCTATACGGCGTGGTGTTCTTTCTGACTTTTTCCTGCCGGCTTCGGCTGGAGGGTTTGGAGGGCGGGGGAGAGCCTTCTTCTTTGCTGTCCTTATCTCATTCTAGTAGTTCAGTTACTCTTCTAGGAGCTGCCTAGCATGGGCCAACCGGCCTACTGCAGTTATCCTCTCTTCTTATGTTCTTATGTTCTTAAATCGTTGACGGTGTGTCTGCGTCCCAGTGTGGCGTGCGGTGTGCAGCGCTTCATTATCTGTGTTGTGTTGTGTGATCCTACTCTACAAGCAGGGCAAGCATTAGTGTTTCCACCCGGCCGAAATCTATGCCAGTAGCTGAGGATGGGGCGGGTGAGGAAATTTTGTAAACAGTAATAATTGTACCAACCACTACGAAACAAACCAAACTGTACGGGATCTTGAGATGTGAAGCTGCAACCACAAGGTTTCTAGCCTTCTTCATGAGTGTCTGTGTGTATCTGAATGTCAGAGAACGCCACTGTCAGTGGTCAACATCCGCATATGGGAGAGTAGACGGTTTCGAGAGAAATCGGCCCCAGTTGAAAACGGCCTTCACCAAAACGGCCCCACCTTATGAACAAAACGGCCCCACCCTATGACCTCTCCTTATATTCGTATTTTGTGCATACTGCAATGTTGCCACTTAAAACAAAACCTAACCTAACCTAACTTAACCTAACCTAATAATAGCAGATCATATCTGTGAGATCAAATTGGCCACTGGTCAGAACTTGTCAATGAGGGGGCATATATATGAAAATCTGCTGTAGAAGAGTTGTAAATTTAGGTCATAGAGTGGAGCCGTTTTGGTCATAGGGTGAGGCCGTTTTGGTCATAGGGTGGGGCCGTTTTGATCATAGGGTGGGGCCGTTTTGGTCATAGGGTGGGGCCGTTTTGGTCATAGGGTGGGGCCGTTTTGGTCATAGGGTGGGGCCGTTTTAATCATAGGGTGGGGCCGTTTTGGTGAGGGCCGTTTTCATCTGGGGCCGTTTTCTATTGCAGAGTAGACTTGCGGTAACCTACACATTACAGACTTTACAGTAAAGTAAGGATAAAATGCAGGTCACCCTTCAAACTTTCCTATACTTTTCTCATTTACCAAGTTCCACAACTTTATCTTCGGTGTCTTCCTATGGTTTTGTATTAATGTAAATTACACATTTTCATATCTAGTGATTTGCTATAATATCCCCCAATAATATAATTCAACACCTTTATCTTCAGTGTTTTGCTGTGACTTTCTGATTCATCTAGTTTCCGATCTTAATTTTTAGTGTTTTACTATTCTCATTTATGTAGCTTCACATCTGTATCTTTAGTGCTATGTTATAGTTTTTCAGTTATGTGATTTCACACCTTTTATTCAGTAGTTTATTTCTCATTTCCGTAATTTCTTTATGAACTTACTGTGCCACAATAAATTATATATATATATATATATATATATATATATATATATATATATATATATATATATATATATATATATATATATATATATATATATATAGGGGGAGGCGGTGATATATATATATATATATATATATATATAGAGGGAGGCGGTGATATATATATATATATATATATATATATATATATATATATATATATATATAGAGGGAGGCGGTGATATATATATATATATATATATATATATATATATATATATATATATATGGGGAGGCGGAGGCGGTTATATATATATATATATATACAGAGAGAGAGAGAGAGAGAGAGAGAGAGAGAGGGAGGCGGTGGCTGAATTGGTAGAGAGGCTGGGAGGCGGTGGCTGAATCGGTAGAGATGCGGCTTGCAGTCCTGATGGACCCAGGTTCGAGTCCCGGCTGGAGCAGGGAACAGTTTAAGTATTTTTCTATCTATCTATCTACCTATAGCCCGACGCTCTAATCCCGCAAAGGGTGGCCGCAGACAAAACGCCTCCAAGTCGCTCTGTCACCCAACATTTGACTACCCTCCCCCCAACTCACCCCCCCCCTCCCTCATATACCTCTCAACTCCATCCCTCCACCTCATCCTCGGTCTATCCCTTCCTCTCCCTCCCTCCACCTCGCCTACATACACCCTCTTAGTCAGTCCTTCATTCTCCATTCTCCATTAAGGATTTGAATTTCATAAAAAGCAGACTTTCCTGATCTACCAGATGACCCGCCAACATGTCGTAAAAATCCCCCCGCTAATACCAATACACCAGTCTTGTATGAGACAGCCCTAGCATGTATTCAATATGGACGGTGGGTGTCAGCGTCGAAGTGGTGACATGTGGAGGTGTAGGAGGACTACTGGGCCTTGGGATAGGCTACTGCCCCCGAGAAATAGGCCCTGAAGCCTTTGCACAGAGTCGTACATATATATATATATATATATATATATATATATATATATATATATATATATATATATTTCTTAATGTCGATTTAGTTTTCATCAGTTATGTACTTTGCAGGAGGCTATTAAGTCGTTCTTTACCAAAATTGTTTAAACTATGCGTTACCACATGCGTTAAGTGGTCATGAAGTAGCAGAATCATAACTGTAGGACGCTCCCAATGCCTCTGAATAATGGCAGCATACGGCACTTAGAGAAGCTTGGTAAGGGAGCAGACACATTTCCCGAAACATGCGATCCACAAGAGGAAACGAGGCACAGGGTTCCGTCCAAGTTTCAGACTCTTTTGGTGCACCAGCATGAACTCTGTGCTTCGTTTCCTCTTGTTAATCATATACTTCGAGCAAGTGTGTTCACACTCTAAACCTTTCGGCTTCACGGGATGGCAACAAGCTATATTTTGCCAACATAGCTTGTCATGTCTCTGACGTTATGTATTATCATTATTAGCTACGTAATGAAGAGTCATCAGCTCACCAGTACCTTACTCTCCCATGTTTATGACTAAGCTTTTCCTAGAGAAGTCTGAATGTGTGTTTTTTATGGGAAACTTGTATCTTCCAGCGACTTCTGGCATCCCTACACCCCACCCCCACCCCAATGTCTTTGGAGTCAGTCACGTTTTGACTGACGTGGAGCGAAAGGGTTCCCTGGCTTATTTTTTACACATTATGTCGTCGAATATTCTGATTGTGATGAGGAATTTGCTCGTAATATAGACAGTGATATAAATATCTCTGATTATGAAGAGGGCTTTTTGGATGTTACTAGATGAATGAGATATTGATATCGGCCCTAAAAACGAGTGATGATTGCTGAAGTGAAGTGACATCTCCTCGTCAGGCTGAGTGCATTAACTACAACATTTATCTATATCTGAACCACACTATATCGGCCACTTATACCAAGACGTCACCACAACTAGGAAGGTAAATAAATAAACTGAAATGCTGTTTATATCATAAGCATATTGTATTCATCAGTTACCTGGGAAGGTTATTTTCAAATAATATTTTGTGTCATAATCATGCAGATACAATTATTATTTATGAGCGACACATGTGGAGTATATGTAATCACAGATACGACAATGAAGAAGACTAAAACCTATGCTATATTGCACACAGTGGTTTGTAGCACGTTTTGCTATGTAGTTATATATATATATATATATATATATATATATATATCGCTTTGGAAGAGGTATTACGAACCTACAAAAAGTAAATGAAAATACTTTCCCGATGGTCTTGCTGTATCCATGTGGAGTAAAGGAGGGTGAGGGGTAGGGGTGTAAAAGGTGGATATGCTGAACAATGCCCGTCACATTGCGAGGGGGAGGGGAACGTATATAGGGAGCAAATCTGAACTAAGCTTGAGATGGACTAGCTGACTGAATCTATAGGTGTCATAAGAGGTGCCAACACAGTATCCCATCTTAACCCCTTGAATCCACCTGCCTTCCTCTGTTAGTTTATTCTTGCTTTTATCACATGTTTTTATCCATCTAAGCACAACACCATAATAGTGAATGGGTTAATGAAGGCTGTATCTAACCCTCCAGTTCCAGAAGTGTCTCCGTGGCCGCATGATATCGTCTGATGATGGCCTGATCAAATTGAAAAATGCGTCATGGGAGTGTAGTGGTTAAGGGAGTGACAGAGGAGTTGGTACCCGCTCTGCCCTGAAGCTGGGGCACCGGGTTCCAATAGTCTTACTGCTCTCCCTTTTTCTTTCTTCTCCTTCATCATTTTCCTCTCTACACATTTAGTCTTAGAAGGAATTATCTGGTGTCAGCTGCAGTGACATACAACGTTCTTAACCCTTTGGATCCCGGGACGTATATAGGAGTTTATTTTTGCTACCTTCAGTCGATTTTATTTTGCCCTTGAGAGACTTTTCTGACAAGAGGGATTAGATACAGCCTTCAGTAACCTCCTTACAAGAGATCGTCCTTGAGTTGAATATAATAAATTGAAGGAGGCAAGAAAAATACAACAATAAGAGATTACCGTACTGAAGGGGTTAATTTTAGTTAACTACGCTGATAGAGATAGTTTTTAATCCCTTCAGCCTGAGCACGTATATTTAAAACTTATTCTTGTCGTGGCCAGATTAATTTATTCAGGTTTAGATAGACTTGTCAAACTGGAGGGGTTAGATATAGCCTTCATTAACCCTTACCTGACATGAATAAAATCGTCTGGAGGCAGCAAAAGTCAAACAGTAAAATAAGTAGCCATAGTGAAGGTGTTAAGGGAGTGTCGGCGGCGTAAGTACAGGCGGTGTCAAAAATACAATATAAATACGCCATCGGGTTGAAGGGGTTAATAATATCACCTTTTGGGAATTTAATCTTGCTGCCTCCACACGATTTTGTTGACTCTGAAGAAACCATTTGTAGTGACGGAGTTAAAAACAATATCCATAAACGCTTTGGAAACCTGACCTGCTTCCTATAACCCCTGCCACCTCATCATTATCTCTCTCTCTCTCTCTCTCTCTCTCTCTCTCTGTTAACCCCTTCACTCATATGGTTTACTCTTTAACTTCATAATGGTACCTCCACAAAAACTGATGTATTTACGGCAGACTTCCAGTAGTGAAGAGGTGAATGGAGGTTATGCTTAACAACTGTAGTTTTAAGACTCTCACAAGCTGAAAAAAATCGTCTGGTGGTAGCATTAGTAAAATATAAAGCAGTGTTGGTGGAGCTGGTGCTGGCTCTACCCTCATGTTGGCCACTTGCTTCCTGTAATTACTGCCACATCAGCAGTTTTTTTTTCTCTGCATAGACGATTTTTTTTGTATGAGCATACTTACAGCCATCCCACACACACACACACACACACACACATACACATACACACACACACACACACACACACGCACAGACACAAACACACACACGCACACACACACACACACACACACACACACACACACACACACACACACACACACATAACCCATCTAAACAGTTGTTGTTATTTCTACTTAGTGCTTCGTATCCCAAAACGGATTTTTTTTTTTTTGTTTAATATATATACATTCTTCAAAGTAGATGGATAGAAACTGATTTCACAAACTAGAACACTATCAAACAAGTCTTTTAAATTGAGCATTAAAGTGTGTAGCGGCAAGAATATACTACAAAACGACGTCAGTGTATTGAAGGTGTTAAGGGAGTGGCAGCGGGGTTGGTACTGGCTCTGCCCTCATGTTGGTGCACCGGTGTCATATGCACGGAGTGACTTTATGCTGGAAGTTACCGTTGCCTTCTCTGTTAAGCCTAAATTAACCTAACCTAACCAAACCTAACCTAAACTTAACCTAACCTTACCCTAGATCAACCAAACCTAAATAAACCTAAATTAAACTAACTTTAATTCACGAAATGGCTAATTTTATAATCTGCCTGTAACATACATATATATCTTTTTTTTATATATATCCATATATCGACCCATAGTTACCTGCAGGTCGATAAGACATCCAGCTATCTTCCTGGCACATGTATTTCATACAATGTTGTTGATAAATGGCACAAAATTTGAGATAACATGCAGATACTTTCAAAATAGAGGCTAAACGGCCACTCGGCCCATGCGCACTGAGCGGAACGGTAACTTTCAGCATAAGTCACTCCGTGCATATGACTCGGGGTTCTATCCTGAGGGTGGAACTCCCTTTTTTTTTTTTTTTTACTTATATATATATATATATATATATATATATATATATATATATATATATATATATTATATATATATACAGAATATGTATACAGAATTGCCTCACCTCGGTACGCCACTGCGTAGGACATTCTGTGTAACGCCTTATCTAAAGTATTTGTTAAATTTATTGCGTCTTCTTATTTATAGTGAATGGTATTTTTATTGTTATCATTTTTTACATTTAAATGGCATAACTAACCCAGAGGAAGAGACTTAAGACTAGTATTTAGAATAAGTTGCAGAGGATGCCGTGTTACGATATTTTCCAAACTTATACTAAACTGAGAAACAGTGCCAACCAATCTTTTTTTTTATCCCCATTCAAGGTGTAGGGTCCCGAGGCTAGGCTGCCGCAGTGCACTACGACTACATTTAAGGCCAATTGACCAGACTATTTCCCTTGGTGGCATTACACGATGGAAAAGCCTCCAGTCACCTCTTGGGGATGGAACCCATGCAAGGCCGTCACTCCGACTGGGGCATATTAGTGTGAGAGACACAATAACTCCTTCACTCTGAGCACCTCATTTGTACTATATTCTTGCACACTTCACATGATATTGTTCAGCTTTGAGGAGGTTTTCACAACTAGAAGGCTTACCCACAGTATTCATAAACACTTTCATTACAAGAGCTTTTCCCTAAACTGACTAAATATCATTTAAAGCAGGAAGAATAGAATAAAACTTGAGACATGGTATTCAAGGTGTTAAGGCTTCCCGACTCTGCTACATCTGAGAGGCGTGACGGTGTGGCTTGATACTGGCTCTGCCCTACTGTGCCAGGACAAGGATCAACCCGAAGGCTGAGGCCTCTTTTTTTTTTTTTTTTTCATGTTGGTGTTTTTTCCTTCATAATATTTCCCCCACCTTTTCCTTTTCTCCTTCTCTTCAGTCGTCTTTTTTTTCTTATTCTGCTTCCAACTTCTACTCCTTCTTCCTTATTCTTCATCTTCTTTCTTCTGTATTCTTTTCCACCTCTTCCTCGTCCTCTTTCTTTTTGTCCTCCTGCTCTTCTTCTTCATCATCATCTTCTTCTTCTTCTTCTCATCATCATCATCATCATCTTGTTCTTCTTGTTCTTGTTGTTGTTCTTCTTCTTCTCCTTCTTCTTCTTTTTCTTTTTCTTTTTCTTCTTCTTCTTCTTCTCCTTCTTCTTCTTCTTCTCCTTCTTCATCTTCATCTTCATCATCTTCTTCTTCTTCTTCTTCTTCTCCGTCTTCTTCTTCTTCTCCGTCTTCTTCTTCTTCTCCGTCTTCTTCTTCTTCTCCTTCTTCTTCTTCTTCTCCTTCTTCTTCTTCTCCTTCTTCTTCTTCTTCTTCTTCTTCTTCTCCTTCTTCTTCTTCTCCTTCTTCTTCTTCTCCTTCTTCTTCTTCTCCTTCTTCTTCTTCTCCTTCTTCTTCTTCTCCTTCTTCTCCTTCTTCTTCTTCTTCTTCTTCTCCTTGTTCTCCTTCTTCTTCTTCTTCTTCTCCTTGTTCTCCTTCTTCTTCTTCTTCTCATCATCATCATCATCATCATCATCATAATGACCATCATGATCATCGCCCTCCGTCTCCTATTCTTCTTTCTCTTCCCCTCCTCCTCCTCCTCCTCCTCCTACTCCTCCTCCTCCATTCTTCCTCTTCATCTATCATATAATTCTCTTTCACTTGATATTTCTAACTGTACTGTATATCAGACATACACTACATTAATCCCTTCTCCATCAGTCCTGTGTTTTAATGTTATTTTTGGCGACTTAGTTATCATCTGTGTGTTTGTTTATTTGTGTGTTTGTTTGCTCGTTGTGATGTTTTTCACCCCGACAAAGTGCGATGGCATTTTGTTTGGTATAGTATGTATTTTTTGTACTGAAGTTGTGTGTGTGTGTGTGTGTGTGTGTGTGTGTGTGTGTGTGTGTGTGTGTGTGTGTGTGTACATAATTTTCTACAAGGTGTCGAGTAGTGTTATTAAGCTGCTTAGTAAGACTAGGGACATAAAGACATAAAATCAGTGTTTGCTAAGTCCACATCGTCTCCTAGAATACGACACGCAACAGTCGAGTTTCCTATTCACAGTTGCACTGCTGTGTGAACAAGGCCAATGTCTGGCATTTGCCTTACTATACTGTGACCACTTTAACTTGGTGCAAAATTGCCATCTTCATCATGAATGCTGCGCTTAGGTATGTCTTGGGATTTGGCTATGATCCCTGTCGCGAAGAAACAATATTGATCAGATGTAGAGCCACAGTATAGAATTATTCTGCTTGTGGTGTAAGAGAAATGAGTTTCAAATGAAGGAAAATCTGAGCCAAGTTAAGATGGATGGTCCATGTTAAGATAAAGATTTCATGAGATGTTATAAAACATTATATCATCTTAATTTCTTCAGGGTGCTGTCGTATCTTAAATGTTGTTGTTGTTACCATCACACAAGTGTATTCAACTGAGGCAACTGTATTCACCATAGAATAGAATGTTTCCACCTGGAATGCTTAGATATAGCCTCATTAATCCCTTTAGTGTAAGACCTATCCCCTAAGCTAAAGGAAATCGTCTATTGCCAGGAAGAACAACAGAAAAAATAATATATCTTGAGGTGAAGGAGTTAACCCAGTGAATGTGATGGCATATTTCTTAGTTCATTGTCTGTACCTGCTGTCGACTTTTTTTTAGGTTACCAGAGACTTTATTGAACTCTAAGCCTTGCATACAGGTTTCATTATCTTTTTCCCTACTAGGGCCTCTCCCAAGTTGAAGAGGATCGTCGGGCAGCAGCAACAGTGAACTAAAATGGATATCAGCGTAATGAAGATGTTAAGGGAGTGACAGAGGAGTTGGTACCCGCTCTGCCCTGAAGCTGGGACACCGGGTTAAAGTGATAATAGCGCTCCCTTTTTCTGTCTCTTCTTTCACCGTTTTTCCTCTCTACACATTTATTCACAGAAGGAATTATCTGGTGTCAGCTGCAGTGACATACAACGTTCTTAACCCTTTGGATCCCTGGACGTATATAGGAGTTTGTTTTTGCTACCTTCAGTCGATTTTATTTTGCCCTTGAGAGACTTTTCTGACAAGAGGGATTAGATACAGCCTTCAGTAACCTCCTTACAAGAGATCGTCCTTGAGTTGAATATAATAAATTGAAGGAAGCAAGAAAAATACAATAATTAGAGATCACCGTACTGAAGGGATTAATTTTAGTTAACTACGCTGATAGAGATAGTTTTTAACCCCTTCAGCCTGAGGACGTATATTTTAAACTTATTCTTGTCGTGGCCAGATTAATTTATTCAGGTTTGGAGAGACTTGCCAAACTGGAGGGGTTAGATATAGCCTTCATTAACCCTTCCCTGACATGAATAAAATCGTCTAGAGGCAGCAACAGTCAAACAGTAAAATAAGTAGCCATAGTGAAGGTGTTAAGGGAGTGTCGGCGGCGTAAGTACAGACGGTGTCAAAAGTACAATATAAATACGCCATCGGGTTGAAGGGGTTAATAATATCACCTTTTGGGAATTTAATCTTGCTGCCTCCACACGATTTTGTTGACTCTGAAGAAACCATTTGTAGTGACGGAGTTAAAAACAATATCCATAAACGCTTTGGAAACCTTACCTGCTTCCTATAACCCCTGCCACCTCATCATTATCTCTCTCTCTCTCTCTCTCTCTCTCTGTTAACCCCTTCACTTATATGGTTTACTCTTTAACTTCATAATAGTGCCTCCACAAAAACTGATGTATTTACGCAGACTTCCAGTAGTAGCTTAACAACTGTAGTTTTAAGACTCTCACAAGCTGAAAAAAATCGTCTGGTGGTAGCATTAGTAAAATATAAAGCAGTGTTGGTGGAGCTGGTGCTGGCTCTACCCTCATGTTGGCCACCTGCTTCCTATAACTACTGTCACATCAGCATTTTTTTTTTTCAGTGGTGATTTTGTTGGTATGAGCACACACACACACACACACACACACACACACACACACACACACACACACACACACACACACACACACACACACACACACACACACACACACACACAAAGAAACCTATTCAATTTAATGTCGTTTATTTTGCATCATCCAAACAGATTTCCACATTTTATTTTTTTAGTTTAAAGCTATTTCCAAAGCAAGAGAATATAAACAGCATTCGCCAACCCTAGAGTATTATCCGGATCTCCTAAATTAAGCATAACAGTGTGTAGCAGCAAGAATATTCTACAAAAAGACGTCAGCGTAATGAATGTATTAAGGGAGTTGCAGCGGGGTTGGTACTGGTTCTACCATCATGCTGGGGCACCGGGTTCCAAGTACAGTATCATCTCGGGAACTCCTTTTTATCCGTTTTCATTTTTCTTCCAATATATATATATATATATATATATATATATATATATTCGAATCTAAGTGTATGTGGTGTAATTTTAGAGACAAGAATATAAAAAGATAACCCATTCAACACGAAGATATTGGTTTAAGTTTTATTGTTGTTACCTCCAGACGATTTTGTTCAGCTTTAGAGATACTTTTGGAACGGGACAGGTAAGATATAGTCTTCATTTATCGCTTCACCACACGAGATATTCCCAAAGCACAGTGAAATTGGCTGATGGTAGGGAGAATAAAGTATGAAAGACGTGCTCTGATTGAAGGGATTAATTCTTGTTGACAACGCTGATGGCAATAGTACTTAACCATGTTGCTGCAATGGGTTTACCAGAGATGAATTTATTTTTGTGACGTCAACAGGAATAAAATACAAAGTTGTTACGTCGCCTTTAGTAGCTTAATATTCACGGATGTACTCTGAAATTGGTGGAGCTTAATTTCAGGCTTTGGTCAATGATAACTCTTTCATCCCCAGGACGTTTTTTATATTTTGTTGTAGCTTACGTCAGACTATTTTTATTCAGCTAAAGAGACACCCATATAGAGAAAGGGCTACAGAAGACTGTAATTAGCCTGTACAGCTTTAGAAGCCCTTTGCAAGTGTTAATAAAATAGCCTGAAGAAAGAAGAATATAATGCACCCTTGTGAAGGATATAGGAAGAACAATAGAGGAGTTAATATTTAAATACCAAAACACGATAAGATGTTGACGACGATCGAGAATTAGTCTTAAACATATTGTTGCAGTCAGCTTTTTTGCGTTAATATTATACTGTGACGTTAACATCTTTGTAATACAGAGTTCATATAACCTCGTTTGTGGTTCAGGCCAATATTACCTCCACCTAGATGTATGGGGCCCGAGGCCAGGCTTCAGTACATTTGTGACACGACGATCACAGTACTTTTCTTGGCGGCTTTACATGACCAGGCTTAATGGAATTGAACCTATGCAATTCCGTCACTCGTACTGTGGCATATTTGTGTGAGAGACACATTAAGGCTTCCCCACTCTGCTACACCTCAGAGGCGTGACGGTGTGGCTTGATACTGGCTCTACCCTCTTGCTGGGGGCGAAAGATCCATGTCCGAACTCAGGCCGCCTTTATTTTTTAAATATATATTTTTCCCATCAGGTTGATATGTTCCTTTTCTCATGGTTCTGTTGTTGTTGTTGTTGTTGTTTCGACTTCTTCTTCTTCAAGTCTTCCTCTCCCTTTTCCAATTCTTCTTCTTCTCCTCCTCCTCCTCCATTTTCTTACTGGTCTTCTACACAGGAGATAGTTTTTGATGTAGGAGGTTTAGACACAAGTTGCGTTAAACCCAACACAACAAAAATCTTGCCGTAACACGACTAAAATCACGGGAATGTTAGTAATAAAAATAACAGGTCAGGTGATTGCTAAGGCGAAACGTGTCTCTCACACTGCTACATCTCAGAGGGTTGGTGCTGTGGCCAAAAGCCTGCTGATTCTGCTCTCCTCCACCTCACTCCCCAGCAACTCTACTCTCGGCATCTTTGTATTTAGTATTTTCTCCTTTTCATTTTTTATCGTCTTGTCGTTATCATCATCATCGTCTTCGTCGTCGTCGTCTTCGTCATTTTTTTTTTTTTTTCCTCCTTCCAGCGTTCTGTGCTTTTCCTTTCATCATTGTTTTTTCCTACACACCTGGTTACAGAGAAACTTTTCTAAGTAGCAGCGTTAGATATTGCTTTCACTGATCCCTTCACTACAGGATGTCTCTATTAAGATACAACTGTGTGAAGGCAGCAAGAATAAACCACTGGATTACGTCAGATGATCGAAGCAGTTGACTTTAGAACACCATTATTCTTGTGTCATTTTAGTCTTGCTTATTTCTGACCATTTTTCACTGCACTCAAGACTTTTTCTCTATTTGCAGGGTTAGTTGCCGACTCCAAGTAACCCATTTATAAGAGTAATCATTGCTAAGTTGCACAAAATCGTTTGGATGTAGCCAGATTTAACAGTGAAGTACGTCATGTGATCAACAGCTTCAATCCTTTGAGGTAATTCATTTTTGATTCCCGCCATAAGCAAGCGAATTTCTTCACCTTAGGAGACTTTTCCAGCGCTATATTTGATAGTCATCGTTAACACAGTCACGACAAGATATATCCCCTAAGCTGAACAAAATCTCTATTGGCAGGAAGAATAATAGAAAACATAGGTCCTGGGAGTGAAGGTGTTAATCCACTGAATACGATGACGTATTTCTTATTGTATTCATGATATCTCCGGGTGATTTTGTTCTGGTCAGGAGGGGCTTCCTCAACAGGAAAAATTACGTATACTGTAGGCATCATTGACCCCTGCTCTACCAAGGGGCGCTTCCAGGTTGAATGGAGTGGCATGGTAACATCAAGAATATACTGCACCGTAATAAAGGTGTCAAAGGAGTGGCACGGCAGTTGGTACATGTCCACATGCTGGCACAAGGTCTAATTCCGAATCTCTCTCTTTTTCTTTTTTTCTATAAACCCCGGCCGTCAGGCGACGCTCCATCAGTGATCATGAGTTTTATCCATTCTGTATTCAGTGGTATGATTAGCCATTCCCTTTTTGCTTATCTAGATGACATCACTGTGGTGAGTAATTCAATTCCTAAACATTTTGCCAAACTACAACAAGTTTTTCAGCGCCTCCAAATGATTGGCCTAAAAGTTAAGCTCAGTAAATACAACTTCCTTTGTAAGAAAATTATATTTCTTGGACATGTGGATGATGCTGAGAGAATTCATACATCAGATGGGAAAGACAAGGCAGTTTCTAACATCCCAGAACCTACCAGTACTGATGACGTAAGGAGTTTCCTAGGACTGAGTGGCTACTATTGGCGATTTAGTCAAGGTTATGCACAGATCACCACCACTCATACTAAATTATTTAAGAAAGTGAGTCGTCTGTGTGGGCTAATGACCAGTCTTATGCCTTTGAAAGACTGAAGGCAGAGCATATCAATGCCCCTGCTGAAATTCCCTGATAATAAGAAACATTTTCATCATTGTACAGACGCGTCTGGGGTAAGCTTAGGCGCAGTCATGATGCAAATTGATCATGCAAATAATAAATGTGTAATAACATATGCCAGTCGTGCCCTCAGTGCTGCTGAACAGAACTACACTGTTACTGATTGGAAGGCTTTACCAGCTGTTTGGTCTCTGAAAGATTTCAGAGACATAATCTACGGATATCCAGTGCATATCCAAACAAATCATCTATCACTCTGTGTTATAATCAAAGGAAGAAATCTAACTGGACGTGTAGCAAGAGGGTCAATTATTATCCCAGACTTCACCCCAACCTTTCAGTATGTGCCTGGTAAATCTAACGTAGTTGCAGAAGCTCTTTTACGGCATAGAACAGCAGCAGTCTCAGCATATCAACAAAGTGAAGTTCCTCACATGTCTTGTTAATTACTGATATGGAAAAAATAAAAATTTACTCGGAAACTCCGTGTATCGTAATTTCGGAGTTTGCATTTATTTCCTATCAACATGGCGGTGAATCCAAACTGATGACGTCATGAGAGCCTTCTATAGGATCTGCAGTCGTATTTGTATTCACAAAAGATGTCAACCAATTTTCCAATAAACAACTGTGCATAGCAGCTCATCATTATGAATAAGGATACGCCGATGTAATTGTACTTTTCACGTTTCCCCTCCCTCTGCTTTAATTATGTTAATTATGTAGTGTTTGGTAAGTTAGCTGTGGGAATTAATATTAATGTTAAAATAAAGAATCTTAAGTAGAATACTGACTCAAAATTGTTGATGAATACAGGTCAATACACATGCAATGAGTTTTCACGGAAAATATTGAGTTTGTCAGCAAATATATATTTTCTTTTGTTTTGTATTGAAGAAAATGAAGAATTTGAAGGCTAACTAGTGTGCCAAGATATATATGTGCCGTTTCTCTGTGTTAATGAATGTATTGAATAGCATACATACAGAGAAAAACAGGAGTTATTCGGAATGCTGTCTGACATTGTGGGAAATACTAACCCCGCAGCATTAGTCCCCTACCAGTCTACAGAAAATGGGTTTAGAAGGCTTGCTGAGTCGAGAGATCATCGAACCAGTTTGAACCACTACTACTTGAAGTAGCTATACTTCTATAATATGTGCACTGTAATCTGGGTTTAGGATTAATTGGATATCTAGTTAAATTACATTAGTAAGTTACGAATCAGTATTCAACAAGTTACAAGTTTACTGAAGACCAATTTACTCGTAATGAACATCTCGCTCTCGGTTAGCACGAAGCAATCAGCTAGGACGGACCGAGAAAAGGGCAATTGGTAATGCTGTAGAAAAGCGATGGACAAAGAGCACAGTCGGGGATTTCCATGATTCGGAATTTTATACATGGTCACGGAGGATGCAGACGTGTTTTCCTATGCTCTCATCTAGTTTTTAGGGCTGCCCCACCGGCATTATTTTTACTTTTATTATTATTATTATTATTATTACCTTTCTGGTGACATTAGCCTTAACTAGTTCCTCATTTTCCTCCTCGCCCCGATGGCTGGGTACAGTAGGTGTCTGTGTACCTGTATACTGATATTGCATTTGCTTACTTACCTCTTCAGTGTTCCCCAATTGACCGCTCTGGGGTGTGAATTGACACAAGCTCATCCTACCAACGGTGGTTTGAGAGGGTAATCTCAAACTTAGGTGTTTTACCCTGGGTATCTTGTTCCATGCCCGTTTTTTCTCTTCTTCCCACTTCACCCGGTAGCGGAAAGTGGTTACTATGACGGATGCCCTTGCCGCCTCCACCTCCTTCAGGAGGGGAGGTGGTCCTGACACACCCCTGACTGCCACACAGACTGACCGCCCCCAGATTGAACAACCTCCTGACTCGATCCCCGCTTGACATCTGTAAACAGTGCCTCACTTGTCACCCTTCATGCTGTCAGTTCCACTTCCTTGAGCAGTCCCAATCCTTCCGTTATCAAGAAGGTGATTAATGGCTGTGCTGGGGAGGTGAAACTATTTTTTAAAAGAAGAAGAAAACTTGCTAATGGAGATCTCCTAATAAAAACTGTTAACTCCTCCCATGTTAAGGACTTGCTCATATTACGAAAGTTCCACTGTCTGATGTTGAGCCAGGGATCCCACATTCCATGAATTCCTACAAAGGTGTCATCACCTGCAGGGACCTCATGATATGGAGAGAACGAAATTATCCGTGAACTTGCTCAGCGCGTTGTCATCGATGCAAGATTTATTCCTCTGCTCTTGGAAGGAAAGAGGACGAAGCCTGTAACAGTTATCTTGACATTCGACGAAGTATCTCTTTCTGACCATGTCAAAATTGGTTATGAAATTGTTCAAGTTAGCCCTTACTTTCCTAATCCCCTTTGCTGTTCCAAATGGAAAATTTGTGGACATAATGATACGACTTGTTGGGCTTTCCAATCAATGTGTGTTGAATGTGATGCACAGGGCCATGACGCAGAACACTGCACACCTGAGACTATTGTTTTCACTGTAAGGGTGCTCACTCCGCTTCCTCGAGGGACTGTCCAAAGTGGAAGGAGGAGAAAGGTCTGCACAGGGAAGGCAACTGAGGACATCTCCTATTAAACTAGGAAAAACTTGAAGGCGTTGCATGCAACTCCCAGGCCGAATAATTATGCCCCAGCGACGATATCCCATCCTGTGATGTGCTCTGTCTAGACAGACTGACCCTGTCCCTGTTCCACAGCCCACTCACTCTACCTCTCCGTCTCAGCCTCCTGTACACTCCAAGTCTATAACTGATATCCAGACAGCTACTTCATACTCTCAGGCTGCAGCTGCCTCTCATTCGGTAAGCCTGGACCGAAGACCGACAAATATTGTAAGATTTTTCGGACCACCCTCATGAAACAGTCACGTCCTCATGCAATTCCTACACTTGCTCCAGTAACGGAGAGATTAAACTCTTTTTCACCGGAGTATGGGAGCCTTGTTGACATGCAGGCACGCATTCAGAAAAACACACAGGCGTGCACGCAGGAATGTGTGCAGGTACCCATGCAGCAATGCAAGCACGCATGCAAGATGCAGGCATACCGGCACACTCGCAGTCACAGGCACGCATGCAGGCATGCAGACACGCATACAGGCACATATTGAGGCACACAGCCATGCAGGCACACATACTGGCATGGAGGAACACAGGCAACCATGCAGGCATGCAAGCATGCATGCAGGGACAAACACAGGCATACATGCAGGCATGAATGCAGGACTGCAGGCTTGAATGGAGGCATGCAGACACACATGCAGGCATGCGGGCACCCAGGCATGCACGCAGCATTTAGGCATGTGGGCGTGCACGTACGCCGGCTCAGTGGTAACGATCAGTGGCAACGCTCTCGCCCAGCATTTGCTAAGACTGGGGTTCGCACCTTGCTTGGGATGCGAAAAGTTTCACTGACAAAACAGATGGTCAGTGTCCTCCATGAGCAAGAGGGTGGGTGTGTGCGTGTGCAAAGGTCAAGGCTTTGCCCTTAGATAGGACAATATGAGCTCTCAGCTCTCTTCTGGGAAGGTAAAATGGTGATGATCACAACCATCACGTGATCCTGACCGAGCTGGTGAATTACAGGTATGCGCACAGGCAAGCAGGTTGACATTCAGGAATGCATGCATGCACTCAGGAATGCATGCATGCACACAGGCATGCACGAAGGAACGAGGGCACACACTCAGGCATGCAGGCATGCAGGCACACAAGCACAAGAGCACACACTCAGGCATGCAGGCACACAAGCACAAGGGCACACGCTCAGGCATGCAGGCACACAAGCACGAGGGCACACACCGAGGCATGCAGATACGCTGGCAAAGACTCAGAAACGCAGGCATGCAGGCACACAGCCATGCAGGCACACAGCCATGCACGCAACCACAGAGGAATGCGGACATGCACTCAGGCATGGCAGGCACACACACGGACATGCACGCAGGCATTCGGGCACATACGCAAGCACGCGGGCAAGTACGCAGGCACGCAGGCAGGCAGGCACACACAGAGGCATGTGGACACACAGGCAAGCACAGAGGCATACAGGAATGGGGGCACATGCATGCAGGCCAGCGCCTGAGTGTGCATGCAGGCACGCGGACATGCACACAGGCACGGAGGCATGCAGGCATGCTCTTAGGCAAGCAAGCATGTGGATATGCACTCAGACATACAGGCATGCAGGCAGACATGCAGGCACGGAGGCACATGGACACGCGGGCATGAGAGCATGTGGACGTGCACATGGGCAACCACGCAGGCATGCAGGCACGCAAGCAGGCATTCAGGAACGCTGGCATGCATACAGAAATGCCGGCATGTGGGCACTCACGCAGGCATGCACACAGAAGGAGGCATGTGGGCATGCATGTATGTCAAGTACGCTTAGTATATACCTTGATATAGAGGGAAAGCAACATGCATTCAATTACTTGGGAGATGAGAGAGGACGGGATCTACCTTTATGGGGAGGGAGGGAGGGAGGGAGGGGGAGAGAGAGAGAGAGAGAGAGAGAGAGAGAGAGAGAGAGAGAGAGAGAGGAGAGTTTATGTGAGTGAGATGGAGTGGGGGGGAATAGAGAGCAAGAAACCAAGGATGAGATGGGGGATGGAGTGGAGAGATATGACAGACGAGGTGTGAGTCGGAGCAGGGCAGTGAAATGGTGGGGGACAGGGCGACATGGAGGCAATTTGATTGTGGCCACCCCTTAACCCTTATAACAATTAAATTATTTGTACTTCACACCACAAATATGCTTATGCTCACACATTCAGCACTATTTCCCTGAGTATCGAGTGAAATAATTTAGCTATGGTAGTTTCCTTTCTGGCCCACTCACGAGTGGTTTTCTTTTATGTAACAGGTAGGCTAACTCAAGGTATTTCCAATGATTTTTTCACCAGTAATCAATAAACAGTAAAACTTATTGCATTGCACTTGTAGAAATTATCATAAAACACTTTTATCATAGCACTTACTAGAAATCACTTATAAAATCCAACATTTCACTTATTTATAAAAAAAACTCACTTGTGCATACCTGTATACTATTTACACTTTCCCACACACCTCATATGCATGCTTTCACTGGCAGCCACGTCCAGCCACCGCAGACACATAGCCTGGTGGAAATTTATTTCTTCCATCAGGTATTGAAATATTGCAGTCGTGAATATCGCCCTGAATATACTGCTAATAGTCCAGGGCCTGGAAGGAAGCTCATCCTCAACACCTGCTCCTTCCTCATCAAACAGCAGCACAGACATCTCAAATCCTGTTCCGTCCTCCCAGACAAAGGTATCCATTCTATGCACACCTGGTAAAGCAGCCCATCTGCCATGTGCAGGATGATTTTTCTGCGTGCATGCACTCCCACGGGCAGGGGGTGAGGTGGAAGGAGAGGGAGAGGTGTGGGAGGTGGGGGAGTAAAGGGGTGATGACTCACCTGACGCGGCCTTCCCCGGGGAGACGCTTGGTGCTGAGTAACACCAATTGGGGCCCGTGTGGAAAATTCCACTCCTGAAGGGCCCAATTATGGTGATTCCACCCTAGAAGTGCTTGGCTGAGGTAAAGGTGGACATTTAAGGGCGAGACGTCATCGAGCAGGCGGTGAGTGTGACGGTGAAACGGCTCGTCGGAGTTTATTTCCCAGATGACCACCAACTCCACACTCACCTGCCCATTGTGCTGGGTCATCTACCTCCTACTCCACAGTGAACTCATTACTGTTGAAGGCCCTGCCCTCCTCCTGCAGGAGTTTGAGAGCCTTCTTTGGCATCTGAGAGTGGGGAGGGGTCGGAGGGTGAGAGAGGTCAATTTATACATGATAGCTCCTCCTCTCCTCTGAGGATGTGCTCTCACCAAGTGTCTGTGAGGACATGGTGTCATCCAAGGCACAACCGGTGGCACTATCACTGAGCCCTTTCCCCGGTACTAAGGGCAAAACTTCGCGGGGTTCAAAGATGCTATAGGCTCTGTGCTCGATGGTACAGAATCGCACAATGACGATGATGAAGACATGGCTCCTCACTCTACCAGTGTCTTGTACGGACTGAGTCACACGTCCGTTGGGTACTTGGGGATCCTACCTACCCAATAGGTGTCATAGAAAATGGTCATAAGTTCAAAGGGTGGCAGGAAGATGCTTGCAGTATATCCTGTTAGCCAGCAGCACTCCACACCCTGAATTGTGACAGCTATACATGTCAGCCGGCACTCAGGGGGTTAAGGGATTAACGCATCTGCCAATAGGTATAGACAGAATACTGAACAGATAATGCAAACATTCAGGTTAAGTTGAACCATTCAAAGGTAGAGTAGATGATTTCAGGAGGAAGGCACAGTGGAGAGCGGCCCTCGTTCATATTGCCCTCGTGTTCCCACACCACTACAGGATGAGGTATTAGACAAAGTGATGGAAAACAGCACTCAGTGCTCATAAGAAATGCATTGCACTGAGAATGATGCACATGAATAGCTGTGCCTAGACATTGATCTATTGGGTTATGTGTTCGAACTCCATCCTGTGGGATTCATTTCGCCACTCATAACAAAACATTTGTTTATCATTATACAGTAACTCTGACTTAATATCTAATATAATTTGGGCAATTGTTTATAACATTGATTGATAATGATAATCACAGCTCCTACTTCTCAGCTTTAGTTAAGCAGAATTTAATAGAATTAAGAAAAAGAACAGATTTTAGGACAGTTCTTTTGCTAACTGAACTGCAGTATTGCCGACATGGCAGTAAAAAACAGAACACATGAGACACCATGCAAATATACCATTAAAAGTAAGACTCGCAAAAATGCAATATATAGATAAGTTTCGCTTAATTACCAAAAATATGTTCACATCCACATGTTCCTCACCTGAAACAAGTGGCAGCTCATGTCATAGCTGCCAACTGTCCATACAATGCAAAGCAGAGCAAACAAAACCTTGAGCCTTTCAGCAGATATTTTCACCAAATTTCATGACACAACTTTTGTCTATGACTCCACGTATGCAGACATGCCAGCAAAGAAGTGGGCATGCAGGTATGCATGCATGCAAGCAGGGCATCAGGGCCCTCTTGGGGCCCAAATGTCAGCCTACAGAGCCCCCAAAGGCCTGGAAGCACCCCCAAGGACCTGAGGGCCCCTCCAAGAACCTGAGGGTGCTTCCAAGAAGCATAAAGGTCCCTCCGAGATCTGTGGGCTCCCTCAGGGATCCAGGGGCCCCCTAGTGGCCCAGGGATCCCTCCAGGGGCCCAAGGGCCCTCAGAAGGGCTCGAGTCTCCACCTGGGATTTCAAAAGCACTCAGGGGCCAAGGGGCCATTCCAAACACCCCCCCTGATGCCCACAGGCACCCCTGAAGGCCCATGGAGCCTCTCCCAGTGGCCCTGGGGCCCTAGAGCTCCACCGAGGACCTGGAGGGCCCCCGAAAAGCTAACACTCTTTGCCTGGTGACCCGGGGGCTCCCCTGGGGGCCAGGAAAAAATTCATCATTGGGAGCCCAACAGCCTCCCTGGGTGCCCGGAGACATCCCTGAGGACCCAAAGGCCCACCCAATGGCTAAGGAGCTCTCTAGAGGCCCAATGGTTCCTCCGAGGGCCACAGAGCCCCCCTAGAGAGCTTGGAACCTCTCCAGGGGCCGAGGGACTCCCCAGAAGCCCAAGAGTCTTCCCGAGGACCCGATATCCTGTCTGAAAGCTCAGGAGCCCCCTGACGGTCCACCAAGGGCAAAAAGGACAATCCAGGGGCCTAGAGGTCCCCCAGTGGCCCAGGAGGGCCCGGAGGGAACATAGACCCCCTGGGGTGCTCAGAAGCCTTTCCATACTCCAAGGGTCAAAAATCTTTCCTGGGGGCCCTCGGGCTTCCCTGTGGGCCCATAGAACCCCTCAAAAAAACCTGGGGGAGCCCACAAGGCAGGGTGGAATTCCTCTTCGAGGGCCCAAGGGCCTCCCTTGAGACTCAGGGACCCCCTTGAGGGCCTAGAGGCCATCTTTGGAACCTAATGGTCCCCCCAGGTCAAGGGGCCCTCTTGGGGGCCCAGGACCAGAAACCTTATCAAAGGCTCAAAGGCCCCCCCCCCCAAGGTCCCAGAAAACCCCTCCCTGGAGGGACCAGAGGCACTCCTGGGAACTTGGAAACCCCTTTTGTGGCCTGGAAGACCCCCTCTGGGCCTAAGAGCACCCTTTAAGGACTGCAAACCCTCGTGGGGGCCTGAGCACCCTCCCTGGGGCCTGGGGGCCCTCATGAAGGCCCAAGAACTCCTCAGGAGCCCTGGAGTCTTCTCATATAGCCACTGCCCCCCACCCCCCTGGGGTCCTGAGTTCTACCAGGGTTTCTGGAGATCTCCAAGGAGGTCCAGTTGGGCCCAATACCCCTGCCTGGGAATCTGGGAACCCAGATTTCCCCCGAAAATTTGGGGGCTTCACGAGGGACCCCCTGGGGACTCAGGACTCAGCTGAGGGGTCAGGGCCTAGTTTGGAAGCCCAAGAGCCTCTCTGCAGGCCCTGAAGCCCCTTAAAGAGCCGTGAAGTTCCCCAGGGGCCTGAAGTTTTATGAAAGGCCACCCTGGGGGCCCAGAGGCCTCCTTTGAGGCTCCCCTGGGAGGTCTGAAAGTCTTCCCTGGAGCCCAGAGGCCCCCAGACCCAGAAGCCCTCTCAGGGGCCTGGGCACATACCAGGGGCCTTTGGGACCACTCAGAGAGCCAGTGGGCTCCCTTGAGGGCCCGGAGTCTCTCTGGGGGCCCCTGAGCTCCCTTTGGGGCCAAGAGACCCCTCCACGAGTTCAGAGGCTCCCTCGAGGGCTCAGAGAACCTCATGGGGTCCCAAAGGCTTTCCTAAGGGCCCAAGGCTCACCAAGGAGCATGCAAGCCCTACAGAGGGCTTGGGAGCCATCCCAGCATCCCCCATCTGGGGGCTCACAGGCCCCCTAAGTGGCCATCCCGGGAGCCCCAGAGTCACCTCTGGAGGTGAAGGCCCCCTTGGTGACCGGAGGGACCCTCTGTGGAACCAGAGACCCCTCCAAATGCTCAGGGGTCCCCCTGGGGGCTTCGGGAGAGTCCCCCATTGGGTGCTCAGAGGCTCCCCTGCGGACCAGAAAACCCCACCTAGGGCCTGGGGGCCTTCCTAGGGGTCCAGAGGGCTCCCTCTGGGCCCTGGGGCTCCTCTGAAAAACCATGAGGCTCCCCAGAGGGCCTGGGGGCTTCTCCAGGAGCCAAGAGGCCCTCTTGGGGGCCAGAGGGTCCTTCCATGGGTCAGAGCACCTCTCTAAGGGTCCAGGGGCCCTAAAAGGATAACTTCAGGGGCCCAAAGGCACCCGAGGGGGCCCAGGGACTATCAGAATTCCCATGGGCCCCCCTGGGGGCTTAGAGACCACTTTTATGGCCATGGAGAACCTTTGGGGAACTGGAGGCCCCCTTGGGGTCCCAGGGTCTTTCCTCGGGGCTGTAGGGTCTTTTTGAAGGCCCGTGGGCCCCCAAAAAACCTGTTGGCCCCCAGGGTACCCAGGGGGAGTCCAATCTCATGGGCCCAAAAGCCTTTTTTCGGGTCCAGGGAGCCCCTGTAGGGCCTGAGAACCCCATAAGGTTCCCAGTAGGATCACTGGGGGCCCAAAGGCCTCTCCAAGGTCATAGAGGCCCCTCCAATAGCCTGTGGGCCTCTCGAATGACCCAGGCCCCCCAAAGGCAAGATGGTCCTCCCAGTAACCTGGGCACACCTCTGGGGGCCCCCTGCCAGCCCATGGACCCCTTTGATGGCTCAAGGACACCCCCTAACGGCCCAGGGGCCCTCTAGGAGGCCATGGGCCTTCCTGGGGTCTCTCCCCTTGGCCTCTGGACCCTCCTGGAGGCTCAAGTTCCCTCAAAAAGTGACAGAGCCCCTTTGGGGGCTCCCCTAAGTGCCTGGAGGGTACTTTGGGGGCCCAATGGCCTACCAGAGGCACAGGGAGTAGCTTGTGGCCCCAAGGTCCCCATGGGGCCAAAGGGCCTACCAGGAGGCCAATTGCCCCCTTGAGGGCTCATTTGTAGGTCTGGATGCCTGCCCAGGGGCCCAGGGACATTCCAGGGTGCCTGGGTTCTGGAACCCCTTCACTGGCTCTGCTGGAGGCTTGGAGCCCCTCTGGGGGCCTAGAGGCTTCCTTGGAGGGCTGAAGGCCTTTGTGGGAGCTGAAAAATTCCCCTGGGGGCTCTCCTGAAGGCCTTAGAGTCCCAGAGGGGCCCAAAAACTTTCCTGGGGTCCCAGGTGCCCCTCCTTTGGACCTGTAGGCCCCTTCATTTGCCCAGTGACCCCCCTAAATGCCTAGGGGTTCCCTGGGGTCCCTTTCAGGGGACCATTGGCCCCATAGGCCCCCTTAAGGGTGCAGAAACCCCCTCAAGGGCTAAGAAGCCCACCCAAGGGCTCAAGGGCTCCCTTGGGGGCCTAAGGGCTCCCTTGGGGGCCTAAGGGCTTTCGTGGGGGCCAAGGGGACTTCCCAAGAACATGAAAGTGATCCCAAAATCCTCCTGGCCCTTTAGTGACCAGGTATTCTGGCCGGGTTACTTAAATTGGATCTTTTTAGGAAGCCGCCAACCAGCCAAAAATATTTTTGTGTTGGGGATTTTTTTTTTTTTTTTCAAGGGTGGAGAGGAATGCCTCCTCTTTCGAATTCGACCAGTCGGGATGAAGCAAGTATCCTGGGCTCTCCCTGATAAAGCAATGAATACAACAATCTTGACCTAGCTTTCAAAGTGGCAGCATTTAGCAAAAATCGTTCCAACGTTATATGCCCTCATGCCCTTTCCCACGTATGTCTGTTATACATACACATCTTACAAAATGTCATAAACAACCATTGCATTTGTTCAATTATGTATACAACTTGTTTAACATATAATATTACTGAACCATTACAATATTAACATGAATATCATATGTATACAATATGATAATCAATATTATGTACTAATAGATTAGCATATGTCAATAATAATTGCTGTCGGAGGACCTCCAGTACGTGGCCGAGCAGTGTCAGGACTCCATATTATAATTACAAATCATAATAGATAGATAGATAAATAGATAGATAGACAGAGCTCCAGGCAAGCCTGGGAAAGGGAAATGATCTTGCAAGTTAACTGAGGAAATGTTGACAATACACAGGAAGTACAAGTCAGGGGATGATATAGGTAGTGTGTCAGTGAGATAGCATACGAACAAAGCCTAGTGACCATACACACACATACACACATACTCACACACAGGTTTCTAGAACTTTCCAACCACAGTGTAACACACGTGACACGACCCCTGCTAAACCAGAATTTAGGAAGCAGAGCTCAGAAGGAGGCTAGCTATAGAACCAGCAGGTAGTAGGGAGAACGAGCCTAGCAACATGGGAGACGGGGAAGAGAGAAAGAGAAAGTGAGACAGGGAGGTAGCTCACGGGACTCTACTTATACTTCACTCATGTGTGAGAGACTTTGTTAACCCTTTAACCGCGGGCATTGTTTTGACCCGACTGGCTCCCCCCCCCCCCCGCGGGGGTTCCAGCCAAAATGTAAACAAACTTTAAACCTTTATAACTCTGCACAGAATAAATCTAGAGCGAAAAATAAGGTACCATTAGAAAGTACTAACCTTCGGCTTTGCAATGATGTAGGTTTCATGATATCGTTGACTATCACTGGATGGGCAGTGCCATTAGAAGTGAGTGATCTAAAATCACTATTTTTCGCTCACACACCATTACCAAATGCCAATCTCATTCTGATAATAATACTATAAACATATATGAACACTGCACATACGATAAACACCCACTCTGTGATCACTGAGGTAGGTAAAAAGCAATGTAATTGCCCGCACTTCACTGCCAAATCAACGCTGTTGTCTCTCACAAAGCTGGACAGATACTGATGCGTGTTTGGTCAGGGGTGGGGTGAGGGGCCCGGGGGGTGGGAGGAGGGAGGTGGGGCTCGGCTGGAGTGAAAGAACTTAATAGCTACTCTCCCTTGAAACAATTGGCGCGCGGAAAAATGCGCGGTATTCAAAATATTCACAAACATTCCCGAATGACACCTGCGGTTTGGTCCAGTTTTTGCAATGTCATTCTGGAATGACACCCGCAGTTAAGGGGTTAATATTTCCAAGACAAAATAAAAATAGTCCTATACTCATCTTTACCTCTCCTGTCATTGCAATGACAAAAGGGAACCAAGATTATCTACTTACAAAACTACTCAAGTATAACAACCGCTCGTCCACGAGTCTAATATATATGTGACTGATCTACAAAACTCCACTACAAGCACTTACAAAGTTATTGTGAGAGGGCCTCCTGCAGGCATATGGGGCCCCCCTGGTGCTCAGGGACCCCGTGAGAGAAGCTGATCCCAGGGGGCAGAAAGGGTCCCCTTGGGACATCTGGGATCCCTCTGGAGACAGCTGGGTCCTCCACGAGTTAAGTGTGGCCCCTCATAATCAGGAATGGCCCCTTGGGTTAGGCATGGCAACCCTAGATATGGCAGGACCCTCCGAAGAAAAGCAGGGCTACCAGGCGGCAAGCAGGGCCTCCTGAGGGCAAGTGGGGTCCCCTGTGGGCAAGCAGGTCTCTCAGGGGTCTGGTGAGGCCCTGCAGAGGATGATGGGGCCCTCTGAGGGCAGCCAGGGGCAATGAGTGTGCCCTCAGGGACAGTGGGGTCCCCCAGGAGAAAGTTGGGGTCCTCATGGGCAAGTGGGGCCTTCCAAGGGAAGGTGGGGCTTCTCAAAGGCAAGTGGAGCCCCCAGAGGGCAGGCAGGGCCCTGCGGGGGCAGGTAGGGTTCCATGGGTTGCAGGTGGGGACCCATGGGTTCATCTGGGAACCCCAATGGTCAACTGTGACTTCCAAGTTCAGCTGAGCCCCCCTGGGGGAAGGAGGGGCCTCCCTGGGGGCAGCCAGGACCTTTTGGGGACAACTGGGGCTTCTCTGGGGCAGCTGGAACTCCCCAGGGGCAGCCATGGCCAGTTGGTGGCAGCCAGGGCCCACAAGGGCAGCTGGGGCCCCCTGGGGTCAGCCAGAGCCCCCGGGGTCAGCCAGGGCCCCATGAGGCAAACACAGCCTCCAAAGGCAGCTGGGGCCCCCCAGGGGCAGCCAGGGGCCCCATGTGCTGCTGGGGAACCCTGGAGCAGCTGGAATCCCCCATGATCTGCCAGGGCCCTCCTGGATCATTCAAGGCCAACTGGTGGCAGTCATGGGGTCCTGGGGCAGCCGGAGCCCCCTGAGCGTAGGCGGGGCCATAATGGGTCAGGTGGGACCCCCCAGAACAGACAGGGCCCCCTAGGGGCAGATGGGCTCTCCTGGGGGAATGAGGGGCCCCACTGGGGCTAGTGGGGTCCCACAGGAGTAGGCAGGGCCCCATGTGGGCAACTGGGTCCCCTGGGGACAGCCTGGCCCCCCTGGGGGCAGCAGGGGCACAATATGGGCTTTGAAGGTCCCCATGGGGGAAGCTGGGGTCCCCAAAGGAAGCCTGGGCCTCCCGAGGAAAGCGAAGAATGCCAGGGAACAGCTGGGGACATGCAAGGTCCCTTTGGGTCAGTTGGGAGCCCCCTGGGACAGGCAGAGCCCCTTGGGGGCAGGCAAGGCCCCCTGGGGGCAGGCAGGGCACTCTGGACAGAGGTGAGGAACTCTGGGGATAGGTGGGGCCAAAGGCAGGTGGTGCCCCATGAGGGAAGGTAGGGCCCTCTGGGGGCAGGTGGGGACCAATGGGTTCATCTGGGAGCCCCCAAACTCAGTCTGGACCCCCAGATTGAGCTGGGATCCCTCGAGAGGAAGGAGTAGGGACCCTGAGTGCACGCAGGGCATCCTAGCGGCAGGCAGGACCCCCTTGAGGCAAATGGGGCTCCCTGGAGGCATGTGGGACCCCCTGGGGGCAGCCAGGACATCCTGGAGACTCGTGGGGTCCTTTTGAAGCAGGCAGAACCCCACAAGGGAAAGCAGAGCCCCTGTGGGCAGGTGGGGCCCCCAAGGGACAGAAGGGGCCACCTGCAGGAAGGAAAGGCCCCTGAGTGGCAGGCAGGACCTGCCAGGGGCAGACAAGGCCCCCTGAGGGAAGGTGGGACACCTGGGGGAAGCCAAGGAGAACTTATTCCCCAAGGGGCAGCAAGGGCCCCATGCAGTGGGTTGTGGCCACCAGGAGGAAGGCAGGGCTCCCCAAGGGAAGGGTGGGCCCTGCAGGGGCAGGCAGAGACCCCAAGTGGCAGCTGAGACCCCTTGGGAGCATCCTGGGCCCCAAGAGAGAAGTTGGGGTCTGCTGAGGGCAGTCTGGGCCCCCCATGGATAAGTTTGCACCCCAAGAGGGCAGGTAATGCCCCCTGGGCCAGGGAGGACCCATGGGGGCAGCTGGGCTTCCAAAGGGTATCCAGGACCCCTAAAAGTTTGCCTGGGGCAGACAGTGCTCCACAAAGGCTGTGCTGGGGCCCCACAGGAGTGACTAGGGTACCCTGGGGGTTGCTGGGGCCCCGCTTGGGGGAGCAATGGCTCCTTGTGTGCAGCTGGAGCCCTCCAGGGGCTGCTTGGGCACACCAGGGACCACCAGGGCCCCCAAGTGGCAGCCAGGGGGCCCACAAAGGCAGCCTGGACCCCCAAAAGAGAGCTGGGATTTACTGGGGGAACTGGGGGGAAGTCAGAGTACTCCAGGAGCAGCCAGGGCCCCACAGGGGCAATCAGGGCCCCCTGGGGGTAGCCAGGGCCCCCTGAAGGCCGCCAGAGTCCCCTAAAGGCCGCCAGAGTCCCCTAAAGGCCGCCAGTGTCCCCTAAAGGCCGCCAGGGTCCCTGGGGGCAGCCAGGGCCTACGTGCGGGCAGTTGGCACCTCCTGGGGGCAGCCGGGGCTCCCAGGAATCAGATGCAGCCTTTACCCCAGGGGGCAGACGTGGCCCCTAGGGGACTGGTGTAGTCCACAATGGGTGGGCGTGGTACTCCAGGGTAGGAAGAGGCACCTCAGGAGCTGACGGGCCCCAACGGGTGAAGGTGGGTACCCTCGAGGGTAGATGGGGCACCCCTGAGGCAGGCAGGGCTCCCCATGACCAGATGGGACCCCCTGCTGGCATCTGGGACTCCCTGGGGGTGCTAGGCCCCCATGGGGACAATGTGGCTTCCCATGAGGCAGAAGGGACCCTCCAGGGGTGGCCGGGGTTCTTCTCGAGGGAGCTGGGGTCCCTCTGGCGGCAGCTTGGGGCCCCAAGAGGGCATCCAGGGACCCCTGGGGACATTTTGGAGCCGCGGACTGGGAGGCCCTCAGGCATTACTTCTTTGATTTTCCCTGGAATGATTATTGCTTCCATGGCCGGGAGCAATCTGGGTGTGCCTTGCGCATTATGGAGGTTATTCTCTCAGGCATGGAAGCATACATTCCTGTCTCATATTCTTTGACTAACGCAAGAAAGCCTTGGTTTAATCACGTTTGTTCTAATGCTGTCCGCAACAAGGAGAGGGCCTACAAAAGGTACCGGAGCCAACCCACCCCTGAATCATATCATCTTTACATTTCTGCCTGGAATCGTGCTAAGTCTGTTCTTCGCTCTACTAAAAATAATTTCATCCACACTAAATGCTCTCAACTCTCCAGCTCGAATTCTTCCCGCTCCTTCTGGCACCTTGCCAAAAATCTTTCTAACAACTTTACCTCATCATCCTTCCCTCCTCTTTTCTACTCTGATGGTTCTGTAGCTATTTCTTCTACTGATAAAGCAGATCTCTTTGCACAGACTTTCTCCTCCAATTCCACCTTAGACGATTCCGGTGCTGTTCCTCCATCACTTCCCCCCTCTGACTTCCTCATGGCTGACATTAAAATTTCTTCAATTGATGAATTTTCTGCCATCACTGGCCTCAGTACTAACAAGGCATATGGGCCTGATGGGGTCCCTCCTGTTGTTCTCAAGAACTGTGCTTCTGTGTTTACACCCTGCCTAGGCAAACTCTTTCGCCTTTGTCTGTCAACTTGTACCTTTCCTTCTTGCTGGAAGTTTGCTCTCATTCAGCCAGTCTCAAAGAAGGGTGACCACTCCCAACCCCCCAACTATCGTCCAATTGCTTTAACGTCCTGTATTTCAAAAGTTTTCTAGTCAATTCTCAATAGAAAAATTTTAAGGCATCTTTCCTATCACAACCTTCTTTCCGATCGTCAGTATGGGTTCCGTCAGGGACGGTCCACTGGCGATCTTCTCACCTACCTTTCAGACTCCTGGTCATCCTCCTTTCGGGACTTTGGCGAAAGCTTTGCCATTGCACTTGACATCTCAAAGGCTTTCGATCGAGTCTCTCATAAATCTTTAATTTCCAAACTGCCTTCCTACGGTTTCTATCCTTCTATCTGTGCCTTCATCGCTAGCTTCCTTTCTGGTCGTTCTATAGCCGCTGTTGTAGACGGCCATCGTTCTTCTCCTAGATCTATCAACAGTGGTGTTCCTCAGGGATCTGTCCTATCACCAACTCTCTTCCTTTTATTCATCAATGATCTTCTAAGCTGTACATCTAACCCTATCCACTCATATGCTGATGACTCCACCCTTCACCTTTCCATTCGGTTCCCACAACGCTCATCTCAACAGTTACTTCAACAAACAAGGGATGAGGCTATGGCACACCTAATGTCTGACTTGGCTCGTATCTCTGACTGGGGTAAAAATAATATGGTTGTTTTTAATGCATCTAAGACTCAGTTCTTACACCTATCAACCCGACAAAATCTTCCACAGGTATACCCACTAATGTTTAATAATATTCAGCTTAATCCTGCATCATCCTTGAACATGCTGGGGGTTTCATTTACTCGGGACTTATCTTGGAAAGATCATATTACATCTCTTGTAAAATCTGCTTCCAAGAGATTTGGTGTGCTAAGCCGACTCCGCTCTTTCTTTACCCCTGCACAATTGTTGACTCTATACAGGGGTTTTATCCGCCCCTGTGTGGAGTACAACTCTTATGTGTGGGGAGGCTCCCCACATACAGCTCTTCTCAATAGGGTGGAGTCAAAGGCTTTTCGTCTCATTAACTTTCCTCCTCTTACTGACTCTCTTCAACCTCTGTCTCTTCGCCGCACTGTTGCATCTTTATCTCTTTTCTATCGCTACTTTAATGGTCACTGCTGCTCTGAACTGTCTGCTTGCATTCCTCCACCTCTACGACGGGCGCGTAGCACCCGTCTGGCAGCAAACTCTCATCCCTTTTCTGTCCAACTCTCTAATGCAAGAGTTAACCGTTACTCCCAGTCTTTCATTTATGCAACAGGTCAGCTTTGGAACTGTCTCCCTCTCTCTGTATTTCCTGCTGCCTATGATCTCCAGTCTTTCAAACGCAGTGTGTCCAGGCATCTCAAAATGATCGGATCTTGAATTTGGCTCTCTATTGTATTTTGTTTTTCTCTTGGAGGGAACTGTTACTGCGGGCTCATGGCCTTTGGTTCCTTCTTCCTGGCATAAAAAAAAGAAAACTGGGACCCCTCAATGGCAGCTTGGGCCCCTAATAGGCGGGCAAATCCGTTCGAGGTCAGGTGGGGCAACTCTGGAGCCGGTAGAATCCTTCGGGGTTAGGCAGGGTCCCAGGGGGCATGCAGGGCCCCTCGAGGACAGGCGGAGCCCCCTGGCGGCAGGTAGGACCTCCCGGGGCCAGGTGAGGCCCTGTGGAGGCAGGTGGGACCCTATGGCCTCTGGGGACAGCCAGGGGCAATGAGTAGTTTTCGTGACAGCGGGGTTCTCTGGGAGCCAGGTGGTGCCCACCATGGGCAAGTGGGGCCTCATGGGAGCAGGTGGGGCTTCCCAAACATAGGTGGGGCCCCCAGTGGGCAGGCAGAGCCCCACAAGGGCAGTTGGGACCCAAGGGTTCATCCAGAAGCCCCCAAGTTCAGCCGGGACCCCAAAGTTCGGCAGAAACACTTTAGGAGGAAGAGGGTTGTCCCTAGTGTGCAAGCAGGGCACCCTAGAGGCAGGTGGGGCCCCGTGAGGCAGATGGGACTCTCTGGGGGCAGGTAGGGCCCCTTGGGGGAATATGGGGCTCCCTGGGGGCAGGCAGGGCCTGCTGGAAGCTGGTGGGGCCAGCAGGCAGGGCCCCATAAGGGCAGGCAGGGCACCCTGTGGGCAGGCGTGGCCTGCGACTGGCGGTAGGGGCCCCCGCAGGAAGGCATGGGCCCCTCAGGGGCAGGCAGGGCTCCCATGAAAGGCAGGCAAGTTCACCTGGGTGCATGTGGGGCACCCAGGGGGCAGCCAGGGTAACTGGCCCCCCCGGGAGTAACAAGGGCCCCCCCAGGGGCAACTTTGGGCCTCAAGGAGGCTGACAGACCCCCCTTGGGAATGGTGGGCCCCCTGGGGGCAAACAGAGATCCCCAGGGGCAGCCGAGTCCCATGGGGGCATCCTCGGCCCCATGAGAGTAGTTGGGGTCTGCTTGGGGCAGTGGGGGCCCCCCTTGGACGAGTTTGGGTCCCCAGTAGGCAATCAATCCCCCTGGGGGCAGGGAGGATTCCCGGGGGCAGCTGGGCATCCCATGGGCATCCAAGACCCCCTTAAGGCTGCTGGGATTTGCTCGGAGCAGTCGGGTCCCCCCGAGGAGCAGCTGAGACCCAATGGGGACAGCCAGGGTCCCACAGGGGCAGTCAGGGACCCCCTGAGGGCAACCAGGGCCCCCCAAAGGGAGCTGAAGCCTCCCAAGGGAAGCCAGGGTATCCCAGGTGTAGCTGAGGCCCTCCGGGGGTAGCTGGGGCCATCCAGGGGCAGCCAGGGTCCCTCACAGGCAGCTAGAGCAATTGTGAGGGCAGCTGGCATCTCCTGGGGGCAGCCAGGGCTCCATGGATCAGCCAGGGCAAACCGGAGTCAGACGAAGTCTGTCCCCCTGGGGGCTGATGGGACCCAAGGGGGCAGGGGGGCCCCCAGGGGCCAGAGAGGCCCCTCTGGGGAGAGGGGGACAGCTTTGGAGCAGAGAGACCCCACCAGGGGAAGGTGGGCCCCCCTCGAGGTTAGGTGGGGCCTCCCTGGGGCAGACATGGCCCCCACAGGGGCAGGCAGGGCCCCTGCAGGCATCTGTGGCCCCTCTGGGACACTGGGCCCCTGTGAGGGCAGCCAGGTCTCCCCAGGGGCAGCCAGAGTCCCTCTGGGGGACAGCTATGGCTCCACTTTGGCAACCAGGACCCCTGGGGGCAGCTGTGATTCTCCAGAGGCAGCTGGGGCCTTTCATAGGCAGGTGAGGCCCCTTGGGGGCAGGCTGAGCAACCTTAGAGCAGGGAAGACCCTCTGGAGGCAGGCAGGGCCCCATGGGGTCAGGTGGGGGCCTATGGGAGCAGCCATGTGCAATGCAGGGGCCCTCAGAGAGTGGGGTCCCTTGGGAGCAATTTGGAGCCCCTTATGGACAAGCAGGACCCCAGGGGCAGGAAGGGCCCTTTGAAAGCAGGTAGAGACCCACTGAGGCACCCGGGAACAATGGGGATGCCCTCGGGGGCAGTGAGGGCCGCCTAAAAGCCAGTTGGTGGACCCCCTGGGGCAGGCAGGGCCTCCCTGGAGCAGGCAGACCCTCTGGAAGAAAGTGAGCCTCCTGGGGGCAGGCAAGGCTCCTTAGGATTAGGGGGAGTCCCATGTGGGAAGGTGATGATCCCTGGGGGCAGCTGGACCCCCCTGGTGGCAGCCGGGGCCCAATGTGGGTAGGTGGGACCTCCCTGGGGCCTGAGAAGCCTCCTGAGAGCAGGTGGGCTCCCACCGAAGAAAGGCAGGGTTTCCCAGGTGCAGCTGGGGCCCCCTGGGGGGAGGTGGAGCTCACTGGGGGCAGGTGGGGCTCACTGGGGGCAGGCAGGGCTCACTGGGGGCAGGCAGGGCTCACTGGGAGCAGGCAGGGCTCACTGGGAGCAGGCAGGGCCTCTTCGGGACAAGCAGGGCACCCTGGGGGAATGCAAGGCCTCCCAGGGGCAGGTGGGGCCCCACAGAATCAGGCAATTCTGACTTACAGCAGCCGGGGAGCACTGGAAACATGCAAGGCCTTTCGGGGGCAACTGGGACCCCCGGGGGCAGGTGGAGGCTATCGGAGGCAGGCAGAGCCCTTTGGGGGCACTTGGGGCCTTGGCGGGAGCCAGCTGGGGCCCCTTATGGGCAAGCAGTGCCCCTAGGGACAGGTAGATCAACCAGGGGCAGGCAGGCCCTGCAGGGGGCTGACGGCCCAAGGGAGTGGGCAGAGCCCTAAGGGGGCAGCTGATGCCCCCTGGGGGCATTTCAACCTCTCTGGTGACATCAAAGGAACCCAGGGGAAGCTGGGGCCTTCAGGGAACAGCTGCAGCACCACGGGGGTAGCCTGGGACCCAGGGGGCACCTGTAGCCCCCGGGGATTGTTGAAGTCCCCCAGGGAATGCGGGGCAAATATGAGGCTGGTGGAGCCCCCCTGAGGACAGGTGTTGCCCCATGGGGATATGTGGGGCCCCCAGGGGCAATCAGAGCCATGTAGGGGCAGGTGGGGCCCACTGAGGATAGGCAGGGGACTCCCAGGGCCAGGTGGGACCCTCTGGGGGCAGAAGGGGCCCTCCCAGGGAAAGCAAGGCCCTCTAGGGGTATGCTGATCTCACAGGGGGCAGATGAGGTCCCCTGGGGGCAGGTGAGCCCCTGAGGGGCAGGAGGGGCCCTAAGGGAGCAGGGAGGGTGCCCCAAGGGCAGGCAGGGTCCCACAAGTTCAACTGTGGGGAACCAGGGCCCCACGGGGCAGAGGGAGTAATCTGGGGCAGAAGGGGTCCCCTTGGGGCTAGTTGGGGCCCTCAGGGGCCCAGGCAGGCGGGGCCACCCGAGGGCAGGCGAGGCCCTCATGGGACAGGTTGGGCCCCACGGAGACAGCCAGGGCTCCCTGGGGGAGCTGGGGCCTCCGGGGCAGCCAGAGCCCAACGGGTCAGCCGGAGCCCAATGGGGGCAGCCAGAACCCCCCCTGGATTAACCAGTGCCCTCCTCGATCAGCTGCAGCCCCCTTGGGAGAGTTGGGGCCCCTGGGGGCAGTGAGGACCCCCTGGGGCTGCCAAGGGCTCTCCAGGGGCAGGTGGGATTCCCCAGGGGTAGGCAGGACCCCCGCTGGTTGGGTAGGGCCCCCTGGAGGCAGGTGGAGCCCTCTGGGGGTGGTGGGCCTCACTGGGGAAAGGCAGAATCCCCTGGGGGCAAGGAGGCCCAACAGAGGCAGGTACAGTCCCCTGCGGGCAGCCGGGTCCCCCCAGGGACAGCTAGGCCCTAGAGGTAGCCAGGGCACCCCCTGGATTCAGCTGGGGCCTCTCAGGGGAAGCCAGGGCCCTCTGGGAGCTGACAAGGCCCCTGGGGGGCAGGTAGGGCCCCACAGGGTCAAGTGGGAGTCCTCGGGGCAGGCAGAGCCTCCTGGGGGCAGGCAAGGCAAGGCCTCCTGAGAAAAAGCAGGGCCCCCTGGAAGGAGAACAGGCAGGGCCCTTAGAGGGCAGGCAGGGCTCTGTGGGGGGAAGGTGGTTTCATCTGTGGTTCCCTACAAGTTCAGCCAGGACCACCAAGTTTGGTAGGGACCCCTCGGGGGGAAGAGCGGCCCATTGCATGCAGGCATGGCACCCTAAAGGCAGGAGGGGCCCCCTGAAAGTAGGTGGGGTCCCTGGTTCAGATGGGACCCCCTCTAAGCAAGTATGGCCTCTTGAGGGTAGGCCGGGTCCCCTGGAGTCTGGTGGGGCCCCCTCGAAGCAGGTGGGGCCCCATAAGAGCAAGCAGGGCCCCCTGTGGGTAGGCAGGGCCCCCAAGGGGCAGGAAGGGCCCCGTGCTGGCAGGCAGGACCCCCAAGGGGCAGGCAGGGCCACCCACGGGCAGACATGGCTTCCTGTGGGCAGCTGGTGCACCTCGAGGGCAGCTGGGTTCTCCAGGTGGAAGCTGAGGCCTCCTGGTGGCAGCCAGGGACCAATATGGTCAGGCTGCCCCCCTCTTAGACAGGCAGTGCCCCCCAGGGGCAGGTGGGGGCCTGGGGGTCAGGTGGGGCCTCCCAAGGGCAGGTGGGGCCCCCATAGAAAAGTGGGGCCCCCTGAAGGCAGGCAGGGTCCCCCTTGGGCAGGCAGGGCATTTCAGGGGCTGTCGAGGCAGCTAGGACCCCCTGGGGGCAGCCTGGGCCCCCAGGCCTCCTGGGGGAACCCAGGGACCATTGGGGGAGCTTGGGTGCACTGAGGGTGGGCAGGGCCTTTTAGGGACAGGCAAGGCCCCTCAGAGGCAGGTGAGGCCTCCCGGCCACAGGCAGGCCCTCCTGGGGTAAGGCAAGCTGTTATGGGGGCAAGCAGGTAACCCCGGGTGTAGGCAGGGCTCTCTGAGGGAAGATGGGCCCCCCAGGGGCAGGAAGGACCCTTCAGGGGCAGGAAGGCAGGTGGCAACTCCTAGGGCAGCCGGAGGGGCCCCCCAAGGGCAGGTGGCGCCTCATAGGGCAGCCAGGGGTAAACTGGCCCGCTGGGGGCAGAGGGGGCCACCTGGGGCAGCAGGAGCCCCCCTGAGGTCAGTTGGGGCCCTCAGGGGGCAGGTAGGGCCCCTGAGGGAATTCAGAGCCCCCCAAGGAAAGGCAGGGCCCCCATGGTACAGGCAGGGCCCCCATGGTACAGGCAGGGCGCCATTGAGGAAGGCAGTGACCCCCGGAGGAGCTGTTCCCCTCAGAGGCAGCCAATGCCCCCAGGGGACAGCTACGGCCCCTTGGGGCAGTTGGGACCCCCAGGGACCTGCTGGGCCCTCGCCTTGATGCGGCTGGAAGATCCCGCAGGCAACCAGGGCATCCCACGTGCAGCCAGGGTCCCCCAGGGGCAGGGAGGGCCCTCAGGGCAACCGGGGCCTGATGGGGGACTCAGGGCACCTCAGGATCAGCCAGGGCCCCCTGGGATTAGCCAGAGCCCCCCAGGATTATCCTGAGCCCCCTGGGGGCAGCCAGGACACCCCGGCAGTGAACGGGGTTCCCATACGGCAGGCAGGGCCCCCAAGGGCCAGGCGGGACCCCAAAGGGAAGGTGGGCCCCTCCGGGGGCAGGTGAGGCCCCCCATGGGCAGACGGGCCACCCTGAATCCTCTACTTAAGTGGAGGCGATAATGTAATGAATAGAGAGAAGAGTGTTGAGAAGGGAAGGGACTGAAAGGAAGAACATTAAGGTTGATTGAGTGAGTATGCCAGGATCCAGAGAAGAATGGACCAATTACCATTTAGAGCTTATTTGACCAGCCAGTGGGAACGTCAGTTAATGTGAGGCCTCAAGTTGTTTTAGCAGATTAAAGAAAGATAAAGAAATGAACAGAAAACGCAAGATGGGAAGTCTTGCTCCAAGAAACTGGATTCATTGGTAGATTGAGTGAATATAATTAAAATCTGGTAGCACAACTGCCAAGGTCATATGCCTGTGGACAACAAGGTATAGAACACCGCAAATGAAATGTGCATACTCAAAATAAAGGTAGTACCCATTATTAGAAAGAATATATGATAAAAGAATAGTTCATAAAATACCAATTACTTACAATTGTGGAATGAATGAATGAATGAATGAATGAAGGAAAATGTGACATGGCAGCGCAACAGCAAAGGTCATATGCTGCAGAACAAAAACATTAAAAGAAAATCAAAATATTATTAAAAATCGATAAAAAGCAAAGAGAAAACAATGCATAAAACAAACCAACAATATAAAAGAAACATCCAAAACTAAAAAACATGGTGGAAAGATAGAGATTAAAACTAGAGCGTTATCATTAAAACACAAATTAAAATATGGTAAAGCCCTACAGCTTGTGGAGAAGGCCAGAACTCAACACAAAGTAGAAAGTGCAAGTGCCTCCCCCCGTAGCACAAGCCTCATCCCCATGCACCGAGGGAGGAAGGTACGATCGATCGCTGGCTCGGCACCCGGAAAGGTACCGCCGACGAAGGTCTCCAAGACTGGAGCATTCGACAATGAGATGCCGCACAGTCAGAGGAACCAGACATTCATCACAATAGGGAGGGGGCACCCTCTCCATTCAAAAACCATGTGTCAGCTTAGTGTGGCCAATCCAGAGATGGGCCAAAGCCATTTCCAACTGTCGGGACAGTCCCACATACCCCCCATCGCCCAGGTTCTGACAAATGCTGCGGAGTTTATTCACCCCTGCTGCATCCCACCTCCTCTGCCAGCAGAAACAGACAGCCTCCACAATGGTTGCACATAAATCCTCAGATGGAACGCAGTAATGAGGAAAGGAAAGGTGAGAGGCAGCAGCTCTAGCCAAAGAGTTGGCGTGCTCATTGCCCACGACTCCCACATGTGCAGGGACCCAACACAGTTGTACAGAGTATCCTAGCCTACATAATGAGAGGAGCCACTCCAAGACAAACGGGACTAGGGGATGTGATGGGAAGCCACGAGACAAAGCTTGTAGGGCACTGGCTGAGTCACTAAAAATGGTAAAAGAAGCTAGAGGAAAACTAAAAATTAATTCAACTGTGACTAGAATGGCAGTAAGTTCAGCAGTAAAAACAGATGCAGGAGAGGAAGACTCCCACCATGGCTAAAATCACGAAAAATGACACCAAAGACTGTCCCCACCATGGATTTAGAGCAATCAGTATATATAGGGATCGAGTCACTGTGAGCAGAGGCATGTTCTAAAAAATAAGATAAAGCTACCTGTGAGGAAAGAGAGACCTTTCTTGCAAGGAAGTAATCACATGGTTGTACCACTGGGAGAAGCCAGGGAGCCACTCGGGGAACATGCACAGGGCAAACAGGGGAGGATTGGACACCCAACTCCCCCATGGCAGCCCTCGCTCTGTATCCAAACGGGTGTGGACAGCGAGGGTGGGTGTCATAAAAGGGGAGAAAAGCAACCTCAGAGACAGCCTTACAACTCAGTGAGGCCAGAAGACGGTGAAGGCGGTGCCAACACTGCACCAACAAGGACTGCCGGTGGAGATCCAGAGTTGGTTTGTTCACATCAACAAACAGATTTTCAATTGGGGAAGACCAGGAAGCCCCAGTTGACACAAGAATCCCAGCATGATGGGACCGAATTTAGTGGCCACAGCCGTGCCTCAGTAGCAGGAGAGTATATTACACATCCATAGTCCAATTTGCTCCTTACTAAGGCATGAAAAGTCGGAGCAGAACAGTTCTGCCAGTGCCCCAAGACAAGTGAGATAGGGTCAGTAGGAGAGACAGGGCACGGAGGCATGATAGTCATAATGAATGGATATGAGGTACTCACATCAGTCTCCTGTCAAAAACAAGAAACCTTGTCTCGTCCACACATCACACCGAGTGCCCATATAAATGGAGCTCTGCATCAGGGTGAACTCCTCTCAAGCGGCAGAAATGCAAGGCCACCGTCTTTGTTGGGGAGAGACGGAAGCCATGCACTGTGGCCCACTGAGAGACTCTGTCTAGAGCGAACTGCATGCGATGTTCAGCAACGGACATTCTTGAAGCAGCATACCATATATCCAAAACACTGACAAACAGTGAGGCTGACACACCTTCTGGAAAAGAGGACACAGTACCATCCAATGCTATAGCAAAGAGGGTCACACTGAGGACACTTCCTTGAGGCACTCTTTCCTCCTGAGTCTGTGAAGGAGACAGGGTGACACAAACCTTAACCCTGAATGAATGTCACTCAGAAAATTTTATATAAAAAGGGGTAGCCTGTCATGCAAACCACAAGAATGGAGTTGTTGGATGATACCAAACCGCCATGTAGTATCATATACCTTTTCCAGGTCAAAGAAAATGCACGCAAGATGTTGCTGTCTTGCAAAAGCATCACATGCTGCAGCCTCGAGACGGACAAGTGCATCTGTTGTTGAGCGACATTTTCGAAAACCAGACTGACACAGAGACACATTCATTCCTTTCTAGGAAATGTTGGTGGATGTTGACCATTTTCTCAAATAATTTGCACAAGTAGGATGTTAATGCAATTAGCTGATACTCCTGGGGACTGTAACCTGTCTTCCCCAGCTTCTGGAATGACATGACAATAGCCTCACGACAGGAAGTGGGAAGAGAAGATTCCCTCCAGATTCTGTTAAAAAGGCTGAGGAGAAAAGACCTTGCATCATCATCCAGGTGTCGAAGCATCACTTAGAGAATATCATATGGGCCTGGTGAGGTGTCATGACAGAGGGAAAGGGCAGATTAGAGTTGGCAAAAAGAGAAAGGGAGGTTGTAGCACTCCACATTCCCTGAATGGAAGTCCAGCACCCTTGCCTCCTCTATCTCCCGTTGTCTGGAAAAAATCTGTGAGCTAGTGTCTCTATGACTGACCACCGCAAAGGCAGATGCAGAAATATTGGCTACAGCTGCAGGGTCACCAACAAGCTCACCATTAGACATCAACACAGGGGACCTGCCTTGAGAGAATTTTTCCGAGATCTTTCACACCCTCCTCCAAATCTGAGGCAATGGCATCTTTGAGTTTACAGATGACACATAAGCCATCTAAGAGTCCCACCTAGCTTGTTTCAGTACCCGATGAGCCTTAGCCCACCACCTTCTGAACTCAAAAAGATAATGCTCTGTCCTGAATCTACGATAATGGTAGAAAGCTAACTTCTTATCACATACAGCAACACTGCAATCCTCATTCCACCATGGGACAGGTCGATAGCAATACATGCCAAAGGTTTTAGGAACAGCATGAAGGGCAACAGAATGCAGACCAGAGATAAAGAACGAAACGGCCTCGTTAATATGCGGAAAGTCATCAGCTGAGACATCAAGAGAAATCAGAGAAGAGAAAAGGGACCAGTCTGCCTTATCCAAAATCCATCTCAGTAGACAGGAACAGTGACTAGATACTGCTGCAGTAAGGAGGATGGCAAAATGATCACTTCCATGGAGATCCTCCATAACCTCCCAGGAAAAGTCCAGGAGACAATCAGGAGAGTAGACAGAGAGGTCGATTGAAGTAAATGAACCTGTTTGGGGGTGAAAGTGTGTAAACTCCCCAGTACTGAATAGGGCAAGATCCACGTCCTCCAATAAGGATGCCAACAAACTCCCACGTTGGTTAACAAGACAGTCACCCCACAAAAGGTGGCAACCATTAAAAGTCCGCCAAGAGAAGAAAGGGCATAGGTAAGTGACCAAAAAGGTTCTCAAGTTCCTCCCTACCGATTGCTGTGTTGGGCAGTAAATAAATGGAACAAACTGTCTACCAGCGGTGGGCATACAGCTGCACAGTAACACACTGGAGGTCAGACTAGTGGTGGACTGGTTGATGAGGAATGTCAGCCCTTGCCAAAACAGCACCACCTCCAACAGGACCCTGGGTTGGCGCCGAGTAAAAAGCATTGTACCCTGTTGCTGCATGAGGAGTGGCAAACCTTACAAGAGTTTCCTGGAGACACGCACAAAGGGGAGTAAGTCAGGAGGATCAGCAGCTCCTCCCAATTACCACACAGCCCTCGACAATTCCATTGTAGAATAGTGGCTGAGAATGCCATAATATCCACAGCGAAGGAAGGATCAGGTGGCAAGACAACCTGGCACCCGACAGGCAACCAGATTTAGATTGCTGCTTAGAACTGCCATTAGAAGAGGACTGCCTGGCACCATTATGGTGTACGGTGTGCCGCCCAGCTGAAGATAACCTGGAGGAAGAAGAAAAGGGCCAGACAATGGTCTTCTTCTATGGTGGAGCAAGAGATGGCTTGGCAGGGGGACCACAAGCTGCCTTAGCCGGAATAGAGCAGGCAGTGCCACCACGAGAAGAGGCATGATCAGTAGCACATCCCGCAGTACTGGAGCCCTGACAGGGCAAGGCCTCATGTGGCTGAGTAGGCACATCAACTACCTGGGTACCACCACCATCTGGTGGTGGCTGGGTCATCAACAAAATGCCATCCTCAGCCTGCACCCGCCCCGACCCCGGAGCATCCCGAGTAGGAGTAGTGGACTCCACTGCAGAGATCTTTGGTAGCAGTGCTTCAATCTCTGAGCACTCTGCGGAGCCATGGCAATGCATACCATGCACAGGAGGGACATCGGGAGTTTTGGATGTGTGAAAGCAAGACGTAGCATCGACATGGGTGTTTGTCACAGGAGGAACTGGAGGAACCGGGATGCAGGAAGCACCACCCCAGGGGGAACCCCCAGAGATAGAAAGCACCTCCCCAGGGGAAGCACAGCCACTTCCAGGCTGCACTCCCTCAGTGGAACCCCCGGCCAAGAAGGCCAGGAAGTAGAACCCCAAGAATTTGATGGGGCATTGTGTGATGGCAGGGGCACCTTTCAGGTAGCTTTGAAACAAAGTAGATGCAAAGGTAACCCCAGGGCGAATGAACCTCCCCCTTACCCTGGCCATTGCCTCAGAAAAGGAAATTTTTTCCTTCATTCGTACAGAAATAATCTCATACTCAAACTTGTATACATCGCGATCCCTTGAGGAGGCCACATGTGCTCCTTCACAGTTCAAACATTTAGAGGGTTGAGAACAGTACACCAGACCATGGAAAACACCACCACAATTTCCACAGACCTCAGGAAAGCCAGACATTTCCCGACGGCTAGAACGGGGAACATGACCTAACCTTTGACAATAATAGGACCTTCTAGGTCAGGGAATATAAGTTCTAACCTTAAGCTTCCAACAGTAGTGACAACCTCTGGCAAAGTAAGGCGATCAAATGTCAAGATAAGAGTGGGCATGGGTGTTAAAATCCCATCAACTTTTTCATGATTCTCTGTACTGCTAAAACTCCCTTAGGAGCCAGCCCCTCCAGGAGGGAAGAATCAGAATAAGAGACCAATTCATGAGAATACACAACCCCATGGGACGGATTTTGAACCAAGTGACAAGAGGCAAATACTGGATAACCGACAACCATAGCAAGAGACTGGATGCATGAATTCTCCTCTTCATTCCTGGCCTCTAGCAACAGAGAACCATAGCCCTGCAAGGAGACCTTGGGGGTAAATCCACATGCTGTACCTAGACCACTGTGAATCTGGAAACAGTTCAGGTTCCAGATGGAAGTACCATCAGCCGTTTTGAGTACTGTACTATGTATTTTGTACAAGAGGGTTTCACAAAGACACCAGGTAACAGCTCAACAGAAGGGTCATCTGGATTCGCAGTTTTGGCAGATGACCCAGAGGGTACAGGGTTGTTGGCCAGAGAGTGACCAGGTGATGCTGACTTGTGCGGCTGGTCACCGACCACACGAGTGGTTGAAGAAGTGTTTAATGTATCCATATGTACATTAGTGAGAGATAAAATGGTACCAGGAGCCAAGGGAAACTGCCTACCAGGAAGTGTGGGGACTGAGCGCAGTCTGATGAGACCAGGTTACCTCATCGCCAGAGGATGACCCAAAAAGGGCACCTCGTGATGCGAAAGTTCGCTCCCACCAGTGCGAAGACCCCCTTCCCCAACACCCCCCAGCCCAGACATCCAACCAACCAACTCAGGACAACCCCAGGGCTGGAGGAACCAAGGACAGCACCTCTGAGGGCGGTACTGATGACCCTTACGGGTAACCTACGTTTCGGGCAGCCCTTGGTCAGACCCCTCACCCACAACCCTACCCGCATGGGAGACCCTGCCAGATGTCGTTACATCCGCGGGCAGGCTTGTGGGATCACAGGGACACTGAAGCCCCACCACCACGACAAGGTGGCTGCCCACAGGGGGGTGGAGTTCAAGAAACCCTTGGGAACATAGGACGCCAAACAGAAGCACCAGAAAGAATAGAGGCATAAGTAACTCCTGGTTGGAAAAAAACTAGTCTGGGCTCTCTTTCTCACTTCAGGAAAAATTTTTCTCATGAGTACGAACAAATATGATTTCTCTTTCAAAGCTATAGTGAGGACATTGTCAAGAAGACGCAGCATGGACACTCCCACAATGGCAGCATTTAGTAGGCCCCTGACAGACACCACCTTGGGAAGAACTGCCACAAGAAACACAGATACCAGGAAGACCTGACTGTGCCCAGTAACAAGAGTGGCTAACATGCCCATACCCCTGACAGTGGAAACATCTCTTCAGGTTCGGAACATAGGGCATCACAGGAAGAGAGCCAAGCAAGTTTCACAGAAGTAGGCAATGTACATCTGTCAAAGGTCAGAAACAGCATCGGAGTTGGGGTCAGAACACCATCGATTTTCTTCTGTATCTGGTCAATACTTACAATGCCAGAAGAGCGAAGATCCTCCAATAACCGGGAGGTTCTGGTAGTAAATGACCCCCCTACACTGGTTAAAGGAGACATGAGGTACACAAGACATACTATGACCAGATACGGAGGTCAGAGTCTGGAGATGGGAGCTCTCTGTTGGGGAGGACACTTCAATAAGTAAGCTACCATCCCCTTGGTCCATGGCCACAAGGAGAAACAATGGCATGGTGCAATATGAAAATGTCTACATCCAGCACTGAGCCAACTGGAGAGGGTTTTAGCACTAGATACTTAGCAAAGGTCTTTTGCACTATATCTTCTAGGCCGAACCACGGAGCCGGACCCGATGTGACCTCCCATTCCCATCCAATACATTACCAATATGCTGGGAATCAAACCCGGGACTCTCAGGTGAGAGCCAGGCATATTGGTATTGTATTGGATGATTTTCGTGTGTACAGTACAAGTTTCTCTCCTCTTCCCATTCCCAGTTGAACGTTGGGTCAGAGGAGTATAGTCCCTTGGGGCCTGGAAAGGTTCTAGAGTGGCAATGAGGGAGGAAGACTCTGAAGAATTACCGGGACAGATGCGGTGTCGTCGACAGTATTTTTATGTAAAAAAGCCATTAATATACTACATATACTTCATTCCCCCACCCCTCCACCCACCATGGAGTCCAACAAGGGGAGGTCTTATGCTAGGGATGACGTCACCGGCAACCCCAGAGGTAGCAGGAGAGTATACGTTGGTAACTACCTGGGAACCTGTGCAAGGGTGACTCCAGGACAATTGGAGCCACCAGGCCCTCCAGTGCCCACTTGACCCTAGCTTTCGCATGACCAGCTGACTGACCTGATTGGGCCCAACCAGGCTGCCCGTCAGACCAGAATAAGAGGCCAAAGAGGTGTGTTGCTAGCTGCAGGGCTCATTGTGCAGCATCACTCAACCCCCAGGACTCCCGTCTCCCAGCATTATGGGATGCCACGCACGGCAAACACTTGGGCAGGCAACAGTCCCGCCCTTGATGGCAAATGGGCAGGGACTAACATCACCTGCAGGCCTCCTCCACCAGTGATGTAGGGGGTGCTTGGTCCACGAGGCTGACAAATACCGAACCCTACAAAGGTAGGCATGCCTCCCAAGCAGGCCACGCTTCAAGCCCCGCCACCAGGTCAAGGTGACCCCCCCCTCCCTCAGCGGGGCGAGAAATACGAAAAAAAAAAAAAAAATCGTTACTGTGACCTAGTCACCTTAACGGCTGAACTGGCATCGGGTAGTGAACATTGCTTGATTGTCATATTGCAGAACTTTTGCCTTTCAGAATGCCTTTATTCCCCGAACCGCCTCCATTTGGAATTCGCTTCCCCAGAGTATTTTTTTCCAAACCTCGTCACACAGTAATTTAAGTGCATTCGTTTCTGCTTTTTATGAATCGAGGACACCTGGAGTCTGGAGTATGTATTTTTTTTCTCTTTTATTTGTTATTCCTTCGTCTCTTGATCTCATGAAATAAGAGTGTGAAATAATCTGAATAGGAGAAAACATTCATGGTTGGACACGCTTCACGGGTAGAAAAGACGGCGGGTCTCACGGGGACTAATTGTCAGTCGGTATCCCTCTAAGTATAATCTGGTGAGGCCCTGGTTTCACCTTAAAATCATATTGCTGGCACAGTGACCGAAACGCGGCCTTACACCTCTGTGGTCCTGATGACATTAGGATAATTTCCGTATATATTCAGATCAATTCATGTATTCACCATACGTCTTCAGGTTATAAGAAAAAATGGTTCAGAGGAGGACGATGAAAGCCTGGTACCCTTGAAGTAAGTACTGCATATAAACAATCTCCCCACCAAACACTTAACCAGCATTCACTCTCTTACGAGGGTGGGGGCAGACTGTACTTTGGCCTGTCTTTGTCCTCTGCATACAATCTGCAAAAAATTATAATGAAAAAGAAAAAGATACAAAAAGAGTTCAGGTTTAATTTTCGTCACTCCTTGTAAACTTGGAAATGATTAAGATGACTGAGGCACAACTGGGGGTTAACTGTCACATTAATGTCAGTTTGTGGCCATTGACTCCTTAAAGTGATTTTTGAATTAATCATTGGCTTGACAGTCCAATGGGCTGATGGATCCTGAAGTATGAGAGAGAGAGAGAGAGAGAGAGAGAGAGAGAGAGAGAGAGAGAGAGAGAGGCATACCATTACAGTTTCAATGATTTGGAATTTTTTGTTTCTGTTCTAATAATTATATGCTTGTGTGTTATCTTCGTCTTTAACGACAGTCGAGTTGCACTATATAAATAAAAATAATAATAATGATAATAATAATAATAATAATAATAATAATAATAATAATAAAATAATAATAAAATAATAATAATAATATTAATAATAATATTAATAACAATAACAATAAATAATAATAATAACAAATAATAATAATGATGGAATCGAAACTCCCATAGAATTAACACGTTTAGCACGCACCGCCTTATTTTACAGGGAGGCAAGGTAGCGTCAATGGCTGTGGTGACTTTATATTAGCTGTATTAAATATATCTGGTGTTAGTTGGAATCAGATTAGCTGTTCTTAATTTGCCTAATGTAAAGCGAGATCGTTTTGAACCTTTTACTTACGATAGGTTACTTTAACGTAATTATAACTAACGCTGGATGGAATAAAGTACAATATTTATAAAGTTCGTAGTTGTCGGCCATCACATTAATGCAGGTTTCAGTGTAGATTTTGTTTTTCCATCTCCCGTCCACTGACTAGTAAACCGGTTACTTTTCTTTCCCTTCAAAGGGTTCTCCCTTTCATCTCTCTTTATTTCTTCTCCCCTTCCCGTCATAATTTTTTACTACCGTCTCTCTCTCTCTCTCTCTCTCTCTCTCTCTCTCTCTCTCTTTCTTTCTCTCTCTCTCTCTCTCTCTCTCTCTCTCTCTCTCTCTCTCTCTTTGCTTCCAGAAACGTGAGTTTTATTCCTTTTGTTTCTTTTTCCTCTCCCCTCCTTGCCCGTTTGATATCGTCCCATAACACGGTTACCTTTCATCCTTCAGTTACTCATGCCTTTCTCTCATGTTTATTTTTATCATTTTCTGTGGTCAAACCTTATTTATTTATTCACATATAAATTCATGGCGCAGTGAATCAGAGTTGCATTTTGTTGATATAATGAAGTCTAAAATACTCAAGTCACAGTACATTTCAGCGCCTAGAGTAATTATTATCACCATTTCTTAATTAACCTGAAAATTATTTACAGCAGACACGGCTTTATTCTGTTTTGAATATCTGATCATTTTGGTTACATGGTACTGTAATACTTGATCATAACAGTGCAATGATTCAATCCTTGTGAGGAATTTAATAATAATTATTATAATAATAAATAAATTTGAAAAGTTCAGATTTACGGTGTGGTAAGAAAATAGGAAGTGTTTATTAGCCTGTCTCAGCAACAAATTCAGTAAATGTAAGACAAAGTTTTCAGCTTGGCTTTAAAGAAAATTCCAATTACTTGATCGTTTACTTAACTGTTCGTTTACTGTTCCTTTACACTGTATGTTATCACTTGAATATAACTTTTTTTTTTTTTTTTTCTGTGGGGGACGTTATTGCTTATACCAAGGCTGAGGGAGAAGGAGGGAGATCTCCCACTTTTGAATCCTTCCCCTGAAATAGTATGGCTCATAGCGAAACTGACATTTAAGGGTGGCATAAGAAAAAGTGAGTATAACACTGTCAAGCTGCGACAGTTAGTCTTACTGTGAGACTGACTATGGTGGAGATTAGCATGTGTCTTTTAATACATTATTGCAGAACATAGCAAAAAGACTTGGTTTACACGAAGGGTCAAAAGACTGTGTTTTACATAAGATGAATAGCGTGATGAGAGACGTCGATATCCGAATGAAGAAACGAAAGCAAGGTATAGTGGAAAACAGGGCGAGACAAAGATAATAATGATTGGATTTGTGGCGCTGTGGTTGAAAGTAAATAGGGTATTAAAAAAAGAATTGGGACGACTGTATACTGCAAAGATAAAAGAGTGCGGTAAGATGTGAGTGGGTACAGTGGGGAAGAGGAAATACAGATAGGAAAAGCACACAGTGAAAGACGAACTGACGTGGACAGGCGGACGTCACTCCACACTAGTGTAGATTTTTTTTCCACTCTGCTCGTTCACGTTATTGTTTAGGAATAAGGGGGATTTTATCATGGTTGGGAGGCATTAACATGTATTGTTATTCAGACCTTTCACAGTTAAACTGAGGAATATGTAGTATTTGTCTATAATACTGTCATTTTAAACAAGAAAGAATACGTCGCGAAACAAAGTCTACCTGCACCCAACCGGGAATATCATTACTTCTTACTGAAAAAAATAATTATTTACAAGATCCATGCCAAACATAAGTATTCCACACTTATTTTGTAATTGTAAAGAATGTTGTGAATCGTGTACAGTTGATTTACTAGAAAACTTGGATGTGGATAGACTTTCTTGTTTCTTGACTGGTTATTAATCAGCATTTCCTGGATTATTAACAATCTTACTCGTTTAACGTCCTAAACTTGTCATAATAGGTCTGACATCATTATTTATACCTTTTATTTCAGTATTCACAGTATACCAAATTTTATGGTAGTTGTACCAACAACACATCCTCTGTCATCCTGCTAGAAAGTGTGGAATAATGACGTCACAACTAGTGTGGAATTCACGGCAACTCTGCCTTAAAGATGTGTTTATGGGGAGTGTCAGATACCTTATGTCATAACTGAAACAGAGTTGTTGGACTCTTGGAACATGAAGGATATCAGGGCTTGACCAAAAGTGATGCTGGATCATCCTCTCCCCCTGTTTGATGCGTTGGCCCCCGTGTCCGGCACGTTTTCGCTAGACATGCAGCCTTAACCACTCATTTCAACCAACAATAACAATAATAACCATAAATCGCATAAACCTCAACTTTCATTAGCTTACCTCCGACGACACATCTTCCCCTAGCAAAAATTACAAGTAGGAAGAAGAGAAATTGGTCAAGAACGGGTGAATTCAAAGACAGTTGAGTAACTCACCAGTTCTGCTCTCCCACAAAAGTGCCACTTTATTTTTTTCCAGGGAACTAAACCCCATTCAGAGGATCACTACCTCAATAGAGCACTACACCCAAATGGCCAAGAGCCAACAGTTAGCAAAGGGACATAAATAAGGTGGATGTCACAAAGTTTCTCAGATCACAAACCCGTAGAATTTATTTGACTTGGTGGCCCTTGTACCAGCAACTGACATAAATTTAAACAACCTAAAAGTCAGATAAGAAAGGGAGGTGGAGTGTGCAAACCCGCCCTTTATCTTAATCCCACAGTGGCTATTTGCAGTGATGACCCTTCTGCAGTCGATAAACACTGATACAGTTATCTAACCAAACAAAAATAACAGGCTGCTGAGACCCACAACTGATAAGTACCGGGCTTGATTCCCAAGTCGACTATAGGATCTTTATGCCAGATCTGTGTCACCCCAACCTTTTTGTACCAAGAGCTATAATAGGGACCTGGATTTTATATTCGACGGTTCCATTGTGCTGCGAGAACAGCTGGAGTTCGACTCTCGAGTCGATCAGACTCTTGGACGAAATTTGTTTCCCTCTTGTCCTTGCAAACCCAGCAGGAAAACTGGGTCGCATTCTATAGGAAGACTGAGACCTAAGCAAAAAAGCAATCAAGTTCCTGTATCTGCTTTGTGATTGCCGTCCAGTCTAGGTTTTATTAAGTCAGCAAAACTACAGACCATCCCTCACCTATTTATTGTAGCTGTGCATCGGACTCTGGTAGCTGACTAGATGAAACATCTCACCGAACTGCAGCAACTTATATGTAATAATAATAATAATGATAATAATAATAATAATAATGATAATAATAATAATAATAATAATAATAATAATAATAATAATAATATAATAATAATAATAAATAATGATAATAATAATAACCGATTAATAATTATAAAACAATAAAATAATAATAATGGTAAAATAATAATAATAGTAACAATAAAATAATAATAATAATAATAATAATAATAATAATAATAAAAATAATAATAATAATAATAATAATAATAATAATATAATAAAAATAATAATAACAACAACAACAACAACAACAACAATAATAATAATAATAATAAAATAATAATCTCTCATCAGAAGTTTCTCTACAAACTGCTTATTTAAACAGCATATTGAGTTGAATGAATGAATTAAAATAAGACATGGCGCCGCCACAGCAGAGGTCATATACCGCCGAACACAAGCATTGAAAGAAAAGTCAAAACAAATAAGAAACATAAACAAGCAAAAAGGGAAGCAATACGTAAAACAAACCAAAAGTAAAAAGAACCAACCAAAACTATTATATATCATCATCATCATCATCATCAGGACCTCCTTTCCCACCCTAGGACATGGTGAGGAGATAAAGGGTAAACACAAACTAAAATATGATAAAAACCTACAGCTCATGGAGAAGGTCAGCACTCAGCACAAAGGAGAAAGTGCCTTCCCCCACAGCACAGGCCTCCTCCCCAAGCACAGAGAAGAGAAGGAACGATCCATCGCTGGCTCAGCACCCGGAATGGTCCTCAAGACTGGGCCATTCCACAAGGGAATGTTGCACAATCGAAGGAACCAAGCGGTCATCACAATAGGGAGGGGGCGCCCTCTCCATTGAAAAACCGCGAGTCAGCCTAGTGTGGCCAATCCGGAGGCAGGCCAAAGCAATCTCACATACCCCCTGTCGCCCAGGTTCCGATAAATGCTGTGGAGCTAACCTCCTCTGTCAGCAGAGGTGGACAGTCTCTACAATAGCTTCACATAGGTCCTCAGATGGGACACCGTAATGAAATGAAGGGCAAGAGGCAGCAGGTCTCTCCAAAAAGTCATCAGGCTCACTGCCCACGACCTCCACATGAGAAGATACCCAACACTCCAAGATAGCCAGGATTAGAGGATGTGATGAGAAGCTACGAGAAAAATCTTGCGAGGCACTGGCAGATTCGCAAAAAATGGTAAAAGAACTTGAAGTAAAACAAAAAATCATTCAACTGCAAATAGCAGTAAGTTCAGAGGTAAAAACAGATGCAGGAGGAGGGAGACTCCCACCACAGCTAAAATCATTGAAAATTATACCAAAGCCTGTTCCTGCATGGGATTTGGATCCACCAGTGTATACTGGGATCGAGTCGTTGTGAGCAGAGGCATGTTCCAAAAAATAAGACAAAGCTGCCTATGAGGGAAGAGAGGCCTTCCTCTTATGGATGTAAACACATGGTTGTACCTCTGGGAGAAACCAGGGAGCCACTTGGGGAACATGCACTGGGCGAACAGGGGAGGACTGAACACCCAACTCCCCCATGGCAGCCCTCACTCCATACCCAAATGGGTGGGTGTTAAGTGGAGAAAAGCGTCCTCAGGGACAGCCTTATAACACAATGGAGCAGGAAGATGGTGAAGGTGGTGCCAACACTGCACCATTAAGGACTGTTGGCAGAGATTCAATGGCAGCTTGTTTGCATCAACCAATGGACTAGGGACCGGGGAAGACCAGATAGCCCCAGTTGACAGAGTGATCCCAGTGAGGCGTATATTACACCACAAAGTGCTGTACTTTTCATTTCACCTACACACGTGGTTTCCTTCCCTCATGGCTTTTCCGCATTCCACCCACACACGTGGTTTCCTTCCCTCGTGGCTTTTCCGCATTTCACCCACACACGTGGTTTCCTTCCTCATGGCTTTTTCCCACCTTGTTCTCGTACTTAGCATCTGTACTAGTGCCGCTACCAATAGTATTCAATTTCTCATCTGTACTAGTGCCGCTGCCAGTAATATTCAAGTTCTCATTCCTCCTCATCTGTACTAGTGCCACTACCAATAATATTCGATTTCTCATCCCTCCGCCTCTGTACTAGTGCCACTTCCAATAATATTCAAGTTCTCTTCCCTCCTCACCTGTACCAGTGACGCTACCAATAATATTAAATTTCTCCTCCATCCTCACCTATAGTGGTGCCTAAACCAATCAAATTTGCCTATTCAGGCAACCTAGGCTTACCGGTGCTCCACCTACCTCATTAAGGGGTTTAAAACAGAGCGGGCGACCTAGCCCGCTCTTCTTTTCTCTCTTAACTTCACCCGGCTGACTAGCTGCCTTGCTTGCTGTCTCCTGGTAAACCTGGCCATGCGGTATGACTTTACATACACACGTAAACACACCTTGTACTATTTTGAAGTCATGCAGTTACTCTGTGTTGTTCTAAGTCAATAATCATTGCCCACTCTATTTCCTCCCAGCACATTTGTGTTTCTCTATCCTTACCATTTGCCTTGGAGTAGCCCTAGTAAATATCCTTACCATTTGCCTTGGTGTAGCCCTAGTAAAATATCCCCCCATAACTAACAGCATGATAGATCAAATTTTGTGGTTGCAGCCTCAGTTGCAGAAGAGTATTCCACACACCCATAGTCCAATATGCTCCTTATTAAGGCACGTTAAAGGCAGAGTAGGGCAGTTCTGTCGGTGCCCCATAACAACTGAGACAGAATCTGTAGATGAGAGAGTGCTCAGAGGCATGATAGCCATAATGAATGGATATGAGGAACCATCGCCAATCTCCTGTCATAAACAAATCCAAGGTACCTTGTCTCGTCGATACATCGTACCCTGTGGCCATACAACTGGAGGTCAGGGTCAGGGTGGACATCTCTCAAGCGGCAGAAATGCAAGACCACCATTTTTTTAGGCAAGAAACGGAGGCCATGCATTGTGGCCCAATGGGAGACTGGCCATGGTGAGCTGCATGCGATGTTCAGCCTAGGATATTCGGGAAACAGCATGCCACTGAGTCAAATCATTGACATACAGTGAGGCAGACATCCCCTCTGGAACAGAGGACACAATACCGTCCAATGCTATAGTAAAAAGGGTCACACTGAGGACACTTCCTTGAGGCACTCCTACCTCATGAGGGTATGATGGAGACAGTGACACCAACCCGAATTTTGAATGAACAGTCATGCATAAAATTCAATACAAATAGGGGCAGCCTGCCACATAAACCAAAGGAATGGAGTTGTTTGAAGATACCGAACCGTCATGTAGTATCATCTGCCTTTTCTAGGGCAAAGAAAATGCAGACCAGATGCTGCTTCCTAGCAAAAGCATCACATGCTGCAGCCTCAAGACTGACAAGTGCACCCATTGTTAAGTGACATTTTTGAAAACCCAGCTGACACAGAGAAATATTCATTCCTTTCGAGGAAGTACATTAGGCAAGTATGGACCACTTTTTTTCAAATAATTTACAGAAGCAAGATGTTAGGGCAATTGGCTGATATTCCTGAGGACTGTAACTGCCTTCCCTGGCTTCAGGAATTGCAGAACAATAGCCTCACGCCAAGAGGTGGTTCCTCTAGATAAAGAGGCTGAGGAGAAAAGACAGTGCATCACCATCTAGGTGCAGAAGCATCACATATGTAATATCATCTGGCCCTGGTGAGTTGTTATGACACAGGGAATTGGCAGCATGAAGTTTGCGATAAGAGAAGGAGAGGTTGGTGGACTCCCCATTCCCTGAACAGAAGTCTAGCACCTTAGCCTCCTCCACTTCCTGATGTCTGGCAAAAACTGGAGAGCCAGTATCGCCATGACTGACAGTCAAAAAGGCAGACACCAAATTATCAGCCACAACTGTGGAATACATTAGCATGGGAGACTTGCCTTGAATGAATTTACCCGAAATCTTTTGCACCCTCTTCCACACCTAAGACACTGGTGTATTATTTTATAGATGACACTTAAGTCATCCAAGAGTCCCGCCTAGCTTGTTTGAGCATCCAACGAGCCTTAGCCCACTCCCTCCTGAATTCAACAAGATTATGATCTGTTCTGCATTGATGATAACATGAGAAAGCTATCATCTTAGCACATACATCAACACTGCAATCCTCATTCCACCACAGAACAGGGCAATAGCAATATGTGCCAGAGGTTTTAGGAACAGCTTGAAGGGCAGCAAAAGGAGGAGAAGAGGTAAAAAACGAAACAGCCTAATCTATCTGTGAAAAGTCATCAACAGAGGAAAAAAGGAAAGAAGAGGGACAAGTCCACCTTATCTGATATCCACTTTGGTAGACAGGAATAAGGACCAGATACTACTGCAATAAAGAGTATGGGAAGGTAATCATTCCCATGTAGATCTTCGATAACCTGTCAGATCAAGTCCAGGAGGCAGTCAGGAGAGCTGACAGGGAAGTCATTTGCAGTAAAGGAACCCATGTGGGGGTGAAAATGTGTAATACCCTAGTACTGAACAGGGCAAGATCCTCCTCCTTCAACAAGGATGCCGACAAACCCCCATGTTGGTTAACAAGACAGCCACCCCCACACACGGTGGCGACCATTAAAGTCCCCCAGGAGAAGAAAGGGCATAGGTAATTAACCAAGTAGGTTCTCAAGTTCCGCCCAACCAACTGCTGTGTTGGGAGGTAAATAAATAGAACAAACTGTATACCAGCAGTGGGTATGCAACTGTACAGCAACACACTGGAGATCAGATTGGAGGTAGACTGGTCGATAAGGGACATTGGCCCTCACCAGAACAGCACTGCTACCAACAGGACCCTGGGCAGGCACCGAGTCAAAAGCATAGTACCCAAGTGGCACAGGAGGAGGGGCAAATCCTACAAGAGTTTCTTGGAGACATACAAAAGTGAAGAAATCAGGGGGGTCTGCAGCACCTCCCAATTACCACATAGCCCTCAACAATTCCATTGGTTCATAGTAGCTGAGAATGCCATAGTATGCATAGTGAAGGAAGAATCAGGGTAAGGGGCAAGACAACCCTGCTCCAGGCAAGAGACCAGATTTGGGTTGATGCTTAGATGGGCCTTTAGAATAAAACTGCCTGACACCGTTTTGCTGCACATTGTGACTACCGGGTGAAGATAACCTGGAGGAAGAAGAAGGCTGGACAACGGTCTTCTTCTGTGGTGGAGAAAGAGATGACTTGGCAAGGAGATGCAAGCTGCCCTAGCCGGAAAAGAGCAGGCAGTGAGCCACGAGAAGGAGTATGATCAGAAGCACACCCCACATTACTTGGATCCTGAGAGGGCAAGGCCTCATGCAGCTAAGCAGGTGCATCAATGAACTGGGCATCACCACTGTCTGTGGTGGTCGGGCCATTAGTGAAATATCATCCTCAGCCTGCACTTGCCCAGACCCCTGAGAATCCCAAGTGGAATGAGTAGTGGGTTCCACAGCAGAAACCTTTGATGGTAAGGCCCCAGTCTCTGAGCATTCCGGGGAGCCATGGCATTGCTTGCACAGGAAGGACGTTGGGCTTTTTGGATATATCAGTCCTAGGAGAAGCATCAACATGGACGTCTGCCACAGGAGGAACCAGGATCGGGGAGGCACTCCCAGATGCAGAAAGCACCACCCCAGAGGAGAAGCCACCAGAAACGGGAGGCACCACCCTAGAGGAAGCACAGCCATGGCCAGGCTGCATCCCCCCCAGTGGAATCCCCCAGCTGAGGAGACTGGCAAGTAGAACCCCAATAAGTAGATGGGGTATTCTGTGGTGGTAGGGGCCCCTGCCAGCTAGCTTTAGGGCGAGACAAGGCAGCAGCAAAGGTGACCCCAGGGTGAATAAACCTCTCCTTTACCTTGGCCTTTGCCACAGAAAATGAAATTTTCTTCTTCGTACGGACAGAAACAACCTAAAACTCAAACTAGTACACATCGCAATCCCTTGAAAAGGCCACATGCAACCCCCCCCCCCCGCACAGTCCAAACATTTAGAGGGTTGAAGACAATCCACCATACCAGGGAAACACCACCACAGTTTCCACAGACCTCAATGACCAGACACTTCACGCTGGCAACAACAATGAACATAATCAAACCTCTGACAATAATAGCGCCTTCTAGGCTGGGGAACATAAGGTTTGACCTCAGGCTTCCAGCACGCAGCAGTGACAATGTCAGGCAAGGTAAGGCGATCAAAATTCAAGATATTGGAGGACGTGGGTGTTAATACCCCATCAACTCATATTTCTCAGCATTGCTACCACTCCGTGAGGAGCAAGCCCCTGCAGGAGGGAGGAATCAGATAAGAGACTAAGTCACGAGGATACACAACCCCATGGGGATGATTTAAGACCAGGTGACAAGAGACAGACACTGGATAATCGGCAACCTTAGTAAGGGTTTGGATGTGCAAACTCTCCTCCCATTTCTGGCCTCAAGCAACAGAGAACCATCACCCTGCAAGGAGACCTTGGAGGTTATCTCACAAGCTGCAACTAGGTTATTGTGAATCCGAAAACAGTTCAGGTTCCAGAAGGAAGTACCATCAGAAAGTCTGAGTACTAGATATTTCATACAACTGTCTTGCACAAAGACACCAGGCAGAAGCTCAGCACAAGTATTACCACGACCTGCGGTTTTGGCAGACAACGTGGAGAGTAAAGGATTGTCAGCCAAGGAGTGACCAGGTGATGACGACTCGTGTGGCTGGTCACCGACCACACGAGTGTCAGAAAAAGTATTTATAGTGTCCATATGCAAATATATGAAAAACAGAATGGCACCAGGAGCCAAGGGCAACCCGGCAACTGCCCACCAGGGAGTGAGGGGACCTGAAAAGGACACCCTGTGAAACGACAGTTCGCTCCCACCAGTGCAAACTCCCTTCCCCTACACCCCCCAGCCCAGACACCCAACCATCCAACTCGGGGCAGCCCCGAGGTGACACTTCTACAGGGCAACACTGATGACCTGCACGGGTAACCTACGTTTCGAGCAAAGTATAGTCAGACCCCTCACCCACAATCCTACCAGCATGGGAGACCCTGCCAGATGTCATTACATCTATGGGCAGGCTTGTGGGATCAAATGGGCACGCAAGCCCCCACCCCCCCACCATGACAAGGTGGCTGCTCACGGGGGAGGGGGGGCGAGCATTTCGAGTTGCCATAGTCTGCCGAACTACTAAGAAATAATTCATCCAGTTCAGCTGATAGGGTCTTTGACCCTCCTAACTGTAGTCAGTGGTAGCAGCCATCTTCTAGATTCTTTAATAAAACTGTAACTGAAATATGAGTGTTCCCTTGACCAGTGTGTCACCCAAGCAAAAACGACACATCTGTACTCTCTCTCGCTCGGACTTCAGATTGATTCCAATAGATCATCGTCATCTCGACACACACACACAAAGACAGCCACTCAGGCTGCATTCAGTGTATGTACTGCTTTGCACAGACACACTCAGATTATACCACACTTATCCAGTTGCATTTCTTCAAGCAGCGCATATCAGACATTCGTTTATCTCAAATCTCCGAGCAACTGACATGTTGGGTTTTTGCAATGTTAACTCACTGACAATAAAATGCAAAATCCAGATACTGGCAGTGTATATCATTTATTTTTCAAAACTATTTTATTTCGGTATCTTTTTAATGTATGCCACTCCCTAACATTCTTCAGGAACAAAGTGTTGCACTGCCGTAGACTATAGTAATGCCCCCCCATGTTAGGGTTGTGAAGCTCCTGCAACTGTGTTTTATCCTCTTCAGGTTAAATACTTTCCTTTAACTCTGTCAGAATGTAAGATACCTAAATTACCGTATTATACTACCCATCCCGACTTTATTCAGCTTAGATGTGGCCTCCAGTGTTTTTACCTTTAAATACCTAACTTTACTAGAGCTAGTTGGGCAGTTGATGGAGACGGGTAATAGGAAAATAGATTTTTTTTTTTCCCTGAGAGAGAGAGAGAGAGAGAGAGAGAGAGAGAGAGAGAGAGAGAGAGGAGGGAGAGCACGCGCCACTCTCATATGCACTTTAGTACCTGGTGTTGTATGACGCAAATTAAATGGAGGGACAGCTTCCGAAATGCCGACACAGGAAAACAACAGGGGTGGGGGCTAATGTAAAAAAAATAATAATAATAACCAACGGTGCTGCAGAACTGTACAGAAATATTAACAATTATATTTTTTTATGATCTATGCATATGATAATGACAAGTATAAATGTTTAGTGCAGAGAGTGACAGCGTAAGATACGGTAAATCTGGGTGATGGATTCAATCCTATTACAAAAATAAACATGCCACTATCAACACTCTGTTTAAGTTTTTTTTCAGTATTTCCTCAAGTTCTCTCTCTCTCTCTCTCTCTCTCTCTCTCTCTCTCTCTCTCTCTCTCTTTCTCCCTCATACTGGTTTGTTTTTATTTCATCCCCAAAACAATAAAACATGAATATCCCTGTCTCTGCATAGAAACAGGGAAAAGATAGTAATAATAATAACATTTATTATTATTATTATTATTATTTATCATCATTATTATTATTATTATTATTATTATTATTATTATTATTATAAGAGGCCAATGGAGTCAACTACAGTACCAACAGTTTATAGTCTGGGTAAGAGTAATATGAACTGTACTGGATGGACTAACTGGGATGATCTCTGATGTTGGCAGGGAATCACAAAGGGTTAAATAGGAGTTTCGTAACACTGAGGGTGATGGCAAGAGCGCTGTTAAATATAGCCTTAGGAACGCATTTGTTGCCTAAGGGAGGGCGATGGAGCAAGTGATTTTACTTTTCTTAAGGCTACTGATATAATTGCGGTGGCTGAATCGGTAGAGAGGTGGCCTGCAGTCCTAATGGACCCAGGATCGAATCCCGGCTGGGGCAGGGAACAGTTTAAGGATTTGAATTTCCTAAAAGCAGACTTTCCTGATCTACCAGATGACCCGCCGACATGTCGTAAAAACACCCCCGCTAATACCAATACACCAGTCCTGTATGAGACAGCCCTAGCATGTATTCAATATGGAAGGTGGGTGTTAGCGCCGAAGTGGTGACATGTGGAGGTGTAGGAGGACTACTGGGCCTCGGAATGGGTCACTGCCCCCCGAGAGATAGGCCCTGCAGCCTTTGCCCAGAGTCGGACACATAAAAAAAAAAAAAAAAAAAAAAAAATATTAATGCGCCTACCTCTCGGATTGTGAATGGGCTGTTAGTACATAGATGCAGGTGAGAAACTATCAACCTTCGCAGAGTAGTTACTGTAAATGTACAGTAATGGATAATCAACAAACCATAGAAAAACAGCGCAGATTACTTCGGAGACACAAATGAAAAACGAATTCATATCCACTGCAAAATCCAAAAAGGGGAGTCAAGTAAGAGCGGAGGGAAAAAGTCGAGGGAGTAAAAGTGGAAACACGCTTGAAATTTTAATAAAGCCGCACTTTATAGTCCCTCCATTTTACTCTCTGGAGGATGTCAGGCAGGGACACCTTTACCGTTCATTTTTATTTTATTTTTTGTAGCCTGCAATACATAGCTTTCAGTGTTTGGCATGTATGTTATAACAACAGCACATATATAATGATAATAATAATTGACCAACATCATGCTGCCCTTATTGTTAGCCGCATATTCTTTTTTTTCTCTTATATTTTTTCTTTCTTGTTTAATTGAGGCATGCACTTCTACCCTTCAATTTTAACCTTTTCTGACCAAACTTGGACACAATGACCAGCCTATGACCTGGTTATGTCCGCAAGGAAACCGCTTTTCATGATTTCAGCTGTAGAAGCATTAGTAATGGATGTAGAAAGCTTTGACTTCTTCAGGCGTAATCTTGAGGTCATTCCCATTCGGAAGAGTGCCATCCATTTCTCCCCTCTCCTCTCTAGCTTTCGAGTGGCAACCCTGCAAAGATTGGCCTCAGTGTCCCTAGCAACTAGCACTGGTTTTCTAAAATACCCCCTTAGTTCCTCAGCGGCTCGATGGAATTGAATGAAACTTTGCATGCATATAGACATTGACTAGTATGACAACTTTCTATGTACACCTATGTGCTACATTGGCCAGGTCAGGGGTCAAAAGAATGAATGAATGAAAATGTGACATGGCGGTGCAACAGCAGAAGTCATGTGCTGCCAAATACAAACATTGAAAATCGAAAAAAAAAGAAAAAGAAAAAAAAAACAGTGCATGAAAGAAACCAACAGTATAAAAGAAACAACTAAAACATGGTGGGAAGATAAAAGGTAAAACACAAACTAAAAGATAGTAAAGCCCTACAGCTAGTGGAGAAGGCCAGAGGTCAGCACGAAGGAGAAGGTGCCTCCTCCCATAGCTTAAGCCTCTTCCCCAAGCACCGACGAGGGAAAGTACGATCCGTTGCTGGCTCTGCACCCAGAAAAGTACTGCCGACGAAGGTCCCCAAGACTGGTGCATTCCACAAGAAGATGCCGCAGAGTCAAAGGAACCAGTCATCGCAATAGGAAGGGGGCACCCATTCTATTAAAAAAAACATGGGTCAGCCTACGGTGGCCAATCCAGAGACTGTCGGGACAGTCCCACATACCCCCCACCGCCCAGGTTCTGACGAATGCTGTGGAGTTTGTTCGCCCCTGCTGCATCCCACCTCCTCTGCCAGCAGAAACAGACAGCCTCCACAGCGGCTGTACATAAATCCTCGGATGAGACATGGTAATGAGGAGAGGAAGGGCAAGTGGCAGCAGCTCTCACCAAAGAGTCAGTACGATCATTGCCCACGACCCCCACATGTGCAGGGACCCAACACAGCTGTACAGAGTAGCCTCGCATACATAATAAGATGCCACTCCAAGACAAACAGGACTAGGGGATGTGATGGGAAGCCACGAGACAACCTTGTAAGGCATTGGCTGAGTGACTAAAAATGGTAAAAGAAGCTGGAGGAAAACTAAAAATCAATTCAGTCGCAACTAAAATGGCAACTAGTTCAGTGGTAAAAACAGATGCAGGAGGGAGACTCCCACCACGGCTAAAACCACGAAAAATGACACCAAAGCCTGTCCTCACAAGGCATTTGGATCCATCAGTATATACAGAGACTGAGTCACTGTGAGCAGATGCATGCTCTAAAAAATAAGACAATGCTGCCTGTGGGGAAAGAGAGGCCTTCCTCTCAAGGAAGTAATCACATGGTTGTACCTCTGGGAGAAGCCAGGGAGCCACTTGGGGGACACACATAGGGCAAACAGGGGAGAATTGAACACCCAACTTCCCCATGGCAGCCCTCACTCTGTATCCAAACGGGTGTGGATAGTAAGGGTGGGTGTTATAAAAGGGGAGAAGAGTGATCTCGGAGACAGCCTTACAACTCAGTGAGGCAGGAAGACAGTGAAGGCCATGCCAACACTGCACCATCAAGGACTGCCGTCAGAGATCCAGTGACGGTTCGTTCGCATCAACCAATAGACTAGGAATCAGGGAAGACAGGAAAGCCCCAGTTGACAGACAAAGCCCAGCATGATGGACCAAATTTAGTTACACAGCCATTCCTCAGTAGCAGAAGAGTATACAACACACCCATAATCCAATTTGCTCCTTACTAACGCACTGTAAAAGCAAAGCAGGATGCTTTTGTCAGCACCCCAAGACAAGTGAGATTGAGTCAGTAGGAGAGACAGGGCACGGAGGCAGGATAGTCATAATGAACAGCTATGAGGAACCCACGTCAATCTCCTGTCGAAAACAAGTCAGAGAAACCTTGTCTTGTCCACACATCACACCCTGTGGCCATATAACTGGAGATCTGGGTCACAGTGAACACCTCTCAAGCGGCAGAAATGCAAGGCCACCGTTTTTGTTAGGGAGAAATGGAAGCCGCACATGTGGCTCACCAAGAGACCTTGTCCATGGCGAGCTGCACATGACGTTCAGCCACTGACATTCGGGAAGCAGCATACCATAGAGCCAAATCATCGACATACAGTGAGGTCGACACCCCTTCTGGAATAAAGGACACAATACCCTCCAATGCTAGAGCAAAAAGGGTCACACTGAGGACACTTCCTTGAGGCACCCCTTCCTCCTAAGGGTATGAAGGAGACAGGGTGACACCAACCCTAACCCTGAATGAACGGTCATTCACAAAATATAATATAAATAGGGGCAACCTGCCACGTAAGCCAAAAGAATGGAGTTGTTGGAAGGTACCAAACTGCCATGTAGTATCATATGCCTATTCTAGGTCAATGAAAACACAGCAGATGCTGCTTCCTATCAAAAGTATCACATGCTGCACCCTCAAGATGGACAAGTGCACCTGTTGTTGGGCGACATTTTCGAAAACCAGACTGACACTGAGAGAGATATCCATCCCTTTGTAGGAAATACATTAGGTGCGTGTTGACCATTTTCTCAAATAATTTACACAAGCAAGATGTTAGGGCAATTGGCCGATACTCCAGGGGACTGTAACCAGCCTTCCCTGTCTTCTGGAATGGCAGGACAATAGCATCACGCCAAGAGGTGGGAAGAGAAGAGTCTCTTCAGATCCTTTTAAAAAGGTTGAGGAGAAAAGACAGTGCATCATCATCTAGGTGCCGAGGCATCGTGCAGGGCATATCATCCGGCCCTGCTGAGGTGTCATGACAGAGAGAAAGGGTAGATTGGAGTTTGCAATGAGAGAAATGGAGGTGGTGAGACTCCACATTCCCTGAATGGAAGTTCAACAACCTTGGCTCCTCTATCTCCCAATATCTGGCAAGAATTGGGGAGGCAGTATGGTAGTACCGCTATGACTGACCGCCGCAAAGGCAGACACAAAACTATCGGCCACAAATACACAGTCAACAGGCTCACCATTAGACATCAGCACAGGGGACCTGCCTTGAGCGAATTTTCTTGAAAATTTTCGCATCCTCTTCCACACCTGAGACACTGGCATCTTTGAGTTTACAGATGACAAATAAGCCATCCAAGAGTCCCGCCTAGCTTGTTTGACAGCCCGACGAGCCTTAGCCCACGCCCTTCTGAACTCGACAAGATAATGCTCTGTCCTGCACCTACGATGACGGGAGAAAGCTAACTTCTTAGCACATACAGCAAGACTGCAATTTTCATTCCACCATGAGACAGGTCGATAGCAATATGTGCCAGAGGTTTTAGGAACAGCATGAAGGGCAACAGAATGCAGAATGGAGGTAAAGAACGAAACGGCCTCATCAACATGCGGAAAGTCTTCATCTGAGACATTAACAGAAATCAGAGAAGGGAAAGGGGACCAGTCTGCCTTATCCAATCTCCACTTCAGTAGACAAGAACATGGACTAGATACCGCTGAAGTAAGGAGGATGGGAAAGTGGTCACTCCCATGGAGGTCCTCCATAACCTCCCTGTAAAGTCCAGGAGACAGTCAGGAAAGCAGACAGAGAGGTCAGTTGCAGTAAATGAACCCGCTTGGGGGTAATGATGTGTGAACTCCCCAGTACTGAACAGGGCAAGATCCTCATCCTCCAGTAAGACGTCAGCATTCTGACGTTGGTTAACAAGACAGTCACCCCACAAAGGGTGGCGACCATTAAAGTCCTCCAAGAGAAGAAAGGCGTAGGTAACTGACCAAGAAGGTTCTCAAATTCTGCCCTACCGACTGCTGTATTGGGCGGTAAATAAATGGAACAATGTGTATACCAGCAGTGGGCATACTGTACAACCACACAGCAACACACTGGAGGTCAGACTGGAGGTGGACTGGTCGATGAGGGATGTCAGCCCTCACCAAAACAGCACTACCACCAACAGGACCGTGGGTTGGCGCTGAGTAAAATGCACAGTACCCAGGTGGTGCATGAGGAGTGGCAAACCCTACAAGAGTTTCCTGGAGACACACGCACGAAGGAGAAGAAGTAAGGAGGCGTCCAGGTTCACATGACATCTTGGCTTTTGTAGATTATGAAGGGGTTACCTCATTCTGCAGCCTTGAGAACGGAGTCAGTGATGCAGTTTACTAATCCAAGAAAACTCAGCTCTTCTATTCTACAAATTGATTTCATTTCGGTGATTGTCTTAGCCATTTCAAGAATTACCCTCAGTTCATATATGGTTACCCTGAGTTCCATACAGGTGATGGCATACGATAGAGCTTTTTTTTTTTTTTTTTTTTTTAGATGTATTCCCAAATCATCACGTAACAAACTACGTTTTGAAATATTTATCATGTTCATAAGAGTCATTACCGTGAATGACAGTATCATCAGCAATGCATTACTATGCCAGGTATATCATATAGGGCCTACTGCTTTTAGAGTTTATTTTTCAAATGTTCCGCTGGTAAAGATAGCCCAAAAGGTAGAGTTAGCCATCTGTGCTTCCCAAATTATTGTTGGAAAATAAACTTGCTCGACTCATCAAATTTAGCATACCAGTAACCAGATGCGATGCTGACTTCGGAGAAAACCGTTGACTGATCTCATGCAAAATATCTTAAATGATAAGTACAACACTGTACACGTACTGTATTAGTGCCTTGTTCATTTTGCGAAGATCGATGTATACAAAAAGTTTTCCAATGCTTCAGGCAAAATATCTTAAATGATAAGTACAACATTGTTCACGTACTGTGCAGTATTAGTACCTTGCTTATTTCGTGAAGATCGGTGCATACAAGAAGTTTTCCAGTGCTTCAGGGTCCCAAACACTTGAGTAACCCAAGGGATTGCTGGTCTTGCTGGTTGGGTTCCATTTCAGAGGGAAACTCAAACTGCCAACACGCCAACAGTATCGTTTTAATAAGCAGAAAGAAAAAGTAATGTAAAGAAAAAACTGCCGGAAAGTGTGTCATTGGTATTAAGCCATTATACCTTTCCAGTTATATGTTTATTTAAGCTAGGTACTGGGAGTTAGGCAACACAGTCAGAACGCGACATGTTTAGTCAGGGTTAATTTTCATACAGTCTACTGCCCAGTTGTTCAGATAATCGCCTTTTGAAACTGGACAGAGTATGGAACAGCACAGCTGCTGATGGCAAGCCTTTCCAGACACCTATTTCTCTGGCTGAGGAGAATTTACCATGCATCAAAGTATGGAACAGCACAGCTGCTGATGGCAAGCCTTTCCAGACACCTATTTCTCTGGCTGAGGAGAATCTTCCATGCATCTCACATGCTACATGAGGTTGGGGGATCCTAACGCGACGTTCTCGAGTTCTAGTGGCAGGGTAGGGCTCAAAGATGTCAGAGGGCTGGGTAGGCGACAGTCCATTGAAGATCTTCCACACCTTAATTAGGGCAGCCCTGAGCAACCTTCCCCATACTGAGTATAGATCCAGAGTAGTGAGACGTGTAGCATAGTCCAAGTTAGATAGACCAGAGATTTGTTTAGTTCACCGATGCTGCACCCCCTCCAGCAAGTTGTAGTCCCCTTCACACCCTGTGTGCCAAACTATTGATGAAAATTCAATAACTGAACGAATATGAGTGGAACAGAGTGTAACCATAAAAGCAGATTCACGATTCACCGTACTCTTCAGCAGATTGGATGAAACACCACCAGGTTTGATGGTGACTGTGCAGATGTGCTGGTGGAACTTAAATGAACACAACCAATACTCCCCGGTCAGATGCAGATTATACAAATCATATTACGGGAAGATCATTCATAGAGTAGTGGGAGTATGAGTCTAGGACTGGTACAGCACCACAATAGAACCTGAGAACTAGTAGTCTTGTCAACATTACTCTGGGGGGCCTCAGGATTCTGCTCTGCTCTCGAGTAAGTTGATGCCCCATCGTATGGAGGATATACCGAGTAAGACAGATGAGGTGGGGTGTCGAATTTTTATGTACATTTTCAGGTCATCAACAAAAATCTTGCACTTGCAGTGAAGTCCATTAACGACAAAGTTTATGTAAATAAGAAACAAGGTGGTTCCCAGAAAGTATCTCTGGGGAACTCCACTACTCATTCTGGCAGGAGCACTATCAGGACCCCCAGCTAATACCCTCATCGTTTGCAACTGAGGAAATTGCTAATCCAAGAAAGTGACGAGCCTCTGATTCCTATTTGGGAAAGTTTCGTCATCAGGATGTGGTTAACAAGGTCAAATGCTTCTGAGAGATCAGATAAAATTAAGTCTACCATATACCACTCATCCAGCCAAGAAGTAATGTCAGTGTATGACAAATGAAGTTGATCCTTGACAGAGTGTCCTGCTCTAAACGCAAACTGCTCAGGGAACAGAAGATTGTTTCCCTCTAAAAAAGACTGGAGGGAATTAACAACTAACCTCTAAGCATTTGCGGGCTACTGACGTCAAACATATTGGTCTGTAGAGTAGGGGGGAGGTACAGATCCCTTTATTAAAGGTAGGAACTGAAAAGGAGCTTTTTCATAGAGGGAATAGTCCCAGATTGTATAGACATTTGAAAGAGGCACATTAGAGAATAAGCTAAAGATACACTGCAATGCTTGGGCACACATGGGTGTAGATTGTCAAGTCCCAGACCACTAGATGGGTTCAGACCTTGCAGACTTTGACCACACATGATAGATAGGAGGATAAGTGACCTTGTTCTCCAGCAAAACTGGTGGCCCGCGGGATTGTCTGGGGTATGGGTTGAGTAAACTGAAGAAACAACCGTAAGAAAAAGCTGGGCAATTTCCCTGTTGGTAGAGCATACTTCCCCCCAATGCATCCTTGAGTGGTCCAGTGGAAGGACGTCCAACCTTCTTGTTCCAGATGCAACAGTGAAATGGTTTAGGGTTTAGTTTTGAAGTTGTTGGTAAGAGGCGCTTCATACTGTTCTCGAGAGCTGTACTCTAAATTCCTTTATTGGAAACTGATGTTAAAAAGTGTGGATAGGGCTTGGAGTTCCTTCCATGGGATCAATGCACGGTTTTACTTACAAAGTAACTCACAGTCAGTGTTCTGGAAGAGGCTTCCACCTGTGCATCCAGCTGTGGTTTCTCTGCTGGACTATTGGTAGCGGTGACGGTTGAGATAATTTAATTCTATTTTATTTTACCTTTACAATTTAATAGGTCTTGATCTTTCCAAGCTTTACCTAAATTTATCCCTAATTGACGTACTGACTTTGAATCAATGGGCCCATGTGACATGTCGCCCAGTTATAAGTTCTCTTGGAGGTTTCGTTTTCCAAGGGACTGCTGGATGCCCTTGAGGCTGGTAGTGCTGTCTTGGGATTATACAGAGACCATGTGGTGCAGGATTTCAACGAATTTACTATCAGCTTCATCCACGGATCTGTCAGAAAATTCATAATCAAAATCAACCTCACTCAGGGCATGGTTCGGGGATTGGTAGTTAACTTTATGCCACAAAATGGTAGCCTTGAGGTGCCATGTGGGAAAAATGGTACTTTGAAATGTTTATGAAAAGCAGACTGGTAAGTGGTCATCTTGTGAGAGGAGGATCGAGCCAGATATCTGCAACCCAGTCATGTCCAGATGTAAATACTAAGTACTAGGTCAAGGATATTAGCAGCGTGCATATTCTGATGGTGGCAAGCTGTTATTCCACATCTTGAGGATTTTCTTGCTAGGCACGATCTTATCAACATATCGACCTAGAAGCATACTTGCAGCAACACCTGAGTTAATCTGGAGACAATGTTTACCACCAACACGACGTCTTATCAGTGACACTAGGATCCACCTTAACACTGCTAGTCCACTTTTCCTCAAACTCTGCCTCTTGGTTGCGTGGTTTCTCTCTAGATGTGTTTGGTAGCTTAATGCAAAGTGACTGGGTCCATTACAGCTATTTGAAGGTCTCTTTATGGGTGGCGCACAACTCCTTCTTTAATAGAAGAACAAAGTTAAGGAATATGCATTTATTCCTTTGTTTTCTGTATCTCATTTTCATAAACACAGATAAATTTGAATACTACTTCTGCATTCAATATCCTGTTTTGAGCTCAGCATTCTTTACTGCTTTGCCTAAATCTATGCATTTGCCAAGGAAGCTTTCCTCCTCTTCAGGAGTTCTTGCCGAACAGTGGTCCTGCTGATAACAATTTAGTCTCCAAGCATACATTCCATAGAGTGGTCAAAAAGCTTCACTAGTTCACTAAGACACGAAGATCCTCGAAACTTTCTCCTTCCTCTTGGCAGCTACGAATAAATATGAACCTCTCATATATTTCATTTCTCTCCCAACAGCATATTTCTCCAGTTTGACGAGTTTCTCATCTACAGTCCTTTACTCGGTGGGTGTAACGAAATGAAATCCCTTGTAGACTTTCATATTGTCGTCGACGATATTTTTTCTCAAGCAGTGCCATTTTGTACTCAAAGAGGTTTGACAAGAGGATAGATAGGATACAATAGTTATCCCAGCATCTGTTGATGCTGTCAGCAAAGTTAGCGCCGAAATCAAGCGGTGGAGGATGGGCTATCGGCCATCGTCTACACTTATTTGATGAGAAGACCACCACAAGTTCAGTAATATCCTTCAGAGTCCCGTAACACACCACCAGCCGTCACCATGTTACGCGAGTGTCATAGTTAGACCAGAGTCAGGAAAAATGAGAATGACAACAGAGTGGTACCAAGTCTGCAATCAGAATGATCTTTTATTTACGTAGCTCGAACGCAATGGTTCGGATTTGATCAAGCTGAATCTTCTTAATACAGCACAGTGATTTCGGATCTCATGATTCAGACTCTTCGTCGAATCTCAGTCAGGTTCATTATCAAGAAACTGGTAATGACGAAGAACATCGTGCACTTGTGTACTCTTCTTTGCATTCTTTCATCTCTTCAAATTCTATACCAGTCATATACGCCCATTAACTCTCCCATGATCAGGACAACGCTAACATTTTATTACAGCTAACGTTGAACGATTTGAATGGGCTGGGAGTGTGTCGTAAGAGCCTGAAATTATTGATATCATCACTGTTATCGTCCTTATGATTGTGATAACTCCAGTAACTTATTTCACCTAGTCTACGTAGGAAGATATCCTTCACCAGTGAACCAGTCGTTAGAGTCTGGGAGTGTTGACTGGTCGTATCCATTCATAAATGGCGCAAAAAATTATTTACCATTTTATAATGTTCTCACATCAGTAAACATTTTTTGTTGAGGGGGGATGGGGAAGACGTAAAGTTTCAGACTGAAAGTTCTACATCAGGGCGGCAGGAATCCATACTACTAATATTCCATGCAGAGAATAATTAAGACTGGTGGGACCTTTATTGCGAGTCAATGACTCAAAACTAGACAGTTTTTGAGGGGTCATCCAGGGCCACATGTTTCTAGCAAATGTATAAGTGTCTCAAAGATGTGTTCAAAGAAACAAGGAGAGTTAAAAATCGAAATAAACTTCGCATCGGCCGTCCACGTTTGGCTACAACACAACACAATGAAGACCTTAGAAGTCTCCAGGGAAAATAACGGTTTTTGTCAAAGGACGTTGACGTCACAATATATATATATATATATATATATATATATATATATATATATATATATATATATATATATATATATATATATATAATCATAGACGATATTGCAACAAGATCTACATGTGTTTCCCTATATAGTACGGATGATACGTCAAAGTTATAGAATCAAGACAGTTTTCTTTTTCTTTCTTTCTTTTTTTTTTTTTTTGGTGTGTGTGTGTCAGAATATCAGTCAAGTGTTTGTAGGCTATCCAGGCTGATTGAGCATGATGTGTTTTCAGGGATGAGGCTGACTTTCAACTACATGAACAGGTAAATAAGAAAAATGTGTGTTTCTGGCCTCTTGAACATGTAATGATCCTCTTGAACATGTAATGATCCTCTTGAACATGTAATGATACCGTTAAGTGACAAAAAGGAACTGTATGGTGTGCAGTTGGCCGTAATGGAATTACTGAACCATACTGGTTTGAAGATGATAATGCTCGACCAGTAACTGTCAACCGTGAGCGATGCAGTTCTCAAATGCAAAAGAAATATATACTAGGCTTTAGGAGGGAATAAACAACATACATGAATACTGTCATATGTAAACATAATGGAATACCTCACTGTTCAACGTGATGTGAAGTACATTTCTTTTAATATATTTTTTACACAAACACACAATCCTCTCCGTCACTCACTAGCAATCCAATTTCCCTTTTATGCCGTCCAAGATTCCTCATACATGACCATATAGGCTACATGACACACCTTCCCATTCAGCATAAGTATGAAGGAAAGTGGACTGGATGACAAAAAAAAAAAAAAAAAAAAAAGTCACTATTCTCACTTGATACTGTGTCGTTTGCAGCAATCCCTGGAGAACTGTAAGTATGGTTTCAGGAGAAAACCTACACAAATTACAGAGAACAAACTATCTATCTATCTATCTATATACCTAGGCTGCTTCCCCCAAGGAAAGGGAGGTAGCCGAGACAGGACGACTCACTCTCCATTTACTCATCCATTCAAACACATTCATTTTCATCTTAGCCCCAAAGGGGAGAACGGACAGATCCTCACCGCACCACACCGCACAAGGGTCAACTGGGCAATGCAATCAGTGACATCCGCAGCAGGGCCCGACAGCAGAACTGGTTTACCCCTGCCACATCATAACAGACCCATCCCCTTACCCGCACCTGACCTGACTAGCTGATCAGACCAAATGCGGGAGAATATCCCCTCAGGGCTGCGTCATCACTTATTCATTCACAATTTCTCTCCATTTATTTCTGTCACGCACAGCCACTCTTCCTTGCTCAACAGACATCCCTCTCGCATCCAGCGCTCTCTTCACACTGTCCATCCATCCTATTCGTGGTCTTCCTTTCAGCCTTACACCTCTCACATCAGATCTAGTTATCTTTTTCACCAATCGCTCATTATCCATTCTCTCCATATGCCCAAACCATTGCAACACCCTCTGCTCAACTCTACCAGCCATCTCCCGAACAACTCCAGTTCTCCTTCGCACTTCATCATTTCGCACCCGATCCATACGCGTCACTCCACACATACTCCTCAGACATCTCATCTCCATTACATTCAAACTTTTCCTCTCTGCTACACCCATATTCCATGTTTCAGACCCATATAATGCAGTCGGTACCACAACACCCTCATACAGCCTTCTCTTTACATCCATTCTAAGCGAACGACATTTAAACACTTTTTTCATTCCTCCCAGCACCTTTCCTACTTCATTTATTCTAAACTTCACTTCTGCATCTATTCTTCCATCCACAGCAACATGTGACCCTAGATATTTAAAACAATCTACCTCCTCAAGCAACTCACCATTCAAAACTATATTCATCCCCCTACCATCTATCAACCTCGTACACTTCATCACTTTACTCTTATTCTCATTTACTTTCAATTTCCTCCTTTCACACACCCTTCCAAACTCCTCTACCAACTGTCTCAATTTCTCCTCTGAATCAGTCACCAGTGCAGTATCATCTGCAAACAGCAGCTGCTTCAGATTCCACTCTCCTCCATCAACATTTACCAGACTCAGACCACCTAAAACTCTTGCATTCACCTCCCTTACAACACCATCCATGTAAATATTAAGCAACCAAGGCGACATCACACATCCCTGTCGCAGCCCCACTCTCACAGGAAACCAATCACTCACAGCATTTCCCACTCTTACACACGCTCTACTATTTACATAAAAACTTTTCACCCCTTTTAGTAACCTACCATCAAGTCCATACAATCTTAAAACAGTCCACAAAACCTCCCTATCAATTCTATCATACGCTTTCTCTAAATCCATAAATGCCCAAAACACATCCTTGCCTTTCGCTAAATACTTTTCACACACTTGTCTCACAGCAAACACCTGATCAACGCATCCCCTCCCTCTCCTAAAGCCACACTGCTCATCACTAATTACTCCCTCTGTACCCTCTCTAACTCTCATAATTAACACTCTACCATACACCATACCTACAACACTCAACAGACTTATACCCCTAAAGCTAGTACATTCATACTTATCACCCTTGCCTTTATACAACGGGACCACACAAGCACTTGCCCAGTCAATTGGCACCATACCTTTCTCAAAGCACACATTCAACAATCTTACTAACCAGTCAACAATAGTCACTCCACCACCCTTCAGGCATTCCACAGCACACCCATCCATACCTGCAGCTTTCCCTGCTTTCATCTCCTTTACTGCAAACTGCATCATGAAAAACTAAAAAGCACCGAGAGAGCGCATACCTCCGTCAATTCAATTGTCATTAAAAAGGATGCGGATCCGTGGAGATATTGTGTGGAATACATAGGATCCGGATCCGCCCCCAAATTTAATCAATTGTTCCTTAACCCATGGCACACTCTTCCACAAAATTGTGTTGAAATTCATTGAGAACTTTTGCAGATAAAAAACAGGATCTGGAATCGGATCGGCCAACAAAATTAATCGGTTCTTTCTTGGCCCATGGCCCACCCTTTCACCAAATTTCACTGAAATTCATTGTGAAGTTTTAAAGATATCGTTTGGACAAACAGTCAGACAAACATAGATGCATACATAACCTCTTCAAACTTCGTTGTCGGAGGTAACAACGGGAACAGTATGCAGTAAATGTAGGAATGCTCCGAATTTCCGTTTGCTTTTTCAATTATGAGAAAAGAACACGAATATGCCATAATACAAAAAATGCCAATATCTCTATGGATGACTGTAAAAGATTGTGTGTGTGTGTGTGTGTGTGTGTGTGTGTGTGTGTGTGTGTGTGTGTAAGTCATGTTTTTAAGGGAAAGTAATTAACAGTTTTGAATTTGACTAGCAAAGAGAACGTGTTAGTAAAGGATATATTGTAATGACTATAGAAATCATTACTATATCCTTTATGCAGTATTATTATATTTCTGACTTTTTTGCTTCTTCTTGGTGTAGTAATTTTTACCATCAATCATTGCCATGACAACGCCTTTATTTCAGTCCAATTAACCTAAAATTACTTTTCGCACTGTATACCTGGGTCAGTTACCTCAATTCTCTTACACTTTCGATTCAGGCCTCTAAAAATATTTCCCCCCAAAAGTGTATAATGACAGGCACAGAGCTACCGGGAGGCTGACGAGGAACCACCACATGCCAAAACAGTCATCCCTTTAAAGGAACGTTTTATCCTGGCTTCGATGGCGGTTACGGTAAAAGGTAAATTTACTTCGATCGTGTCCTCTAGCCTGTTTGTTCTGTAATCCTTTTCATGCGACTTACGGGTACAAGCAAATTCATGCGCTCACACAAAAGAAGCAGACATAGGAAAACATGATACATTTGGCTGCTGATGTTGCCTTTCTGGTGGAGAATAACCCAGAAGTTTAAGATAATTTCAGAAGTATGTTGTGATTATGTACCATTTTTAGCCTTTGTTCTTGTAACGTGAGATGCAGGCTGATCACATCTACCAGCTACAGCTATTTCATAACCGTTAAAATTTGAGGCTTGCTTACGTCTTTGTTTTTAATTGCAATAAAACAGACGAATACAGATGTGCAAGCAAAATTTTGTTCCAGCTTTACCACCAAAAGGAAAATTAAATTGCAAAGATTTCTCTCTCTCTCTCTCTCTCTCTCTCTCTCTCTCTCTCTCTCTCTCTTATCGTTATCTCCACTGAAATTACGTCTATCTCTTAAGCCTGCCAAAATTCCACGAAAGGCACATTTTCCCAACGCTCTCTCCCCCGTTACTTCCTAATTATCCCGCCCACCTCTCCAGCTCTCTCTTTGCTATTCACACCAGCGGAAAAACTCTACCCCCGCCAGTCTATTCAGCCCACAGGGGGGTCATCAGCAGTCTTCCGCGCCACTGGTTCATCATGAGTTTCAAAGGGAGTGAATGGAGAGCGTGAGCACTTGACGGGGTCGCTCTATTAATACTGGAGTGTAGTGCGGCTGGCGCCTCTCTAGGCTGCGGTGTGGGGTTGGAAGGGTTGGCAGGCGAGGTGGGAAGAGGTGAGGGGTGACATGTTCGGGACAATGATAGTCTAAAACTTCACCTACCCTGCTTTTTACATCCCTCTGCTTGTCATTATTTCTAATGAGAAAATGGCTTGATACTTAATATTACTTTCCACGTTAATGAGCCAATCTGGTATGATGCGTCTGTGTTGAAAGAGAAAAGGATTTGCTGTAATTTTTTTCTGTAAACGTTCATTGGAGATGTAACGGGTTCATTTTAATCACCGAAGCTGGGTTTTGAAAATATTTAAGATAAATTTGATTATATATACAGATTAGTAAAATTGCCAGTAATGAATAGATGAGCAAGAATTATATGCATGTGGTCGGTTCCATCCCTTTCTTCAGGAGACAAAACGTAAACCGTGCTATTAGTATGGTCGAAGGAATAAATAGAATGGAAGTGTATAAGGCTCTGGAGATACTGAAAATAGGGAAAACACCAGAAATTGACTATATGTGTGGCAAATGTTGAAATATGGGGAGGACATAGTGACTGAATGAATATTATGATCTGCAGATTGAAGGTACAGTGTCAGAGAACTGGATTGTGATATAATAGTCCCCTTGTACAAACGGAAGGGAACAAGAAGTATATAGCAGTCATAGTGGTGTCTGTGCCCGCAGTGCAGTAGGAAAAATGTGGTAGGATGCATGTCAACAGAATTAGTGAGAGAAAAAGGAGGAGCTGGTTGGACTGGTACTGGCGGTTTGAAGGAAGGGAGGGGCTGTGTTAGCCAGGCAATCGCTTAAAGATGTATAGTGGAAACGTTTTTGGAGAACCGAAGGAAGCTGAATGCTGCCTTCATGAAGCTGGGGAAAGGATATGACAGTGCACATTATCAGTAAACATGGAAGGTGCTGATAATATCTGGAATAGGTGGGAATCCGGTGAATGCGAATAACTATGTATCGGAGAGTAAGGGCGGTAGTGCATGTGGAAAATTAACAGAGTGAGTTCTTTGATATGAGAGTTGAACTGAAACTGGTATGAGTTATGTCTCCAAGGTTGGTGGGTGTATTGTGTGGTGGGTGAGTGTATGGAAGAGATTACACAAAAGCGTTTGGGACATTTTATTTCCTTATCCTTGTGGATATCAGGATATCTATAAATCATGCTTAGAGCAGTGATTTATTTGCACACACACACACACAATATATACATATATATATATACATATATATATATATATATATATATATATATATATATATATATATATATATATATATATATATATATATATATATATATATATATATATATATATATATATATATATATATATATATATATATATATATATATATATATATATATATATATATATATATATATATATATATATATATATATATATATATATATATATATATATATATATATATATATATATATATATATATATATATATATATATATGTGTGTGTGTGTGTGTGTGTGTGTGTGTGTGTGTGTGTGTGTGTGTAATAATGATCCGATTGGTGTATGTTTACTGGTTTGTTTGTTACCGTTCCGTAGCAAAAATGGCGCAGCGTAGCACAATTATTGTTAGAGCCAAATACTTTAACTTGAAGAAAAATAAAATTTTCAGTCTAATTTGGCCACCGATTCCCGAGTTATGACTCATTTCTGGGCTTTTGACATCGAGTGGAGGCCGCCGAAGGAGGCCTTTAAGCGAATGTACGTAAACAAAAGATTTTTCGAATCTAGCCAAAACCAAAATGAATTGAAAAATAGAATAAACATGGTTAGCTCTGTTAACTAAAGTGAAAGGTTAATTAATTTTGTAATCAGGACGAATAATGGGTAAAAAGTTTGTGCATAAGCCAGTGAAACTGTGCTTTCTAATATGTAATTTTTGAAAACTATGTATCCTCTAAGTATTTTGTATTTACCTACAGTTAAACCCCACTTGTAATATCAAGTGAAATACAGACTTCACCCACACACACACACACACACACACACACACACACACACACACACAACTATAATGCTATTTGCAACTTCTCTGAGCCGGTACGTTTCACTGAGCCACCTGTTGTGGGGTGAGGCTCTACAATTTTTCTGTACTTGTCAGTTTTCCCGCAGTCTTTCGCCTACACCCCATAACTTACGAATACTCTCATTTGTCCATCCATCTCTCTGTGTAACTTCACACATACTAAGATACTTTGTTTCAAACAGCTTTACATCTCTGTTTGTATCCCCGAAGCATCTACAACGCTTCGCTAATGCACGTATTAATAGTGAATTAACTCCCATGCAGTTTTTAGTGTTAAGGTAAGTAGACAAAATGGAACCATTCTGTGATTATATCTCTGGCCGTTTCATCCTTTAACGTTCAGTGTCCTCCAGTAAGGACGGAAGCAGGTATTATTTGAAGGTAATAAAGAAGGGGGGGAGGGACCCCAGGGTACAAACTTATGGACTTCGAGGCTATGAGCCGATATGTGGAGGGGGTCAGCAAAGTACCTTTTCAGTATAATCTCACTCAAAAGGAACCCTGAGATCTAATGAGTTAAGGGAGAGGTTTACATTTATTAGAGAAAGTAAATATTAACAACGTTTTCTCTGGTAAAGAGATAATTTTTCCATCAACGGTGATTATCTGATCCCGTCCCTCTTCCTCTCCTCTTTCCGAAATAAATTTATCCTTAATTCCTTTGTTCCTCCGTCTTTAAGACATATTTTTTATATATATCTGCTGTTGAATTTTTCTGTGTTTTCCTTTCCTTATTTTTTTTTTCCTTTTTCCAATGGTCGCCTTCACAAGTTTTATCACCCGACCCACACAGTCAATACTTCTCTCCCACTTACTCAAAGTTCTTTAGCAAACTTTCTATCCTTGGCCCTGACCTACCTTCGCCTTACAAGCCCCTTCCCTTCCTCTCTGTGTCTGTCTGTCTGTCTGTCTGTCTGTCTGTCTGTCTGTCTGTCTGTCTGTCTGTCTGTCTGTCTGTCTGTCTGTCTGTCTGTCTGTCTGTCTGTCTGTCTGTCTGTCTGTCTGTCTGTCTGTCTGTCTGTCTGTCTGTCTGTCTGTCTGTCTCTCTCTCTCTCTCTCTCTCTCTCTCTCTCTCTCTCTCTCTCTCTCTCTCTCTCTCTCTCTCTCTCTCTCTCTCTCTCTCTCTCTCTCTCTCTCTCTCTCATAATGTTTTTACTCACATCTCCACCGATATTACGTCCATCTCTTAAGCTGTCAAAATTTCACGAAATGTACGTTTTCTCAAGCGCTCTGACCAGTTACTTCCTCTTAATTATCCACCCACTTCCTCTCCAACTCTTTCTTTGCCATTCACACCAGCAGAAAACTCTCCCTCCTTCCTGTCTACTAGTCAGGCCCCCGACACTCACCCAGCACATGGTGGGTCATCACTCATCAGCAGTCTTGTGCGCCACCGGTTCATCAGGACATGCAAACAATTCCCGAGTTTCAGAGGGAGTGAATAGAGAGCGTGAGCACTTGACGGGGTTGCTTTATTAATGTTGGTGAGTACTGAGGTTGGCACCCCACTAGGCTGATGTGTGGACTGGCAGAGATGTATAGGTGAGACGGGAGAAGGTGTGGGGTGACATGTCAAGTTCGGAACAAGGAAAGTCTAAAAGTTCATCTCTCTTCCTTTTCACTTCCCTCTCCTTGTCAGCATTTCTAATGGGAAAAATACTTGGTATTTTATATTTTCTGGCCACAGCTGGGAGTATCTGATATGATGCTTCTGTGAGGAAAATGAAGGACATGCTGCCAGTTTGAAGTAGATGAAGTGGGATATTAGAATAAACATTTTCTCTTAAAGTATATGGAGGGACAAATGGGTTTATTTTCATCCCTAGATTAGAGCTATCTGTCTGTCTGTCTGTTTGTTAACAACTTCACGCGAAAACTTCTGGTGCGAGTTTGACTAAAATTACAAGGGTGATGGGCTATGACCTTCTGATCACCTGATTGTAGTTTGGGCCAAATTGGGCAAATGCCCAGGCTGTAGGTCCAAAAAACGTATTTAAAAAATGTTAAAAATCTTTTTTGTTTTTTTTGGCCATAACTCCTTTCAAATTCGTCATATTGACATGAAACCAAACACTATAGGTGCATCCTTCAAATCTGCATCCTATAACATGCCTCATTACATCAGGGCGGTCACCCCCTAGTTAGTGATAGGGGGGTCAGAGTCAGGTGGGTCGGGCCTAAAACTTCAATTGAACATAAAATGTCAATTTTCACCAGATTTACTCCAAATTTGATATGTGACATCTTTGACCGGATATCCTGTTGTGTTTATACGTCAGCGCTAAAATGACTGCCGGGGACGGGTTTGTTGTGCCTTGGCACTGTTTCTTGTTAATGTTTAGTTCACTCAAGTGCATTTAATGTTTTCAAGAGACTTACACGAAATGGAACAATTCTGTTACTATTCCTTTGACTGTTTAACCCATTAGCGTTCAGTGTCATCCAATGAGGACGGAAACAGGTATTTTTGAGGGGTAATAAAGGGGGGAACCCCAGGGTACAGACATATGAACTTCGCGACTATAAGCCGATAAGTGGAGGGGGTATGCAAAGTACCTTTTCAGCAAAATAACAGGAATCCCGAGATGTAATGAGATAAGGGAGAGGTTTACATTTATAAGAGAAAGTGAATATAAATAACGTTTTCTCTGAAAATGAGATAATTTTTCCATACAATGATGATTATCTGATCTCGTCCCCCTTGCTCTCCTCTTTCCGGAATAAACTTATCCCTAATTCCTTTGCTCCTCCGATTTTAAGACTTTTTTTTTTTTTTTTAACATATCTCTACTGTTGAATTCTTCTGCCTTCTTTCTTTCCCTGAAATTTGTTTTCCTTTTTCCATGGGTCGCCTTCAAGAGTTTTATCACCCGATCCACACAGTCCATACTTCTCTCCCACTTACTCAAGGTTCAATCCTTATCCTTAACCTGCCTTCTCTCTGCCAGCCCCTTCCCTCCTCCTCCTCCTCCTCCTCCTCCTCCTCTCTCTCTCTCTCTCTCTCCCAAGGTGGTGGAGATTCTTGTCCGTGCTGGGGGTATGATGAGAATAGTTGTGTGAGAGAAACCAATTTTTGTGAGCGTAAGGACCTTCCCAACGCGCCATCTCTCCCTGTATTTTCTTCCCTTCCTTGCTATGCTTTTTCCCGTTTCTTCCTCTTCTGAATCTACCTTTCTTTTCGTCTCCGCTCCCACCTTCATGTACATCTTTCCCACTTGCCCTTCTTTGCTACGCGTCTCACTTTCTCTTGCCAGTCGGCGTCCATATCTTCCTACTCATTTTGTCCTTAATAGTTATATTTATGTCAGCCTATGTATTATGTCCTCCCTTTTCTCTTGTTTTCTCGCTGTATTCCTTGTGCATTCATCATTCTCTTCTCTACCTTACCCTTCATTAATACGCTTGTTTCATCACATTCTCATGCCCAGTTATCCTTTTTTCTCTTTTATCGTCATCCATTTCCCTGCACCCATTCTACCCTTCGGACGACAGAAAATGGTATGCTGCAGTCCATTTTTAAAATATACCTGTGAAAATAAAATGTAAAGAACATATACAATGCTACTGCCATCATATTAGCGTATCTTTTAGTTGAGTCTCTTCTTGCTTAGCCTTCACTGGAACTTTTCACTAGACCCACCAATCATCTCTTTCAATGGTAATGCCTTTAATACTGGGAGGACCTTGAACTTAATGATAATTGGTGAATGAGAAGTTATGACAATTTTTGTCATAACTTCTGGAGGACGTGATGTAGAAGAAAGTGTCTGGCCTATGTATCATTGTTAACTGCACTCTAATGTTGGCTGCAGACTTATAAGAGCTGAAAAGCGTTTGTTTAATAAATGTCCTTTTTAATGAGCCTTGCCATCCCTTCACGATTTAATTTTTAAGTGGGGGATCGTTGCATGCATATTTATCGCCCGCCTTGCAAGGCGGTGCGATAATGTTTTTGTCCGCTTCTGTGCGTGCGTGTGTAATTTACCGGGTCGGTCAGGATCACTTGATGGTCGTGATCGTCAGCTTTTACCCTCCCGGAAGGGAGCTGAGAGCTCATATAGTCCGATCTAAGGGCAAGGCTGTGACCTTCACACACGCACACACCCGTCCCCTTGCTCGAGGGGGACAGTAACCGCCCACTTTGTCAGTGAAACTTTTCGCAACCTGAGCGAGGCGCGAACTCCCGTCCACCAGTTGGCAAGCGAGAGCGTTACCACTGTGTGTGTGTGTGTGTGTAAGAACCGTAGATGTATTAGAGAACTAATAATATTCAAATAATGCAGAAGTAACTTTGTATTTCTTATTGGCTCTGAGGGTGTACTAAGAAGGAAAAACATGCGTTGAAATGGGTGGAAGAATGATATAGAAAAGTAATTTGACATGTTTCCCATTAATTAGCATCATTTAAAACTTTTTTTTTTTTTGGGGGGGGGAGCGCTTAGGTGTTTATTATGAAACATTTACTCAGTCATATTGGCTATGTATGACTGTGGTACAAAATGATTAGCAGTTTTTACCTAATTTCACAGAACACAGAAAACGAGCCCTCATTGCCAGAAAAAGTCTGAACAATAAAGGAAATTAAAACAGCCAGAAAATAAATCAAAGCATTTTATAATTCGATGGGATTTGTATGACCGTTTTGTAATAGAAAAAGAGCATATTGAGAGAGCTGACCTTTCACCCCAGCTCTCCTAAAAAAAAAAAAAAAAATCGTTTCACACCATCCCACGCCTTTCAAACCCCATTTTCACTGAATTAACGTGACTTCCAGTTTGTATTGTTTCTGTTGATTTTTACATGGCCTGTCTAGACAGTTTTAGTTTATATGCTAATATTATTCATAGATTTTAAATGACACTGCAGTGGGATGTGGTTAACACTTTACATTTTCCGTGCCTACCCTTTACTCATGCAAAATAAGGTATTACGCTCTATTATTTTCTGTTTCCTCTTAACTCTATCAAGAGGAGTATTACGCTTTATTATTTTCTGTGTTCCCTCTTCTCTTATTCAAGAACAGTACCACGTTTTAGTATTTTATTCAGGCTAATGTGGGATAATTTTATTCGGCTTCGGGAATATCACTACCTCACAGGAGGTTCAACAATAAGCCGACTGCACTGTAGTTAAAAGTTCAAAGGTTTGAGTCTTGTGGCGAAGGTATGTGGCGAGACCCTTAATCCTTGGCTTCCCTCCTGCATATACAACTCTCCTGCCATCCATCAAGAGCCAGTATGATGTGAGATAGTTTGCTGCCCTAGATTAGTAAGTCTGTTCTGCAAAAGCCTAATCATATGTTTTTCTCTAGACCTTCTAAAAATCCCTTCACCATACTCACTTATGGCACTAATAACTGATATGTAAGGTTGACAACACATGAATTATTTAGCATTTGGTACTCTTAACAACCTTGACATACTCACATATTTCTTGGCTCTAGTGACACGAGTGAATGGATGTGCCAAATATTAGCTGAAATGACCAAATAACTGATGCACGAACTCCGGAAACTGTAGCCAGACCTACACCTCACGTAAACACTGTCTTAAGTTCATGTGTGGCCAGCTGTACACTTCCCTGGGGAATATCACCAAAGAGCTGTGGCGTCGGCACTCCAGCACTTACCCACAGTCAGCACCCACGCTTAAAGACGCAGCCAAAACAATATAGTCGATGAACAGGCTAATAAAATCACACTGTAAACAACTCTTGCATGTAACCAGAGAAAAACTTTGAGCTACGGGCTGTTATTACCTGGTCTTAAAATTAACAAGAATGCCTAGACCAACTATTGTGCTGGAAAGGGGGTGAACTGGCTCGTCTCTTCCACCTTCCTGCCACTGCCACCCCCATACCATCGCTATCTACCCTCCTCTCCCTAACTGTAACCTGTCCGTCAGAATGGAGTCCGTTCAATTGGACAGATTCAAACCCGAAGTAGTCACTTCATGTCTTCAAGTTTATCTATCTATCTATCTCTCTATCTAAGTATCAGTCTATCATTCTATATCTCTATCCTAAGTGTCTATCTATCTCTATCTACCTATATTATCTACTCATACCAGTTAACATGCATCCATCAATCCCTCTATGTCTCTCTATTTATCTATACATGTCTATTTGTAATTTATGTATATCTGTTTAATTAATTTTTCCACCCATGTGTTTGCAGAGTAAGAATAAAAAAGGAGTGTGTGCAAAAAACCTGTTCCATATGAAAGTCAAAAGTGTTCTAAAGATTATGTATGTTGTTAAAAATTTATATATGTAATCTCTGTGAACCAAAAGCTTGAAAACGTAAGCAAGCAAAAGAAGGAAGAGCTCCGTCCGTGTCCAAGGCCAAGAGAGTAAGGACTGATTTGTGGAGTAGCGCTGCGTGGACAATAAGAAGTGTAAATGAGGATATAAGAGAGGAGGTTAAGTTGGTAAGAGAGCGAAGGGATACGATATCGTTTCGTTTCCTTGTTGTAATCTAATTTTATTCGGGATATTTCTGTGTGTGTGTGTGTGTGTGTGTGTGTGTGTGTGTGTGTGTGTGTGTGTGTGTGTGTGTGTGTGTGTGTGTGTGTGTGTGTGTGTGTGTGTGTGTGTGTGTGTGCGTGTGTGTGTAGACGAGAGGGTAAGGATTATCCAGTGTATACAACTTTCCAATTACATGGAGTTACCTGCCTTTCAGTGACATGCAACAAACTCGAAACATCCATCCTTCCTCACTTGTCGCGTTCCTACTTTTGTGATGTTCGAAAATTTTGTTCTGAAGTATCTGGGTGAGGAAGTGAGGGAGACGAAAACAAAAAATATAAAGAAGAAAGGAAGTGAACTAAGGAGGGCACGTAGGAGGGAGGAAGTATTATTGTTTATCAGGAAACAACGTGATAAAGTCAGCAAATAAATACTGTAATAAGGGTGTGGAGTAATCACTATCTACAAAATTCAGGGAACAGAATATTATGAGATTTTCCGTTAATTCTTAGGTAAATATATCCGTATCAACTACACCAAGGGTCATCGAAGCAGGTATCCACTATGGGGAAGAGGAGAGGCCTTGTGATCTCAACCTCCCTCCTCTCTCCAAGTCTCCAGGTGCTCACAATAAACAGGGAGGCAGGTAAGGTGCGTGTACTGCTTCCACTTTAAGGTCATGTTGCTATTTCAGGACGCTTTGCTGGTGGCGATGGTGGCGAGTTACGTGACGCACATGGAGAGAGGGAGAGAGAGAGAGAGAGAGAAAGAGAGAGAGAGAGAGAGAGAGAGAGAGAGAGAGAGAGAGAGGGCTGTGAAATTATTTAAACGAGTTCTTTATATATGATATTTTACTTCTCACAACATCGTGACTTTTTCTTTATTTCGTCATTCATTTATGCAGATCGGTGATTTCTGCATCCAGGAATGTGATATTATATCCACTGTGTGTGTGTGTGGGTGTGGGTGTGGGTGTGGGTGTGGGTATGGGTGCGATGAAAATGTTGAGAGTATCGGTGTGTGTATTTCCTGATATATATATATATATATATATATATATATATATATATATATATATATATATATATATATATATATATATAGCCTTGAAAATTTTCTGTAGGGATATCAACTTTTGAAAATTTTGGATTGAAGTGGTTCCCAAGATGATGTTAACAAGAATCTCTTGTATTTTCTTCTCCTTCCTCTCCTTCTCCTTGTCATTCTTCTTTTTCTTCCTCTTTTACTACATCTTATTCTGCCGTATCTCCTTCTTCGTCTTCGTCGTTTTATTATTATTATTACGATTATTATTTTATTATTATTATTATTATTATTGTTATTATTATTATTATAATTATTATTATTGTTATTAACTCCGCTGAATATTAAGACTCTTCAAATAGGGCCTCAGCATAAATTCTTCCATTTTTCCCCTTTCATCTCGCCCTCCGACTCTGTAACTTTAGCTAATGAGTTTGATGTAAATTCAGCTGCATTAAACTGACCCCCACACAAAAGGTGATACGCCTACACCATAACATTTAACCTTTGGACTGTATTGTGTTTTTCTCTGATGCATAGACTCATTAGCAGTTAATTAAAATGAAACATCTGAACACCAGTAGCGCATGTAAAGATAGGTCGAGAGCATTATTTATTATTATTATTACTGTTATTGTTATTATTATTGGCTTTACATCGAGTGACAAGCCAAATGGTTTCATGTAAGCCAAGAAACCATTTACAACGCTGGGCGGTAACCATATAACCAAACCATACGTGCTCCTTACGTGTCAACAAGTGGGTTGGTGGAGGGTTAGCGCCCCTCCCCGTAAAACAAATAACTCAAAGTCAAATGACCACTCCTTACGGGATTATGGCGTCTGGCAATAGATAGATAGATTATTATTATCATTATTTTTATTATTATTATTATTATTATTATTATTATTACTCTTATTATTACTACAGTTGTTATCATCATCATCATCATCATTATCATTATTATTATTATCATTATTATTTTTATTGTTATTATTAATATTATGTTACGGAATATTAACAGGGGTACGAAAAAAAATACACAAAATAATTTCCCCCTCTTCTCTCTCTCTCTCTCTCTGGTTAATATTAATAGCTGCAATTGGCGTCTCGGATTACTTGACCTTATTAGAGGGGCCTCCGTCGTGGCTAACAAGGGCGTATCACTTCCCTCTGTGTATAGCGTTTTGGAAGTTTGAACTGAACTACACTTATAATTTGTAGTGACGTAATAGTGTAAGTGTGTCTGTATAAGTGTACATTAGATTGAATTAAAAAGAAAAAATAAATGTATGGCACTGAAGGAGTTTGATGAGACCCTAAACGATCACTGAAGTTTTTTATGCCTCGAGGTAATTTAGGTTATTATCTGAATTTACGTATGATAATGATAATGATGATGATGATGATGATGATGATGACTGTCAACGAAGATAACGAAGACGACAACGACAACGATGATGATGGTGATGATGATGATGATGATAATGATATGCTAGCTGTACTGATTAGGAAAATGTCATATAAGTGATATATACGGGAATACCATCTTTAAGAAACTAATTGTATCAAGGAAGGGTAGAATTAGGGGTGTACAGTAGCCATCATCTGTAGTGTCAGATTGTTTCGTGCGAAATGTTCATCCATACTTTATAATCCAGTGTACAGCCGGCATCATGTCATGTCTTCTCTCATGTTTTTCTCTCTCCTTCGTCTTTGAAAATCAGTGTGATGAACCTGCAGCAAACGAAGCATATGACACTGCTCTGGCACCAAAACTGAGCCACTGGTGTTAGTTGCTGCGTCACCACATCGATTTTCAAAGAGCATGGAGACAATAACGGGAGAGGCGACAGGACTCTAATGGTGCCGATACAACTACATACTAATTTGTATAAAGATCTGTGTTATTATTGCTTTCCTTCTTCAGAGGCTCTTTTATTTTCCCTCATTAATTCGCACTGTTTTCTCCCTCACTCATCACTGCGGTTTCTTCTCTTTTGTTCCTTACACGATCATTTTATTTATTCTGAGCTTAACTGGTGCCCTCTCTTGCATTCATTATTGTTGTAACACCGCTTCATTTATCCACAACTTCTCTCCATCATTATTAAACTCCGTCTCACTATTTGCTACTGTTCCTGCACTCCATCATTTATACTGTAAAGTCTCCATCATTGCCGCTTTCCTGTTTCACCTAATTCATAGATATTTACCTCACTTTGTCACGTTTTCATATTTCTAAGGTGTCATATTTTTTCATACAAATACACTGAATTATTGTAACTTCACTTTTCCCTTTTTCATTCTCTCCCATACAGTTATTCCTCAATACTGTAGTTTAGCATTCCCACCTGTTTCCCATTTCAGTCTCTCTCTCTCTCTCTCTCTCTCTCTCTCTCTCTCTCTCTCTCTCTCTCTCTCTCTCTAATATTAATAGCTGCAATTGGCGTCTCGGATTACTTGACCTTATTAGAGGGGCCTCCGTCGTGGCTAATAAGGGCGTATCACTTCCCTCTGTGTATAGCGTTATGGAAGCTTGAACTGAACTACACTTATAATTTGTAGTGAAGTAACAGTGTAAGTGTTTCTGTATTAGTGTACATTAGATTGAATTAAAAAGAAAAAAAAAATGTATGGCGCTGAAGGAGTTTGATGATATCCTAAACGATCACTGAAGTTTTTTGTGCTTCGAGGTAATTTAGGTTATTATCTGAATTTACGTATGATGATGATGATGATGATGATGATGATGATGATGATGATGACTGTCAACGAAGATAACGAAGACGACAACGACAACGATGATGATGATGATGATGATGATAATGATTTTTTTTTTTGGCGAGGAAGAAGGAACCAAAGGCCACGAGCCCGCAATAACAGTTCCCTCTGAGAGAAAAACAAAATACAAGAGAAAGCCAAATTCAAGATCCATTCATTTCGAGATGCCTGGACACAATGCGTTTGAAAGACTGGAGATCATAGGCAGCACGAAATAAAGACAGAGGGAGACAGTTCCTGAGTTGACCTGTTGTATAAATGAAAGACTGGGAGTAACGGTTAACTCTTGCATTAGAGAGTTGGACAGAAAAGGGATGAGAGTTTGCTGCTAGAGGGGTGCTACGCACCCGTCGTAGAGGTGGAGGAATGCATGCAGACAGTTCAGAGGAGCAGTGACCATTAAAATAGCGATAGAAAAGAGATAAAGATGCAACAGTGCGGCGAAGAGACAGAGGTTGAAGGGAGTCAGTAAGAGGAGGAGAGTTAATGAGACGAAAAGCCTTTGACTCCACCCTATTGAGAAGAGCTGTATGTGGGGAGCCTCCCCACACATGAAACTTGTACTCCACACAGGGGCGGATAAAACCCCTGTATAGAGTAAACAATTGTGCACGAGTAAAGAAAGAATGGAGTCGGTTTAGCACATCCAATCTCTTGGAAGCAGATTTTACAAGAGATGTAATATGATCTTTCCAAGATAAGTCCCGAGTAAATGAAACCCCAAGCATGTTCAAGGATGATGCAGGATTAGGCTGAATATTATTAAACATTAGTGGGTATACCTGTGGAAGATTTTGACGGGTTGATAGGTGTAAGAACTGAGTCTTAGATGCATAAAAAACAAGATTATTTTTACCCCAGTCAGAGATACGAGCTAAGTCAGACATCAAGTTAGTGTGCCATAGCCTAATCCCTTGTTTGTTGAAGAAACTGCTGAGATGGGGGTTGCGGGAACCGAATGGAAAGGTGAAGGGTGGAGTCATCAGTGTATGAGTGGATTGGGTTAGATGTACAGCTTAGAAGGTTATTGATGAATAAAAGGAAGAGAGTTGGTGATAGGACAGAGCCCTGAGGAACACCACTGTTGATAGATCTAGGAGAAGAACAATGGCCGTCTACAACAGCGGCTATAGAACGACCAGAAAGGAAGCTAGTGATGAAGGCACAGATAGAAGAATAGAAACCGTAAGAGGGCAGTTTGGAAATTAAAGATTTATGCCAGACTCGAACGAAAGCCTTTGAGATGTCAAGTGCAATGGCAAAGCTTTCGCTAAAGTCCCGCAAGGAGGATGACCAGGAGTCTGAAAGGCAGGTGAGAAGATCGCCAGTGGAGCGTCCCTGACGGAACCCGTCTGATGATCAGAAAGAAGGTTGTGATAGGAAAGATGCCTTAAAATTTTTCTTTTGAGAATTGACTCGAAAACTTTTGAAATACAGGACGTTAAAGCAATTGGACGATAGTTGGAGGGTTGGGAGTGGTCACCCTTCTTTGGGACTGGCTGAATGAGAGCAAACTTCCATCAAGTAGGAAAGGTACAAGTTGACAGACAAAGGCGAAAGAGTTTGCCGAGCTGTACTGACTTGGAAAATGTCACATAAGTGATATATACGGGAGTACTATACGGGAGTTCCATCTTGAAGAAACTAATTGTATCAAGGGAGGGTAGAATTAAGAGTGTACAGTAGTCATCATCTGTAGTGTCAGATTGCTTCGTGCGAAATGTACATCCATACTTTTTTTTTTTTTTATGCAGTGTACAGCCGGCATCAGAAGTCATGTCTCCTCTCCTGTTTGTCTCTTTCCATCGTCTCTGAAAATCAGTGTAATGAACCTGTAGCAAAGTTTATGACACTGATCTAACACCAAAGTCGTCAGTGTCAGTTGCTGCGGATTCTCCACACTAGAGAATAACACGAGAGGTAACAGCACTGTTGATGCCGCCTGTACATACTAATTTCTATAGGGATCCATGTGATTCTTGCTTTCATCCTCATAGAGTCTTTCTCTTTCCATCTTGCCCCCAAACGACCATTATCTCCTTCACTCATTATTGAGTTCTCTCCTCTTTTGTTCCGTACACCAATATTACATTTATTCTGAGCTTGACTGGTGCGCTCCGTTGCATCCCTTATTGTTCTAAAACCACTTCATTTATCCACATTACCCCTCATTTCTCTCTGTCATTATTAAACACCTTTTTACGTTTTTGCGACTGTTCCTGCCATCCTTCATTTGTCCCGCCAGCAATTCATTGTGGAAGGGATGTGTGTTCGTAGGCGTTTAATTACTTATTTGTGACTCTATGCATCGATTATCTCTTGAACCAATGAACGGATCATCTTCAAACTTCGCATAGGTGTTGAGTATGTGGAACTTACGAAATAATCCACCAGGGGTAAGGGCGGGAGTGGGGATCCCCAAATTTGGGGTGCTGGCCGGGTGTTGTCATCACGAGTCACCTTGCTCTAGGTTATGAAGTCTCCATCATTCCCACGTCTCCATCTCAGTGAATTCTTACGTATTTACCGCACTGTGTCACGTTTTTATTTTTCTACATTCTTATTTTTCATACTTATACAGAAACTAATTCTAAACTCTACTTTTTCCCTCTCCAAACTCTCCCATGCATTTAATTTTCACTATTGTCATTCAGTGTTCCTATCTGTTTCCTGTTTCAGTCTCTCTCTCTCTCTCTCTATCTATCTCAGTTTGGCCTAATGTCCCACTGCTCCACTACACATCATCAGTATACACCAGCCGTTCTTGTCATCTCCTCATTTGCATACCCAAAAGACTCCTTCTATAACCCTCTCGTTGACAAACACCTCAAGTTATATTCCAGCCTAGAGTAGACGATTATTCTGAGGTGGGAAAGGCATAAAAACCAAAGTGTTTATACTGTTAAAATCATTTCTTTCAACATCAGCGCTGCTACATGTACTGAAAATGCCTTAATGTATGGCTGGTAGTGTGATGTAGTTGTAGGAATGCAATGTAGTTGTTAGGAAGTCTGTTGTGGTTAGATCAGTGTGTTCGCACGCTTAGTGAAGTCTGACATTCTCTTAGCTGCTGTCTCTCTCTCTCAAGCTGTACCAGACAGAACCTGATACAACACCCGTATCATTCATTTCAGTCAATCAAGAAACCAAAGGCTACTGAGTTTTGTTTCTGCACCTACCCCTGGTCCGGCTGTCTACTCTTGTTACGGTAATTTGCGTTTCATTCAAGTCGGTGCCAGATTATTGTCATTCACATGAATACAAGGAGGGGAAAGAGAGAGAGAGATTGAGAGAGAGAGAGAGAGAGAAAAAGAGAGAGAGAGAATAACTGAGTGAAGAGGACCTCAAAACAGGAGTCGATATTGTCATTCACCTGAGAGTAAGTCGCTGAAGTCTGAGAGTAAGAAAGATATCAGGGCCTCGAAAATACTGGAGACCTTAAATATTTAACGTCGCCAGAGGGAGTCAAAAAAAAAAAAAAAATCATCGCCGTCAGGTTTAATATGTCAGTAATTTGCAGACTAAAGGAAAAGGAAGTTTACATGAACAAAAAACCAGTCATTAAAAACAAAAACAAAAAAATCACGTTTTACGTTTTTTTTTAACGTTTAGAACTCCCTGCAAAACAGGACAAAAATCCCGGTTATTAATGTGTGTGTGTGTGTGTGTGTGTGTGTGTGTGTGTGTGTGTGTGTGTGTGTGTGTGTGTGTGTGTGCGTGTGTGTGTGTTTTAAGTGTATATTAACTGACTGGATACACAAACAAAGACGCTGGATAATATGTAGTTTCTGACCAGCTGAGTTGTTACATCACTGCAAAGGCGTCCGGAGGGTTTAATATTTGACTCAGCTTGTCCGCCTGTCTGTTAAACAATATTATAAGAAAAAAGTATGGGATAGTATAATGACAAAGAACCATCAAATGAACCAGCGTGTATATTTTGTGCAAAAAAAAACCATAGGTTAGAGTCAGCAAATGAAAATACTTTAGATGAAAATGAATCAAATTTGGATTGACAACTTCGAACATCATAGAAACAAACATGAGGCAAAAAGGTTCAAAGATCAAGGTCACATGGCAAGGGATTTTGACCTACTGCCTCGGTATAAAAAAAATCATATGTGGTTTGAATGTTGCACGCTGTGAGCACTGGCACTGGTTGGAGGCTGTCACTGCTGTAGGATACGACACTTCACTTGTTAACAGGTTTTACGAGTGTATCTTTTGTGAATAGATAAAAACTTTCATCTATTCGTGTGTGTGTGTGTGTGTGTGTGTGTGTGTGTGTGTGTGTGTGTGTGTGTGTCGGGAATTTGAGTGGCATTTCATTTATTTCACTTCACATCGCCTCTGGAATCGATGTCTCTCTCTCTCTCTCTCTCTCCCTCTCTCTTTGTTGCTGTATCATGAACTGTGTCATCATTTCGCTCACAGATCAGCTCCGTACAAGAGTGATGGGCAGATATACCTTAGACCTAAGTGTGTGACAGAGAGAGAGAGAGAGAGAGAGAGAGAGAGAGAGAGAGAGAGAGAGAGAGATGTGCAAATGCAGAATGAAGCTTTAATAGCATAATCATATATAATGTAGTTCCTAAAAGTTGCAGGAGATTACATTTGCAAAACGTAATATTCCGTGCTCTTCTTGTAATCAGTTTTAAACCTTAGTATTGGAGAGATCATTTGATGTTACTTTTCTCCCATCACCATCAAAGGAGGAAGGAGGATATACTCGTATTTTCGGTCTAGTTTTATTACTAGCATGAATTATCAGCCTATTAGTAAAAGAGAGAAAGAAAAGAAAACGAAAATGCCAGCTGCCTTCATTATTATATATCAGTTTTGCCACATTTCCTCTTGAACATTCTAATCCTCGTTCAAGGATTTTTGTGTGACACGCAAGTTGAGTCTGATTAATCTGTGCTTCTTTGTGAGATGTATTTGAACTTATTTTTGTTGAATCCTATTAAATATTTAAGTATACACGAGTCAAGAATGAACTGTGACTGCCTCGTGTATTCTTCACCCTACTATTCACCAACCTGTCACAGTGTCAATTTAGACGAAGGATAGAGCACCACATCACAGTTTTATTTTCCTAGTCTATTCTGTACAATGTGCTTAACACCCGATTAGTATACATTCACCCATTCACCTTTCTTTGCAATAATATATGATTCTGTCAGACAAAATTATAAAGTGTTTTCATTTTTTATCGGCACTGTAGCTTTACGATTATTTATGTACAGATGCCATGTGTGGATAGTAGAAAATGCACCTAATTTCACCTGGATATTATGATAATTAGAACGGAAGAAGGACTGACCCTACCCACTGACAGTTAATGATTTACAATACTGTACTTCTCTGGCCTCATTTAACCACTTCACTTCCAATTAATTGCTTACTCTCCATACTCAATAACTAATTTTTCCTTTACAATGAATCTCAAAGTTTATATTATCAGTGGTAAGAGTGATGTGTAGGTCTGAGAATTTTTGGATGTTTCCTTAAAATACCTCGTTTCCCAGCAGCAGCCTCCCTATTGTCATTATAATATTCCTTGTGCGGTTTTGTATGTACTGTATTTTAAGTTTATTTGTTGTTGTGGTCCTTGGCACTTTGCACAATCTCTTTAACGTGTGTTTTAATTCCTAATGTCAAAATAAAGATCAGTTCATTTAGAAAAGTCTGGTTTTATTGCGTTGACGACTGGAACTCAGTAAACAAGTGGTATTACAGATTTAGGCATAAATTTTCTATGTCAGAGGGATGTGTTCAGGGATTTCTGAAGGACGGGTCTGGTTAGGTCTTCACGTCAAAGCGCTGACAGCATGTATTTCCTCACCTTCTTTTTTCCAAAACTTTTCCAGCTTGGTGTCATTCCTTTATTTCTTCATCAGTTCTCTTCAGACTTGGGACAATTGTTCCCTGGATCAATAACCCCAGACATCTTTTTATTGTCATTATTATTATTTAGTCTTTTTAACGGGACATTCGGTGTCAAACTTTAAACCATTATAAACACAAAAATTTTAGGTCCTGTAATTTTGTATGTTCAGTAATCATCATGGAAGTTTGCACAGAAGGATACTCGTGTCCTGTAGCTGTATGGAGACCTCCTTGCATTCCTTCTGAAATGCTGGTAATCTCATTAACGTTTGCATTAGAGCTTAATAAAATACGTGTGCGAATATGCAGCTAGACAGGTGTTATGTGGATTCATAATAGAGTAATAGAATCAGCAGATCAGAAAAGCAGCAGTTATTGTCGAGGTGATATAAGCTGTTCTCGCCAAAAGTACAAAAAGACTGGATTATGCACAACATCTGTATCCCCAAATGTGTAATAATTCGCCGTATTTAAGGAAGAAAACTTTAGCTTGGCCACTTATAGCCCTGGAATTGTCAGTGTGGCAGCAGACCGTGACGTATGTTTCTTTGGCAAGATTATGAAGTGTATAGTGCAGTAAGATAATTACAGCCGCCCCCGAAAACGCGAGGGGGTTATGGTCCGGATTGTCTGACCATCTGTCTGTTTGCAAAATTATGTGAAAAGTCACGGAGTTACATCAAATTTGACAGTGACTGAGGACCACAAAAGGAATAGGTGATTTTTTTTTTCTTTTTTTTTTGGGGGGGAGGGCTGAAATAGATCATAGATCTATGATAAAATCAACTCACGGAGCTTTGATCCAATATCGACCAAACATAGTGGAAGGGTTAACCAACAGGAAAGGGTAATGTGATTCAGTTTTGAAAACAACCGGTCCAAGGTAAAGGTAACAGGGCAAAGTAAAAAAAAAAAAAATCTGTCCTTCAACCCAGATAGTTCTGGTCCAGTTTGCTTTAGACTTTTATGCAGAATGAATATAGGACAAATTAATTTTCGTAAAAATATAATCCCCCTACAAATGCAACAATATTGTTTGAAAGTTTTTGACTATCTCTCAGGCCGCTGTAATAATTTAAGAGATCCAGTTGTAACTAATTTCATGCAGTAATTCCGTTTAATTTCGGTTAAAGAATCTCGATGTCAAGAGTAGAAATTCTCTCTCTCTCGTATACCTCACAACCAATTTCCAATATTTGGCTCCCTCTATGGCAATATAATTGTGGACATTTTCCATGAACGTGAAATTATTTTTCTTCACAAAGGGAAATATACTCTGCCAAATTCGACTGCAGCTTTTTCCCTCCATGGTCAAACAGAATATCAAACAAGCAGTTCTTGATTCCAATTTCTGCATCTATATCAGCTCGTATTAAGTTCACTACAGGAGAGATTGTTGTTTGCGTTTGCCACTTACGAATCAGGAATTTCTCTATTAACACTGAAAACAATGCATTTCGATATAATTTATGACTGACAACATCTCCATATGTTACAGTTCGATATATGAAAAGGCATACTATTGTTCTTTCACCTTAACGTGGCTTTGATTTTCGTCCTTTAGTACCATATTTCACATAGCCTAGTGGCAGAAAAAGTCAATGCCAAGGCTCTACTCCTTTCCGTAGGACTTCTTTGTGACAAGCATCATAATGTAGTGTTAAGCTCTTGTTACCAATCAGCATGTGGCAGGGAGAAAAAATATGGAAAGAAAACAATCCCCTGAAACAAAGCTACACGGATGGAGTGAAGGACGTAAATAGAAGATGAAAAAGAGGATGGATGGGGTAAGTAGATGGAATAAGCCCAAAACAATGCAAAAGTTATTCAGTACTGGCTACGTTACGGGCTGAAGACTGTCGTATTTCTAAGATCAAGCTTAGATATAAACCACAGAGCAGCTGAACTGAATAAGGCGAGACAGGGGCAGTTCAGTGCTGTAATCTTCCCTTATTATGCAAGGCAGCAGGCTAATCATCTCACTACCATGGCGTGTTTTTTGCCTGTGTCTCAAAACCAGGTACATGAAATCGACGAAGGCTTGCAGAATCCTGTTCTTGGAAAGAACTTTGAAATTAGCTTTCACTGCAATCAAAACATTTATCCTACAGTGTCCACTTTCGCCAAAGTATAATTTTTGCGGCACCTTCTCTCATCCCCACCATATTTCCGGCCCTTCCTATTTATCAATCCTGCGAAAAATGATGGTATCAATTTCGGCAACGCGCCTTATACAGTTGCGCGAGACTCAGGCTATCACTACTGTATGTGTGTGTGTGTGTGTGTGTGTGTGTGTGGGTGGGTGGGTGTGCTTTAACTCCTAGGTTATTTGGTGGATTTGAATGAAACTTCCCAGGTGGATTTGGCCGTTAACTGAGAAGGTTTTCCATTATATACAATTCTGCAGTTATGATTTTAAGGGGCTTTAATCCCCTCACCAAAATAAAAATTCTCAAAAATGGTGAAACGTCGGCAGAAATGGCTTGGCTATCTTAGTACATGTTGTACAATGGACTCTTATCTGTAATACAGCATTCGAGGAGTGTGACTCTCCTAATGATTCTTGTGGGGTCAGCCCCGCCCCCCTAAAAAAAAATAACGATCAGAAATAGGGGAAATTGAGCACATGGAGTTCAAAGAAACTTCTCAGGTCAGTTCATCTGGTTCCTTGATACTGTCCTCCGTTACATAAAATTTTCCAGTTATTATTAGGAGGGGTAAGACCTCCCCCCTCCAACAACTTACAAATTTTCAGAAGTAGTGAAAGGAAGGTAGCTATGACTTTGATATCTTAGTACAAGTTGGACAATGGACTCTTATCCATAATTCAGTACTTTGGGAGCGTGCTCCTCCCTAGTGATTCTTTGGGGGTGAGCCTCTCACAAAAAATAAAAATGATAAAAAACAGCGGTCTGTGAGCACATGAAATTCAAGGAAAATGACGTACATATTGCAGGATTGGGTATGCAGTTTCCATGTTTTGATGCATAGGGAGAAACCGCACATCTACTATTTTTTTGTTCTACTAATTTTTTCTTCATCCTACTGATACTTTAATTTTTGGAAATTATTTGAAGTAAATCATCACTGTACTGAATGAATACAACTTCCTTTCACTGCATCGCCCACCAGTTCCAGCCATCTCACTCATGGTTTTCGTCACGCGGTTGTTATTCCCAACATCTAGTCTGACAATTTCATGGAGCGAAGCAATTCACGTCGTAGATGAACAGGCTTGTCATTTTATTCTTGCTACTTTCAGACGATTTTATTCAGCACATGACAAGCATTTCCAATAAGAGGGATTTGAAACACCCTTCATTAATGCCTTTGCTACAAGACCTGTCTCTTCAGCTCACTAAATCTATTAAAGTTAATAATAGAGAAAGAAAAAAAGAACTGCCTTTATTTCTGAAAGCTCTCACCCCCATAAAAAAAACAAGAAAAAGAAGATAGAAAGAAAATGAGAGTGTACGCTTCACATCACGAAGACCCATCCATGCCAGGAATCTATATTTCGTCCTCGTAACAGACGATAAAAATGGTCATGAAAAAGCAAAGGATACGAAGAAAACGGGGGAAAATATGAGCATACGCGGAAAAGAAGCTGGAAAAGGTATGACTGCCACAACAACAGTGGGATGAGAGGAGAGGTGCCAGCGGAAATGCAGGGAGTTAGACACACACAGGAGGCAGAGGAAAGAGACATAGAGGACTGCTGGAATATCAGAGTGGTGGAGATAGACGCTGGAGAGGATGTGGAGGAGGAAAGTGAAAGCAGTGTGATTAACTGTATGCAGAAAAGCTGAACAAAAAAGAAAAAAAAGAAAGGAGTCGGTGAGCAGAATACAAACACAGATGGGAATGGAGAGAGAGAGAGAGAGAGAGAGAGAGAGAGAGAGAGAATCAAGGGAGGGAAAGGGAGGAAGGGAAAAAAAAAATAGGCCTGGAGAGTTCGAAGGGTAAGAGAGAGTGTGTTGGAGGGGAGGAAGAGAGAGCAGTAGTGATGGAGATGAAGGGGGTGGCAGCAGGGGTGATGGAGTGACAGTAGGAGGGTGAGCAGGAGTGGGAAGGCGATGGAGTGGCAGTAGTGGCGAGGCGATGGAGTGGCAGTAGTGGGGAGGCGATGGAGTGGCAGCAGGGGTGATGGAGTGGCACCAGGGGGGTGATGGAGTGGCACAGGGGGGTGATGGAGTGGCAGCAGGGAGGGTGATGGAGTGGCAGCAGGGAGGGTGATGGAGTGACAGCAGGGAGGGTGATGGAGTGGCACAGGGGGGTGATGGAGTGACAGCAGGGAGGGTGATGGAGTGGCACAGGGGGGTGATGGAGTGACAGCAGGGAGGGTGATGGAGTGGCAGCAGGGAGGGTGATGGAGTGACAGCAGGGGGGTGATGGAGCGGCAGCAGGGGGGGGGATTGAGTGGCAGCAGGGGGGTGATGGAGCGGCAGCAGGGGGGGTGATGGAGTGGCAGCAGTGGACAGGGGGGTGATGGAGTGGCAGCAGTGGACAGGGGGGTGATGGAGTGGCAGCAGGGGGGGTGATGGAGTGGCAGCAGGGGGGGTGATGGAGTGGCAGCAGGGGGGTGATGGAGTTGCAGCAGTGGACAGGGGGGTGATGGAGTGGCAGCAGGGGGGGTGATGGAGTGGCAGCAGGGGGGTCATGGAGTGGCAGCAGAGGACAGGGGGGTGATGGAGTGGCAGCAGTGGACATGGGCGTGATGGAGTGGCAGCAGTGGACAGGGGGGTGATGGAGTGGCAGCAGTGGACAGGGGGGTGATGGAGTGGCAGCAGTGGACAGGGGGGTGATGGAGTGGCAGCAGGGGGGTGATGGAGTGGCAGCAGTGGACAGGGGGGTGATGGAGTGGCAGCAGTGGACAGGGGGGTGATGGAGTGGCAGCAGGGGGGTGATGGAGTGGCAGCAGTGAACAGGGGGTGAGGGCGTGGCAGCAGTGGACAGGGGGTGATGGAGTGTCAGCAGGGGGTGATGGAGTGGCAGCAGTGGACAGGGGGTGATGGAGCGGCAGCAGTGGACAGGGGGTGATGGAGTGGCAGCAGGGGGTCATGGAGTGGCAGCAGTGGACAGGGGGTGATGGAGTGGCAGCAGTGGACAGGGGGTGATGGAGTGGCAGCAGTGGACAGGGGGGTGATGGAGTGGCAGCAGGGGGGGTGATGGAGTGGCAGCAGGGGGGTGATGGAGTGGCAGCAGTGGACAGGGGGGTGATGGAGTGGCAGCAGTGGACAGGGGGGTGATGGAGTGGCAGCAGGGGGGTGATGGAGTGGCAGCAGTGGACAGGGGGGTGATGGAGTGGCAGCAGTGGACAGGGGGGTGATGGAGTGGCAGCAGTGGACAGGGGGGTGATGGAGTGGCAGCAGTGGACAGGGGGTGATGGAGTGGCAGCAGTGGACAGGGGGTGATGGAGTGGCAGCAGTGGACAGGGGGTGATGGAGTGGCAGCAGTGGACAGGGGGTGATGGAGTGGCAGCAGTGGACAGGGGGTGATGGAGTGGCAGCAGTGGACAGGGGGTGATGGAGTGGCAGCAGTGGACAGGGGGTGATGGAGTGGCAGCAGTGGACAGGGGGTTGATGGAGTGGCAGCAGTGGACAGGGGGTGATGGAGTGGCAGCAGTGGACAGGGGGTGATGGAGTGGCAGCAGTGGACAGGGGGTGATGGAGTGGCAGCAGTGGACAGGGGGTGATGGAGTGGCAGCAGTGGACAGGGGGTGATGGAGTGGCAGCAGTGGACAGGGGGTGATGGAGTGGCAGCAGTGGACAGGGGGTGATGGAGTGGCAGCAGTGGACAGGGGGTGATGGAGTGGCAGCAGTGGACAGGGGGTGATGGAGTGGCAGCAGTGGACAGGGGGTGATGGAGTGGCAGCAGTGGACAGGGGGGTGATGGAGTGGCAGCAGTGGACAGGGGGGTGATGGAGTGGCAGCAGTGGACAGGGGGTGATGGAGTGGCAGCAGTGGACAGGGGGTGATGGAGTGGCAGCAGTGGACAGTTGGAGTGGCAGCAGTGGACAGGGGGGTGATGGAGTGGCAGCAGTGGACAGGGGGGTGATGGAGTGGCAGCAGTGGACCGGGGGTGGATGGCGTGGCAGCAGTTGACAGGGGGTGATGGAGTGGCAGCAGTGGACAGGGGGTGATGGAGTGGCAGCAGTGGACAGGGGGTGATGGAGTGGCAGCAGTGGACAGGGGGTGATGGAGGGGCCGCAGTGGACAGGGGGTGATGGAGTGGCAGCAGTGGACAGGGGGGTGATGGAGTGGCAGCAGTGGACAGGGGGTTGATGGATTGGCAGCAGTGGACAGGGGGTGATGGAGTGGCAGCAGTGGACAGGGGGTGATGGAGTGGCAGCAGTGGACAGGGGGTGATGGAGTGGCAGCAGTGGACAGGGGGTGATGGAGTGGCAGCAGTGGACAGGGGGTGATGGAGTGGCAGCAGTGGACAGGGGTGATGGAGTGGCAGCAGTGGACAGGGGGTGATGGAGTGGCAGCAGTGGACAGGGGTGATGGAGTGGCAGCAGTGGACAGGGGGTGATGGAGTGGCAGCAATGGACAGGGGGTGATGGAGTGGCAGCAGT
>NC_137047.1:41718442-41725942 GCF_032717465.1 Coenobita brevimanus
CGACACATACATTCTTATCTCTTGTTGCCACTCTTAGCACCCAACCCCTCAACCTTCTTTGTTAAATCATACTCTTCGTCATCCATCACCACTACATCTAATATCTTAAAAGGCCCTAACGCTCTCCTTATCTTCACTACATTGCTGAAACTCTGGAAACCTCTGACGCTTTCCGTATCTACACTACCAAAACTCACACCACAGATTGTACCTCCCTGTTCTCCTTCGAAACACTGGTATTTTGCTAATGCATTCAAGTATAAATCTCGTTTTTCACACATAATATCAAATTTATCTACGAAATTTTACAGCTTACACTTTTTCTTCTCCATTTAGCATGCCATCATTATCAAATAAACGTATATACAGGACTTTGTTATTACCCCTCATTGTGGACATCGTTTTCTCCAGTTTATCTCAGAATACTAAGAGTTTCAGGTGCCAGAGCTTAATACTAAATTCACTTTATCGCAGGCAAATTATATACAAGATATTTTCACAGGCTTGAATATCAGGGGGAAGCGTATTATAGCGAGCACCGAGACTCTAGATCAAATTTAACATGACATAACATTAGTCAACGTTGCACATGAGTTACGTCGACCGATTTACGATGATTTTCAATTCTCTAAGTTGCAAACATACATAGCGTGTCGGCTGCCTCGGTGAAATTATGTATGTATGTATGGGTGGTAAGTACTGTAGGTATATCAGTACTCGATCTGGTGAATTCTTTGGATGTGACGACATCCTCCTTAGGTTAAAATGGTATAAAATTTATATTTGCCTCCAGTACTTGGGACAATGTGTCAGTAAAAGATAATATTGCATCCTGGTAATCAAAGTTTTTCTCTTCAGTCACTGTTGGTTGAGTAGTTCATCATTGCTCTGTTCCTATTATCGTTCTTTAGCATTATATAATTTCCTTGTGCATCTTCGCCCTCTGCTTTGTTTCCCAAACGTACCTCGTATAACTTCCTCCGTAACAAAAATCCTGCTGTTATTGGTCGTTGTGTCCTATTATATTTCTCTACCACCATTTCCCCTTCTCTGTACCCCTCCGCCTCTCACTCTAACTTAGTATGCAAGTCAGGCCCTCCTCAGTTTAGTGCTGGGAGTTGGGGACTGCTGTAAGCATTCCAAATTCAATTCTGGAACTGTCTTTAAAAAAGTCTCAGTTCCTTGACATGCGTATGGTGTGGATGGTGTGACTAGTGTAATGTAGAGACAAGAGTGACAAGAGTACTGTATTAAAAGCTCTCTCTGGCATTTTTAATAACTATTCACTTCCATCTCAAAATGAAAGCATAGACTAAGATCGGTAAAGAAAAGAACAATAAACAAGGTAACAAATTAGTACAAACAGCCTTAGCAAAGTAAATACTGTTTAAAGAAAACAAACACTTACAGTAGAATACGAGACACATCAACAATCACATCCACCCTCCCTTACCAACAAGGTTTTAACTTACACAGCCAAGGATCGCGTTTCTGAATGCACAAACACCCAACATTATTTCTTGTACCCCCCGTCTGATATTTTTGACCCCATCCACCGTTGTAAATAAACAGTCCTCTGTAATGCTTTGTAAAATATCTATAAAATACAAACATGCCAATACTTCACCTATAAATCTTGTGTGAGTACGACATAAAAAAATAATTTACTGGAAATATGGCCACAGAAATATATTATATTGGTTCAAACAAAACACATACGAAAACCATCTACCTTAAGGAGTACGATTTTTCACGAGACTTAACGAAATATTTAAAAACGTAGCTGAGTATTAAGTTTTGCTTATAATCAAAATTCTGCAAGAACTTCCTCATTTATATCCAAAAATCAGCAGGCATTTTTAATTTTAGTTAATCCCAGGCTATCCAACCGAAAAGTAGCTCTACATATCAGTGAAATGATCAGTAGCAGCCTTTAACACTTTATGATGAAGCTTTTAGTCCATGGGGGCGAGGAGGGAGAGGGGTAGGGGAGCGAGGGACGAGGAGGAAAAGCGCTTTCGGACGCTCAAGCATTGTGGATACTTCGAACCTGACACCAATAAGGTTTGGATACGTGTTTTCGACCAAGAACGCACGTGTTTACAAGTTGAAGATATCACTCTCTCTCTCTCTCTGACTAATTGCCCAGAGACCCTTGCTACAAGTTCACCAGTCCTAACACATCTGGGTTGTGTTTGCCTGGTTACTGAGTTGTAGAATCACGTGACGTCCCTCCTAGCCACATCAGCATTCCAAACTCCCCGGCAGGGAAGTAATTTGAGTATAATATTCTCCCCAAAGGTATGGGACAGTAGTTCCCAACCTTTTCCTTTCTGTCGCTCCTCGGACAAAATACACTAACCTCCGTGGCCATCCTTCTAGCATACATCTTTCTTTGACGGAGGAAAGAGCGGATCCCTGCCCGAATGAGTATGCTGGATATGAGAGTTAAACCTCTCGTTTTATCAAAGCTAAGGACGACGTGCATGTACATGCTGAACACTCAAAATGTTAGATGAAAACTCAATAGTAAATTTTTAATTATTTTTTTAAAATTACCAGTTGGGGCATCAGTGACTGAGCCATAGTAATGACACAACACTTATCATCTTCCATATTAAATCCCTTACATTGCATCTATTTGATATTCAACATTATGGAATGTGTTGCGCAGCAGAAATAATTTACACAAGAATTACAGAAACACCATGAGAGTCAATTTGTTGATGACAGAGTAGCAACCAATTCTCAACAGAAATTTCAAGATCCTCTCTCCTGAATATGTCAGTAGCAAATGAATCGCCTGCAGACGCTAGGAATTTGTGACGCTTTACACGATGGCTGACGGGAAAAAGGGATTACTAAGAAAATTGTACATATGACACACGGTGAGGATCAGTTACCTAGATACTAGACATTGCCTCTTGGCCCCAAGGTCGGGAACCAGTGCCGTAGGAAATGAGGCTCTATAGTCTGATTCTGCGAGTTAATTATCAACATTAAATAAAGATATTTCTCACCTGTGATTTACATAAAATTTTCTTAATCGACTAAGCTGATTATCCTGTCACTAAAATTCTGAGTATTTAGTCAAATAATACATAATCAGTGCATTGATATCACACACACACACACACACACACACACACACACACACACACTCAATCGTACACATGCAGACATTCACATACGCATACACTCATGCACACGCACTCCCACGCGTAGGCGCGCACACACACACACACACACACACACACATTCTTTTTCTCTCTCTCTCTCTCATATTATTCTTTTATATCCTGCACAGTCTCTCTTAAACAACCTCTCCTTTAATTCCCTTGGAGCTTGGATCTCTCTCTCTCTCTCTCTCTCTCTCTCTCTCTCTCTCTCTCTCTCTCTCTCTCTCTCTCTCTCTCTCTCTCTCTCTCTCTCATGTGTATTAATGTATAGATAGATAGATAGATAATATCCTCCACTTCTCATTTGTAAGTCTTTCTCTCCATGGAACTCCACATGCTCCTCTCAGATAACTAATTTCTGCTGTCTTCACTCTTGACACTTCCCCTTTCAACAGGGTCCAGGCTTCTGTTCCATACCTTAGATTTGGTATCACAATACTATCATGCAGCGACTTTTTTACTTCCATGCTCACTTCCCTATTTCCTATCACCGCTTGCAATGAACCAGCAGCCTTTCATCCCTTTCAAGCACTTCTCTAAACTTCCATCCTTACTCATCACACTACCCATATACTTAAAAGCACTCACATTTTCCATTTCCTCACCATCCAGCCTGACTGTGCATTTCGCCACTTTATGTCTTTCGAAGACCACAACTCTACTCTTGCTTATAGTCACCTTTAGATTCCGTCTCTTACATGCCCTCCCAAACTCATTCGCCGAGCTTGCAGTTCCCCTTCGTCTTCACTGAACAATACAGTATCGTCTGCAAACAATAGAACAGGAAGCTTCCAAACGCCGCCCTTTGTCGTTATGGCCACTCCAAAATCCACTGTCCTATCTTGTATCTCTTGTAACTCCATCCATATACAAACTGAACAGCCATGGACACATGACACATCCCATTTTCAATCCAGCATCCAGATAGAAAAAATCACTCATCACCATCGACACGCACTTCAACCCTAGCATCCTCATATTTATTGCTCACGGCAATCAACTGCTTCCCCATTGACTCCATATATTTTTAAAAATATTTTCCAAATTTCTTTTATCTCCACTGCTATATGCTTTCCCCAAATTCATGAAGGCCGCATACAACTTCTTTCTCTTCTCCAGAAACTTTTTCACAACTTCTTCCCTTCCTGAAACCTCCCTGTTCTTTTCTAATTCCTCGGTTATTTCCTTAACTTCATCAATAAGTATCCTACCATATGCTTTTCTTATTACACTGTGGGGACAAATGCCCCTATGTTTACCACACTTTTCTTTTTTCCCTTCTCCTTTGTACAGGGGAATAACTATACATTGCTTCCAATCTTCTGGGACTCTACCTTCCTCTCAGGCCAGTCTGCACAGAAATTCTGATGCCAAAATATTTGTTCCCCACGTATCCACTCTCCTTTTCATAAGCATACATAGGCATCTGGGTATTGTAGCCTGAAACTAGTCGGGATTTTATCCAAACATGAACATATTTACTGGCATATTAGAGAAAATAATTAAACATACATCACTAACCTGATTTTATACTCTTGAGTTTTAGGAGGCAGGAAATAATGTAATAGCCTTGGAAATGTGACGTCAGTGGAAAATGTTTATATAATAAGATATGTGTTGTGAAAATGTCTACGGAAAAAATTACTAATGATTCATCGCTGTGTGTGTGTGTGTGTGTGTGTGTGTGTGTGTGTGTGTGTGTGTGTGTTGTAACTTGCAATTTGTCTACATCTGCTTAGTGCTAATTATCTCTGTACATTTCCTTTATCATCTTTTAGCCAGTCTTACTGAATATGCTGTCACGATTGCCTATACCCTGATAAACCTGCATGTCTCTGCTACATCTCAAACTACTTTCTTCTCATACACGCAAAGGACAAATATCAAAGTTTCCATGTCCTTAATACTCGTTGGCTCTTTGACTCACTTGAAATTGCAGAAACTTGACGTCACGTGGGATATATTATTTGATTTCTGCAGTCCATGAAAAAGCTAATGGTGACGGTATTCTAGCCCTGGTGCTCCTATGACCCACTAGCAGGGTCAGTCGTCAGCTGGAACACAATACAGGAACCGACTTGACCATGGGGGGTTTATTTCACTGTTACCATCAGGTTGATCTATACATGACTCTAGGCCAATTGACACGTAAATAACTCTGGGTAATGTGATATGAAAGCGTTATTAGCGGTTCTTTCAATGTCTTTAATGAAGGCCTTTTAAGCTAATGAATATGCAGCCCCATTTATAGGTGGAGTCAAATGTTCCTTCACTCCGTCTGGAGACCCAATTAAAGCGGGATTAAACCTTTCAAAAATAAATTGTTATAATAAAATAAGTTAAAATTTTGGTTCATTCTCATAGCATGGAAGCCCAGCAGTGTACAGATATTACTGACACGTGTAAATGCAGTATTCACCGTACTAATGAATACAGGCTAGTTAACTGACATTTTTATGGGGTTACCTGAATATTAACATAATTTTAATATTATTGTCCTTTGGTATTACGCATATTATTATCCCTAGTGTCGTGCTTAATACTAACAGACGCACATGTTGTGGTCCCGCAAATACCTCTGATGCATTAAATTAGACCACTCAGAACAGTGTCCAGAGAGAATTATTTCACCGTCCTGTTAGCATGTGCGTTCCATCAGCCAGTAATTAGCGTTTACCCAGCCTTCCATCACAGACACAAAAAACGGTCAAATGGTGGGAAAAATTAAGCTCTCGCCAATCTGCAAATTGGCCGGGAAGAAGTGAGGACGAAGTCGAATATGGAAATGGAGGCTTCATCTCAAATCCACCTCGGTTCGGAACTGTTGCTCGCTAATTTGATGGCCACAAGGAATATTTTCGGGACCCGAGTGTGCCCTGCCGAGAGGAGCGGGAAATGCTGGATAAAAGAATTAGCTTGGGGGGATATGGAGATAATAGGGAGGGATATGGGGAAAATAGGGAGGGACATGGGGATAATAGGGAGAGTTCTGGGGAAAATAGGGAAGGATATGGGGAGAATAGGGAAGGATGTGGGGAAAATAGGAAGGGGTATGGGGTAAAAGGTAAGGATATGGGGAAAAAGGTAAGGATATGGGGAAAAAGGTAAGGATATGGGGAAAAAAGGTAAGGATATGGGAAAACTAGAGAGTGGTATGGGAAGAGTAGGGAGGGATATGGGGAGAGTAGGTATGGATATGGGGAGAGTAGGTAGGGAGATGAGGGAGAATTGGGAAGGATATGAGGAAAATTGGGAGGGATATGGGGAGAGTAAGGAGGGATATGGGGAGAGTAGGAAGTGATATGGGGAGAACATGGAGGCATGAGGGGAGTATAGGGAAGGATATGGGGAGAATAGGGAACGATATGGGTGAATAAGGACGGATATGAGGAGAAGAGGTAAAGATATGGGGAGAGTAGGGAGTGATATGGGGAGAACAGGGAGGGATAAGGGGAGAATAGGGAAGGATATGGGGAGAATAGGGAAGGATATGGGTGAATAAGGACGGATATGAGGAGAAGAGGTAAAGATATGGGGAGAGTAGGGAGTGATATGGGGAGAACAGGGAGGGATAAGGGGAGAATAGGGAAGGATATGGGGAGAACAGGGAAGGATATGAGACGAATAGGGAGGGATATGGGAAGAGTAGGGAGGGATATGGGTGAATAAGGAGAGATATGAGGAGAAGCGGTAAGGATATGGGGAGAGTAGGGAAGGATATGGGGGAGAGTCGGTAGGGAATAGTATGTAGAGATATGAGGAGAGGAGGAAGGGATAAGGGGAGAATAGGGAAGGATATGGGGAGAATAGGGAAGGATATGGGGAGAATAGGGAAGGATATGGGACGAATAGGGAGGGATATGGGAAGAGTAGGGAGGGATATGGGTGAATAAGGAGAGATATGAGGAGAAGCGGTAAGGATATGGGGAGAGTAGGGAAGGATATGGGGGAGAGTCGGTAGGGAATAGTATGTAGAGATATGAGGAGAGGAGGAAGGGATATGGGGAGAATATGGGGGATATGGGGAGAGGAGGGAGGGAAATGTGTAGAGTAGGTAGGGACGTATGGTTGGTAGGGATTTGGGGAGAAGAGGAAGGGAGTAAATGTGAATTATTGTCGATAGTGAAAGGGAGATACAGAATGAACGAATATGTAGAAGAAGACTGAATATGGTTTGGGAAAGGAAGGTTCCTGTAGAAATCACATGTTTTCAGTGAGGACATTAGATAAGAAAACATGTGACAAAGAATACGAAGCTTCATGTTGCATTATATGATTGGAAGAAGGTTTATGCTACGTTGAACTGAGAGGATTATCATAT